>NC_080632.1:18830466-19130466 GCF_027887145.1 Ammospiza caudacuta
TTCTACATGGCATAAATTCCAAATCCATCTTACCGCTAAGATCCATGACTCAGCAAGTTTTACACTCTCAATCATTAGCTACACACAATTTGCCTTCCTTTGTTTTCCTTTGAAGCAATGCTGGGAACACAAGACACATGCAAATGTAAGACCTTTGAGTACAGTGTGAGCTTTGGTCGAGTGTGAGTTCTAGAAACAGGGAATAGGCTCTGATAGGATTTTACCCTCAGCAGTGACAATACACAGCAGCAACAAAGGTTTTTTGTGTGACGTTGTGCAGAGGTCAAGACTCTTTGTCTTAGATGAACATGGCAAAGTTGACATGTTTAAACAGACTTGGGACGCAACCTGGTTTGGTTTACTGTCTGTGTCACTAAAGAGCAGGAGAAATAAACCAGCCAGAGTTTCTTTGCAGAGAAGACCTTTGCTTCAGTGTGAAAGTATTGGGAAGGGAGGAGGGAGATGGGTGAGAGTTGAGCTGCTGTATTGGACTGGCATCCAAACCACGGCAAGAATAGGGTTTAATTATT
This sequence comes from Ammospiza caudacuta, assembly GCF_027887145.1. Taxonomy (NCBI): domain Eukaryota; kingdom Metazoa; phylum Chordata; class Aves; order Passeriformes; family Passerellidae; genus Ammospiza; species Ammospiza caudacuta. Next base: position 18,830,997 of record NC_080632.1, read on the forward strand.
TTCTTTTAATCCTATCCACACTCTCCGATTCTCACCTGGAACTGGACAAGAAAACACGAACAGCCCCGGCGACGAGAACACAGCACCGGGGGCGCGGTCCCCTCTCCCCACCCCGAGCGGTCGGGGGAGCAGTGCTGCCCCGCAGGGGCTGGATTTCTCCCTCCTCATCTGCTGCTTTGCATTTCCGGGCGGCCGGCTCTTCCTGGCACTGGCAGGCTCCTCATTCAGGGCTTATGCTCCACGGGAAAGTCCAGACAGCGCTCTGCGTGGGAGGAAGAGATGGCGGCGCGGCGTGAGTGGGTGGGATGAGGCCCGGGGGATGCGAGCACCGGGGGAAAGCTGCAGGGTTGCCAGAAATAACAGTTATGCTGTGAAGTAGTGAAGAAGAAGCTAAACGACAAGGCGATTTTGGCGTCGGCGCGGGAGGCAGAGAGAGCTGCTCCGTGACTCCAGCCGAGCCCGGTTCGGCCCCGGAGCGAAGTGGCCAGCGCTGCCCCGGGGCGCGCGGGGCTGAACGGGGAACGGACAAGCGGGGAACGGACAAGCGGTCGCGGCACTTCAGCGACAGCAGCGGCAGCAGCTCTGCTGACCCTCTGCCTCTCTTGCTCCAGCTCCTTCTGTCCCTCTCCCGCTGCGGCGCACAATCCTTATCGACCCCCTTCTTTCCCGGTCTCTCTGTCCACCTGCCGGGCCGAACCACGCCTCCGGTCCGCCCCGGCCTCGGGCGGGACTGCATCCCCACTAGACCGGGGCTCCCGCAGCGGTCTCGCCTTCGGCCGGCCCTCGCCGTACTGTCTGTGCCGCTGCTGCGCGGGGGGGCATCGGTAGCTGGGCCTCGGGCCGCATGGCCATCCCTTGGGCTCGCCTGTGCCAGCTCCGGTTACGCCTCCCGCCTCGACCGTGGCTTGTCTCGGGGGGGGGGCGGAGGACACTCGGAGCACGGCTGCTCCCGCCGCCTGCGTTACGGGTTCCCCCGGCCTGGGCCACGGCAGCATTGCAGCTACCGACCCCGAGCTGCTGGTGCCCCATTCAGACAGAGCTGCCTGTCCTGGGACACTTGAGGGGCGGTCGGGGGCCGTTCCTGGACCCGGGCCCAGCGCCGCCAGCCGCGTTTGGCCCCAGGGAAGGCGCAGGAGGCCCTGCAGGGGTGAAACCGGCTGGACTCTCTGCTGGGGCCTGGCGGCTTCAGCAGCGTCTGCAAGGGGACGTGCCTGGAGCCCAGCGCCCCGGTGAGTGGGGGTCTGGTGGGGGGCAGAGGAGGGTGAGGGGGAAGGAGGATGGGGCTCGGCAGAGCGGGCGGGAAGCTCAGCCCGCTGCTCCCCTTGGCTAGCAGGTGGCCGTCAAATGTGTGTCAGGGGATTGCACCCATCTTTGGGGTGAGCTGGTGGGGGAGTGGGGTCAGCAGCAGAAACCGGGGTGTGCTGAGGCTCGGCAGGCTGGAAGCCGCCAGGACGCCTCGAGGGAGAGCAAAGGGAGATTAGCAGAGGGCACAGAGCATCCCAGTTTGGCTGAGAGCTTCCAGACCCCTGGCACGGCATCAGCCCCACTGACAGCATCGTGGTCTTCCCACAGCCCAACAGCACCTGCGTTCCCCAGATCAAACTGCTGGGCTAGGTGTCCACTGGGTTGCATGGTGTTGTCCAGCTCCTTGATAGGTTTGAGCTCTGCAGAAATTCTTGTTGGTGATGAAGCGCCCAGAGCGATCGCAGGACCTCTTTGATTTCATTCGTGTGTGGGCATTCCTGTCGGCAGACTGCTGCAGGGGCTGTTCTGCCATGTGCTGGAGGCTGTGAGGCACTGCAGCAGCTGCGAGGTCCTGCACAGAGACCTCAAAGCTGACAACATCCTCCTCCACCTGGCCAGCGGACAGGCAAAACTGATGGACTTTGCCTGTGGCACCTACCTCCAAGTCTGCACACAATTTGTAGGTGAGCCCACCCAGGGCTTTGCTCGCGGTCCTGGCCTTTCATGGATCAACCTTAAACGGCCCAAGCTGGATGTGGCACTGGACATTCCCCTTTTTGCTGCCAGTCACGGCTACAACCAATGAGCCACAGAGGTGTGCCTGTAATGGTCAAGGAAGGGATTCTTCCAAATGGCTTGTGGATGTCTAGGATTTTTCACAGAATCGCAGAATCACAGAAGTTCAAGACTGGAAGAGACCTATAAGATCATCAAGTCCAGCCGATGTTCTAACTGTTCAACTAGATCATGGCAGCAAGTGCCACATCCAGTCTTTTTTTGAATTCTTCAAGGGATGATGACTCCACCACCTCACTGGGTAAATGATTCCAGTATCTGACCACTCTTTCTGTGAAATATTTCCTTCTTACTTCTAACTTACATCTCGCTTGACGCAGCTTGAGACTGTGTCCTCTTGTTCTATCTGTTGTCGCCCGGAGAAAGAGGCCGACCCCCAGCTCACCACAGCCACCCTTCAGGAAGTTGTAGAGAGTGATGAGGTCGCCCCTGAGTCTCCTTTTCTCCAGGCTGAACAACCCCAGCTCCCTCAGTCGCTCTTCGTATGGCTTGTGTTCCAAGCCCCTTATTAGTCTCGTTGCCCTCCTCTGGACACGCTCAAGTAACTCGATGTCCCTCCTAAAGTGAGGGGCCCAGAACTGGATACAATACTCCAAGTGAGGCCTCACCGGTGCCGAGTACAGTGGAAGAATGACCTCTCTGCTCCTGCTGGCCACTCCATTTCTGATACTGGCCAGGATGGCATTGGCCCTCTTGGCTACCTGGGCACACTGCTGGCTCATATTTAATCGACTGTCAACCAGCCCCCCCAGGTCCCTTTCCACCTGGGCACTATCCAGCCATTCTGTCCCCAGCTTATATCGGTGCAGGGGGTTATTGTGGCCAAAGTGCAATACTCGGCACTTGGACTTATTGAAGTTCATCCCGTTTGATTCTGCCCATGCGTCTAACTGTTCCAAGTCTCTCTGGAGAGCCCTACACCCCTCTAGCAGATCCACACTCTTTCCCAATTTAGTGTCATCAGCGAATTTACTAATAAAAGACTCTAAGCCCTCGTCCATATCGTTAATAAAAATATTGAACAGAACTGGCCCCAACACAGACCCCTGAGGGACACCACTAGTGACTGGTCGCCAGCTGGATGTGACACCATTCACCACCACTCTCTGGGCCCGGCCATCCAGCCAGTTCTGAACCCAGCAAAGGGTATTCCTATCCAGACCACGGCCAGCGAGTTTGTCTAGGAGTATGCTATGGGAAACAGTGTCGAAGGCCTTGCTGAAATCCAGAAAAACAACATCTACAGCCTTCCCTGCGTCCACTAGCCGGGTTACCTGATCATAAAAGGTGATCAGGTTAGTCAGACATGATCTACCCCTCCTAAATCCGTGCTGGCTGGGTCTGATACCCTGGCCGTCCTGCAAATTTTGCATGATGGCACGTAATATAAACTGTTCCATTATTTTGCCAGGTATAGAGGTCAGGCTGACTGGTCTGTAATTGCCAGGATCTTCCTTTGCACCTTTTTTGTGAATGGGTATCACATTGGCCAGCTTCCAGTCATCCGGAACCTCACCAGTGATCCCTGACTGTTGGTAAATGATAGAGAGTGGCTTTGCAATCTCATTTGCCAGCTCTCTCATTACCCTAGGGTGGATCCCGTCTGGTCCCATAGATTTATGAATATCCAAGGATTTCAATAGTTCTATAACAGCCTCCTCTTGGATAATGTGGGGACCATTCTGTTCCCTAAAACCAACGACCAGCCTAGACGGACGGGAGTCTTGAGGGCAAGTCATCTTCCCATTAAAAACCGAGGCAAAATAGGCATTGAACACTTCTGCCTTCTCCTCGTCTGCAAATACTAACTTCCCACCTTTGTCCAGTAAGGAACAAAGGCTGGTCCTACCTTTCTTCCTACTATTAATATATTTATAAAAACATTTTTTATTATCCTTAACAGCAGTCGCTATCCTGAGTTCAAACTGAGCTTTGGCCTCCCTAATTTTTTTCCTGCATACTCTAGCAGCCCTCTTGAATACTTCCTTGGAGACCTGACCCTTTTTCCAACTCTGATATGTCCTCTTTTTATTCCTAAGTTCCTCCAAGATCTCCTTTCCCAGCCAGGCTGGACGTTTGCCCCGTAGACTGATCTTTCGGGATACAGGAATGGTTTGTTCCTGCGCCCTCAAGATCTCTGCCTTGAAGTAAGCCCACCCTTCCTGAACTCCTTTATTTTTAAGGGCAGCTTCCCAAGGGACGCTCTGAATTAATCTCTTAAACAGGCCAAAGTCCGCCCTCCGGAAGTCCAATGTACGAGTTATACTGGTGCTCTTCCTAATATCGCCAAGTATTGAAAACTCTATTAATTCATGGTCACTCTGCCCCAAACGACCTCCAACCATCACATCTCCCACCAGCCCATCCCTATTTGTAAATAACAGATCTAATGTAGTCCCTTCCCTGGTGGGTTCATCTACCAGCTGTAACAAAAAGTTATCCTCCATAGATTCTAAGAATTTTCTGGAGTGCCTCTTTACTGCTGTATTAAGTTCCCAGCAGATATCTGGTAGATTAAAATCACCAACAAGAACAAGGGTTGATGATCTAGAAATATTGCACAACTGCTTATAGAATAAATCGTCTACTTCTTCTTCTTGATCGGGTCGACCATAACAGACTCCCAATATGATGTCGGCGTTATTGGCCTTCCCCTTGATTCTTATCCATAAACATTCAACACCTTCTTCCTTTGTTTCAATTTCAATGGCATCGAAGGTTTGCTTAACATAAAGAGCTACGCCACCTCCTCTTCTTCCTTTTCTACCTCTCCTGAAGAGTCTGTATCCAGCCAATGTAGTACTCCAGTTATATGAGTCATCCCACCACGTTTCCGTGATGGCAACTACATCATAGCTTTGCAGTTGTACCATGGCCTCCAGCTCTTCTTGTTTATTGCCCAAACTGCGTGCATTGGTATACATGCACCTCATCTGGGCAACTGAGTTCACCCCTATCTTACGCTTGCAATTCTTGGGCCTGTTTCCAGTTAGCTCAGCTGGTTCCCCTTCCCCCTTCAAGCTTAGTTTAAAGCTCTCTCAATGAGGTCTGCCAGTTCATGAGCTAAAATCCTTTTGCCCTTAACGGAGAGGTGTACCCCATCTGATTCCAGCAAAGAAGATGCTGTAAAAGTTTCGCCATGATCATAAAATCCAAACTTATGTTGATGACACCAACCCTTAAGCCACTTGTTAATGATACGGATTCTTCTGTTTCTTTCATCATTATCCTCCGCCACCAGAGGGACTGAGCACATCACTACCTGTGCTCCTGCCTTGTCAATTACCTGACCCAGTACCTTAAAGTCCTTCCTGATTGCCTTAATGCTCCTCTTCTCGATCTCATCACTGCCAGCCTGAAGTATCAGCAGTGGATAATAATCAGAGGGCTGAATCAGTCCAGGAAGTCTCTCAGTAATATTTTGTACCCGGGCCCCAGGGAGGCAACAAACTTCCCTGTGGGATGGGTCTGGTCGACATACAGGGCCTTCAGTTCCTTTCAGGAGGGAATCACCTACGACAATTACCCTTCTTTTCTTCTTGGTACTAGAGGTAATAATTCGTGTTGCAGGTGAAACATAATTAGGAGGTTCACTAGGCAGACAATTCTCTCCTAAACCATCTAGTTGTATCTCTGGATCCAATATCTCATACCTGTTTTGTAATGGTACTTGGCTGGATGATGGAGGGGGGCAGGTCTTTTCATTTTTACCACCCCGCACAGGGACCCATTTCCACTCCTCTTCATCCACCAAATGCCCTTCTGTCATCTGAGAATGGGAGGCATATAAGTCCTCAGTCTCTTGATTAGTAACCTCCCTTAAAGATGATAGGGCTGAACTCCACCAATCTATCTGCCTTTCACTTTCACTAATACTCCTTAATCTTTCAACTTCCTCCCTAAGCTCAGCCACCATTAGAAGGAGGTCATTCACTTGTTCGCAGCGTAAGCGGTTCTCCTCCACAGCACTCCCTGATGCCACCAATAAACTCAAACATTCTGGGCAGGGGTGGGTCTGTACACTCACGTCCTTTTTGGAGGGCCCAACTTGATCACTTACACCAGCCACAGCTTTTGATCTTGTAGAAACCATTGTTAACAAACACCTCAGAAACAACCAGACGGCAGGGGATTCAAAATCAGGAGGTTCAGGAATCCGGGGATTCAGGAAATCCAAGAGTTTAGGAATCCAAGGATTCCAAAATCCGAGGTTACAGGAGTCCAGGGATTTAAGAATGCAGAGATTTGGAAATTCAAGGATTTAGAAATCCGGGGTTTCAGAGTTCCAGGAGTTCTCCAGCAGCAAGTCGGCACTGCAGAGCTGCTAATGTAGTAACAGAGACTCTTTGAGGGATGCAGAATGCAGGGAAGGGAGCAAAGCACAGCTCCACAGTACAGCTCCACGACACAACTCCACGGCACAGCTCCGAAGCTCACCTCCGCAGCACAGCTCCGCGGCACAGCTACACGGCCTAGCTCCGAGGCCTAGCTCCGCGGCACGGCTCCGCGGCCCAGCTCCGAGGCCCAGCTCCGCGGCGCGGCTCTGCAGCACAGCACCGCAGCACAACTCCGCGGCCCAGCTGGGAGGCCCGGCTCCGCGGCACAGCTCCGCGGCACAGCTCCACGGCCCAGCTACGAGGCCCAGCTACGAGGCCCTGCTCCGTGACACAGCTCCGCGGCCCAGCTCCGCAGCCCAGCTCCGCGGCCTAGCTATGAGACCCTGTTCCGCAGCACAGATCAGTGCAGGGACATGGTCTTGTCTGCCGTTAAAAAAAAAAAAAAAAAAAAAAAAGGTTGGCTCCGAGCTGGCATTGGAGAAAGGAATCCGGAAGTGCTCCTGGTCATGTGCTCCACTTCTCCCATTGATTCACTGCCTCTTTCCTTCCTTTCCTTTGAAAAGCACCTGGAGTGGAGATGTGCTTGGTGGGGGCCCAAGTGATCTGTAGGAGGAATAGTTGAAGTCATGAAACAGTCCTGATACAACACCAGTATGAAACCAGCCCCAAAGCCAATCCATTTCTCTGAAGTGTTTTGTTTCCAGTGACTGCCAACACGTCAGGAGTCTAAAGGGAAACCAGGAAGCCAACTATTCTGATCAATTTGGCCAAATAAGCACACATGCAGCACCCTGCTCCATGGGTCAAAGAATGCACAGGATGTTCCCAGCCGCTTCAGGCGCCTCCTCCGCAGCTGGGAACATCCAGCCGTCTCCCACAGCTCTAGCCCGGCTCTGCTGGTGGCATCCTGTGGGAGCTCCCTCCTCCTGAGACACAGCTCTGGCCCTCCCATTCCCTTCACGCCTGCAATGCCACTCCTGCCTTGCTCAAATCTGCACATCACTAGTGACTTTGTGCCCTCCAGCTATGCTGTCCTAAGCAGAAATTTAGAAGGAGGATGAGCAGATGGGAGAAAAGGAGGTGGCACCTTCTTTTCCCACTCTGTCTCAGTCTGTCTGTTTGCTGGGCCCTCTCTCCTCAGGATTCCTGCCTGTTCTCAGAGGCTCCGTTCTCTACGTGCTGAAGTGGTCCTTGTCATCTCCTCTGCTTCCTGCATTACTTTGCTGCAGGGATGACAGCAATCAGGCTCTCAGAGGAGGCTGAAGAGAGGCTCCGCTAGCTTGAGAAATGGATGCTGCCCAAAGGGAAAAAGAAACCAAAGCAACCAAATTAAAAGAGACCAAGGGAGAAGGAACCAGTATTTTCCAACTGAGCTTCTAACAGGGTCAAGCTGGGTTCTTCTAGGGCCCAGAAACACACAGACAGAAGGGGCAGAGCGCAGATGGACTCAGCTCTGGCTTGCAAGGAGAGCAGTGTCTGCCTTGGCATGCCCCCCTCCTCCTGGCCTGGCTGGCATCTTCCTTCACGGCAGGGAGAGCCGAGGAAGTGGCGCCGTCGCCAGCTGCCTGTCTGCCACAAAAGGTGGCAGCAAAGCTGCAGTGGTTCTCATCTACATGAGCGGGCCAGGCAGCACGTGAGGCTGGCACAAATCCTGCTCAGCTGTCCCTCTTTGGCTGGCAGAAACCTCTAAGAGTGGGGCAGGAAGGACAAACTGGATGCCCTTGGATGCTCAGTCAGTCCCCCCCAAAGGTCCCACCTTCCCACAGACCAATCTAGAACCGCTTGGCAGGGAGTGCTTATGTTGTGTTCTTCAAGCCCCACTGCAGGCCTCCTTCCCCAGCACTGTAGTACTTCAGTTCCTTTGCTACCAACTAAACCTGAAAACAGCAGCCGAGAGCAAAAGGGGGCCTCAGCAATGACCAGAAGGTGGGAGCTGGGCTTGTTTAGCTTGCAGAAGGGCAAGGTCTCCAAGGACACCTTTCAATATTTGAAGGGGCTTAGAAGAAAGATGGGGACATATCTATTAGCAGGGCCAATTGCAAGAGAACAAGGGAGAATGGTTTTAAACTAAAAGACAGTCAATTCAGATAGGCTCTAAGGAAGAAACTCCTTATGAGGAGAGTGCTGAAACACTGCCTCAGGCTGCCCAGAGAGCTGGGAGGTGCCCCATCGCTGTCAGCATTCCAGGTCAGGTGAGCTGGGGCTCTGGGCAACCTGATCTATTGGCAGGGGCTTTGGACTAGATGACCTCCACCACTCCCTTCTAACCTTAACTAGTCTTGGATCCTATTTGGTTCTCATTTGAAAAGCAGCCAGAGCAGAGATTACCCTGTGGGGGGCCCATCTGATTCCCTGGAGTTGGGCCGAGGAGCAAACCCAGACAGGGAGCAGCCCCTTTGCCTTGTACCTGCAGAAGTTCCTTGGCAGAGCCTCTCCTGTCCACATCCATCTGCAGGCAGCAGCCCAGAAATTCACACAAGGCAGGGGGTAGGCTGAGCTTGTGCACATCTGGTATGCCTTGCGTGCCTATCAGGTGGTTAGCCTGAAGTGAAAGGAAACACAAGACTCTACGTGATTCTTCCACAGCCTTCAGTGCTCACCTAGACCCCGTCTTTTAAGCCCCAGTCTGCAGTGGCAATTTCTTGCCTAGCAGATGGTTAGAGATGAGCCTTCTTCCCCAAAAGTAGAAAGGCCCCAGTGCAACTCCAGCTATTCCAAGGGGCAACAGGTCTTGCCTTGACAGCTGATGTGAGCTGCAGGGACATTTTTAGAAGTGGACCTTCTTGGAACTCATCCAAGCTGCGGGAATGGGATTTAGTCTAATGGAGACAGACCAGAAGGATACTGAATTCTGAAGCATATTTGCACCTTACCCTGTCACTGGTCTCCCAAACATAAGGAGCCTCTCCTCTGGCCATTTCAATTCCCACGATGCCAAGGGACCAGGTGTCCACTTTGGGACCGTAAGGCTCTTTTCTCACCACCTCGGGTGCCATCCAGCAAGTTGTCCCCACCATCGACCTCCGTTTACTCTGCTCAGGTGTGAGCAGAGCACAGAGGCCAAAATCAGCTGAGGAGAAAAACAAACACTGCTTCAAGTAGGAAACCAAGGAAAAGATTTCCTCACTCTAAGTCTCAGAATGTAGTACTGAATCTAGCTGGAAAAGCAGCTGTGCTCTCTTTCCTCAGGGCTGCAGCCAAGGAAACTAGCAATTGTCCATTTAACAAACCCACCACCATTCCCAGGGTGGTGGCTTTTCCTCATCTACACTGAAGGTTTCCACTGTGGCCTCCCTCCCTCTGGAAGGGACACACACAAACCACAGTTCCTCTTGATACTTGTTGCTCTTTTAGACTCCCAGCAGCCTACAGCTGTGCCCTGAGCAAGAGAATACCCACCCAACTTGACGGAGCCATCCCGGCCCAGAAGGATGTTGTCACTTTTGATGTCTCTGTGGATCACCTGGTTGGCATGAAGGAAAGCCAGGCCTTTCAGGCACTGAGAGAGAATAAAAGAAACAGGAGGCCAAAAGTTAGCCTGATCTGATTTCATCGTGTGCTCCTGAAGATTCATGGATCTCAGAGGAGCAGTGAGTGCTGGCAAGAGGAAGAGCTTGCTGCTGCAACCCTGGGAGAGCAGGATCTCTCTAAGGCAAGGCATATTGGCTTTGAGGGGGAAACAGCAGTTGCTGCTCGAGACTGTCCCCTGCAAAGCCAGTCAGAATGACCGCTGCTGCAGCGGATGCGCTCTCCCCATTCAGAGGACAAACAACGGTTGGCCAAAAGAGGAAAAGTCCCTGCTTTGGGTACCAAGGGCATCACTGTCAGCTGGGAGACTGGAGGTAAAGGGCTGTAAGGCTGCCTGGTCAGCAGATTTGAAAGACATTTCAAGTCATTTGTCAGTTTTCAGCAGCAAGCACCGTGGTGGGTGCCATGCCCTCCTTTGAAGCTGAGACTCATGAGAGATGAGCCTCTCTTGACCTTTGCTGTTGGTTTAAAACTCGCACAGCGGCATCTTTGCGCTTACAGGCAAAGAAGGCAATGCAGAAAGGCTCTGGGCAAAGACTTGGAGGGGCAAAGTGCAGAACAGATAAAAAAAAATTGAAAAATCAAAAAGAGACAGAGAGCACAGAGGCCAAAAGCAGATAAAGAGCAGACTATAGTAAGGGCAGGGACACTGGCAGGCACTTCCGTCCAGATGCTCCTTCTTCTCTGAAGCAAAAGAGCAGCACAGCAAGAAAGCTCTGAGCACGGAATCACTCACGTAGCAGCGCTTTTGAACTATGATGCTGTCCAAGGCATGCCAAGCACAAGCAGGATCCCTTACCTCCTGACAGACAGTTGCCATGTGTCCTACAGCCATCCTTTTCTCGCTGATCACTTTTGCTAAAGAGCCTCCATCCATGTACTCCAACACCAGCAGGACAAACTCATTGACAAGGTAGCTGGAAGATGAAAACAACAGTGTAGAGCTGAATGGGCACAGCTAAATTGCCATACGGATGAAAAGACTACAGCTGAGTTTTGCTTCCAGGTCACTGGGAAATGAAGACGGAATAAAATGGAGACACGCTCCACCCAGGCTATCCAGGGCTTGCAATCTGTGCCATCTAATTGCACACCCGTGGGAAAGGAGACGGCTTAGGGGGCAAGCAGGGGAAAACGGCAGTTTGTGATAGCAGAGGCAGATCTGGAAGCGGCTACATCCCAGCAGCTGCTTCATTGTCTTCATAACAAATTGCACCATTCACTCCAACAGCAAGGAGACACAGTTTTCACAGCTTTTTCACAGGGGAGGTGGAGGTGCAGCACTGCCAACACCCTTTGGGAAGCCTTGCATAAAGGACAGTCACAAACAGGATAAAACTACCTCAAACCCGGCAAATAATGTGTCTCTTTTGGCATGCAAGGCAATGGAAAATAGTGGGAACAGCACAAGGGAAATAATTTCTGTGATGCTTTCTCAGCACTTCTCTTCCGACACTCAGAAGAAGAAATCACGCCCCAAAACAGCAAAGGAACATTCAGCAAGTGAACATAGAGGCTGCTGGCTTAGTAAGAGAGACAGGTTTCTGAGAACAATCTTTAAGCTATTTCTGCCAGGAACCAGAAGAATGCCATCTCCTCCCATGCCTCATACAGGAGTGGACTGATGTTCATAGCAAGATCAATTTTCTGCCACTGAGCAAAGTGCTTGAAACCTTTGCCTGGCAAGTATGGAAACTGACATTCCCATAAAAATACAGAACTACTTACCTTTCTAGGTAGGTGACAATATTGGGGTTCCTCATTTCCCTCATGACCAGGATTTCTTTCAATACTTCCTTGCAGCGCTGGTGCTGGAGATCAATTTCCTTTACGGCCACCTACAATGACGTTGAAAGCCGTTAGGAACAGACGTTACAAGAGCCTCTTCCTCCGTGCACTCACGGGCCAGGATGCCTTGTCACCTCGGCGAAAAGGGACTCTAAAGCATCAGCCACAATGTGCTAACAGCACTCTCAGCCCTTGCAGACTCCTCCGCGAGGCCTCCTTTACCACTACTGTTATCATTTACACGCGTTTTGCAAGCCAAAGGAATTTTGCTTCTGTGAAATGAAATCAACTTGTGGAAAACAGGTTAGCATTTCTAGGGGATTTGATCAGTGTTTCAGAAACTGCTGCCATTCTTGATTGTGCTCCAAAGTAAATGCACCAATCCATTACAGAGAAAATGCTGTCTGACAAAGAACAACTCCAAGGCAACTCAAAGGAAAGTTAACATCCTAGCACATCCTAACTTCTTCTGGATTTTGCATCTCTGAAGAACATTCCTCAACACGGTTTAGATGTGTAATTATTGAGTGTGTTAAAAAATGAAGAATCCTTTCTGTGGACCACTACTGATGCACTCCAGGTGATAAGCAGGGCTTAGGGCTTTCAGACTCCTTGTAGACATCCCTCCAAGTGCAGTTGCTGAGCACAGCGCTGCAGGTGGGTAAGGAGCCACCAGGAAGATGGAGTTGTATTTGCTGAGAGCCAGAAAGGAGAATTCAGGACTCTGAATGTTTAGCCCCAAAGAGCATGGGACTCTCCAACTGACATCAGCATGTCAGTTCAGTACAAATAGCATCTCTGTAATGGAATGTCAGCAACAAAGGACCAACACAAGGCGGTATTACTTAAGGCTCTTCATCAGCTTCTTCTCACTGATCCGTGTGCGAGTGTCTGTGTGTGTGTGAGACCCAGGCTCCCCAGGACTGAAAGGCAAAACTGCGCTCCAGACAAGGCCTGTCCTTCTTTAGATCTTTTCAAAGGGTACCTCGTGCTGGGAAACAATGGCAAATCCTATCTGTGTCTGAACCGCGGCATAAGAGGAATTGGGCCAGAATGACGGCTGCTACCATCAGCTAATCTCTGCACACTTATCCAGGCAGTCCAAGATAGCATGGCCTTCTTGGAAAGACACCACTGCCATCCTCACACTGATTCAGAATGCGAGACAAAGTCTGTCCAAAATGCATTTTTCAGCCTGCCTCTAGGCAGCCTTTGCAGCAAAGACAGGTAACACAACGCTCTGGCCACAGATCACATCCCAAGGGAAAGCGCTCAAGAGCTGCAAAATCTGCAAGGGCTGTTGGCACTTACCGCTTGTCCTGTGGCAGCGTCCAAGGCCTTATAAACGGTTCCAAAACCCCTAGGAACAGAACAGCAGCAAGAACAGAGAAGCTGTTCAGTGCTGAGAAGCAAAAGGCAGCCCAGGCAGGAGCTCTCTGCTGCCTGGAGTGTCCCTCAAACACCAGCCTTTGTCTACCCTTCAGACAATACCACAGCAGCCCAGCAACCCTCTGCCATGCAGCTTGTCCAAGAGCAAAGCTGGGTCCAACAGGAAGAAAAAAGAGCTGCTACAAATCTCAAATGTACACACCAGACTATGGATGTGAGGGTTTGCTTTGCCTCTTCCTTTTTGTGCTTGTGTGTGTGGTGTGCCTTTCCAAGCAATGAAACACACAGAGTCCTCTTGGACTCAGAGCTCTCTTTTGATTCTGTCTGCCAAACTCAGGCAGCACCACACAGCCTGTCTTATTGTCCTGAGCACTGAAAGTTGTGTTCAGCAAAATATTGGAAAGAAATTCTGCTGAGAGCTGCTGTCTGACGGCTGTCAGGTGGGAAGCTGCTCTCTCAGTTTTTTCTTCCTTCAGTTGTGGGGCCATATTATTTGGAATCATGCAAAACCGTGTCTGCTGGGAAAATAAGGAATCTCGTGCCACACACTTGAGGGACAGGCAAGTGCCTCCTTGAGGCAGGCAAGACATTGGTTGCCAGCATGCAGTTATCTTTGCTGATGCCTTGTGACCAGTACTGAGACAGGGACAATCTAAAGCCAGGGTCTGAAGATGCTTGCAGCTTGCCTGACTTCCCTCTGGATATTCCAGCAGCCACCTACGTGACCCATGGTTCTGGAGGAGTAAGCGTGGCTGAACTCACCCTCTGCCAATAATTTTCCATCCAGTGTATTTCTCTTCTGGATCTGCCACGCTCACCACACTCCCTGAAAGAAAGAAAATGCAAGAAGCAAACTTCAAAACAGAGATCCTGACTTCCAGTGGATCAGAATCTCAGCTCCACTTTCTGCGGCGCGGAGCAATTTCTGGTCGCTTGGCTAGCAACAGTGTCAACAAGAACAACAACAAGAGCAGCCGCAGTAAGAAGACAGGCAGCTCTGTAACACACGTGGCCTGCACAGAGTCTGATTCTGCACACTCCTTTGAAGAGGAGACTAAGCCCACGGAGAAAGCGTCAGAGCAGACAGAGACCAGAAGAGAACTGGCACCGCGGCAAGTGGTTGTGGGTCCACAAAGGGGAAGGAGGGCTGAAAAATCAGGACCCTTCCTTGTTGTGGGAGATAACACTCTCTTGTGAGGTTCAACAAAAGGTTTCATAATTCCAAGATTTCAATGCACCCTGCGATCTGGGATGAAGTTTTATCAACAGCTGCTTTTTGCAGAGCTGAAGGAATATTGCAAAGTGAAATCCAGGAGAGGAGGGGATTTCCTCTACCTCTCAGCAGTTTGCCTGAAGAATGCCCTGACATTTTCAGAGAACAGCAGCTCATGCTGTGTGCTACATCCAAGAACAATGGCTGTAAGAATTAGGACCCTCTTCTTTTATGAGCAGGCTAAGTTCTGAAGATGATTTTGCCCATTCCCCATTTAGTGAAGAACAACAAGTCCATGTCTTCAGCCTGGGCTGCAGCAGTCACTAGCACTGCCCTCGGCCCCTTGGACACCAGCCACGTGCCCCATCTTCCCAAAGGGCACAGCCCAGACGGGTAACAAGGACAGCGCCGCTCCTCAGGCGCTGCCGTGGCTCAGACACCTGCACAAACGAGATGCTGATCCTCTGATGAGTCCAGGCCAAGCTGCAGCAACGCGATGGCTGCTGAAACCTCACAGCTAAGGAAGGCTCCAGCCCCTGCAGCCACAGCAGCCATCAGTGGCAGGGCAGGTATGACAAAAACCTGGGCAGAGCCCACAAATGGCCTCTGACAGGCACTGTGAAGAAGCCAGAGCCAGACTCAGCACTGCTACAAGCTGTTGACCCCACTCGAGACAGAACATGGGTGTCATTGAGTTCAGAGCCAAGGAGGAGTCGATCCATTCACCTCTTGTCCCTACAGCTGATGGCCGACACTGAGTAAACTGGGCTCTGTCCTGTACCTGCCAGCTTCTTATTCTCTGACAGCACTGCACCGGCAGCTATGACCAGTTGCAAGGAGCAACTGAGTTGTACTGCAGAGTCACCAAGGCCTTGCTGTGCTTTCCAAGAGTGCAGGGATTGAGGCCAATCCTTAGTATCCCAAGAGTATTCACCGGCTGGGCTTTAGCCCTGACAAAGTGCCTTGTACTGGAGGAACATGCAGCAGAGGGGATGCAGGCTTCATCCCGAGAATTGCCTGCAGGGCAGTTTTATCTGGCCCTGCCACACAGAAGTGTCTCTTGATGCGTCTCCCTAGGCATACAACTGAACTATCCAAGGGGGATTGGAAAATCAAATTGTGTTTTTCTTTGTTGGCTGCACTTTGAAAACACCTCTTGCTCTCTGATTCCCAGGGATTGTTCTAAGAATACAATTTCTTAACATTTGGGGTGTGCTGAAAAGACCCCTTCCTCTGTTGTTTTGCTATCACCTGATGCTCCTTCCAAGGAGGTCACACTAACAAAAATGAAGAATTTTTATCCAAGCAAACTGTAGAAGGAATAGTAGAAGTCATGAAAACACCACCAGTATGAAACCAGCCCCACAGCCAAATTTTTTCTCTGAAGTGTTTTGTCTCTAAATGCAGTCTAAAGGCAATCTAGGAAGCCAACTATTATGATCAATGTGGCCAGACCAGCACACACAAGCTGACTCAGTCGTTGGCTAGGTTGCAGCCTTCTGCTGCTCCGGAAACAATCCCTGCTTTTGCCTTTAGTGCGCATGGAACCTCAGGCAAAGGCCACCCACACCCAGCTGCCCTCAAAGGCAAAAGGAGTGC
This sequence comes from Ammospiza caudacuta, assembly GCF_027887145.1. Classification (NCBI taxonomy): domain Eukaryota; kingdom Metazoa; phylum Chordata; class Aves; order Passeriformes; family Passerellidae; genus Ammospiza; species Ammospiza caudacuta. The sequence continues at coordinate 18,846,891 of NC_080632.1, forward strand.
CCCAAAATGCTCCCTGGCTGCCTCCAAGCACAACAATGGCTCCTGTAGGGAGTCCAGAATGTCTCCCCGACACCAGAGTCAGGAGGAAGAGGTGCTACAGCTCATGCTGAGGCACACACCCCATAATACACTGCTGGATTGCACAAGGAATCCCCAGGACCTACTCAGCAGCCTCAGGCACTGCTTCTCGCTCTCCTGGAAGGAGCGGGGTGAGCTGCTCCTGCTCGAGTTCTCAGGCTGCGGAGGGGAGTCTTCTTCGGAGGCTGCTGCTGCAGCGGCGCCTTCAAGGGCAGAGCCCTCGTTCATCTGGGACAAGAAATTTGTTTGTGTCAGAAGTGTGGCTGGCAGAGATGCCCCTGACAGCACATTCCACAGGCATGCCATCAGGAACAACACTGGTGTTTGGCTGCACAAGTCAAAGCCAAACAAGCAGAGACTACAGCTTGTCACAGCCAGCCATAGTAGAGATGGTGAAAGGGAAAGAACACCTTAAAATTTCACCCTGTTCTGAGACCTGCACCATGGAAAGGGACAACTTGTTCAGAATGTGCAGGGGTCACCACGTTCACCTGAGCAAACTCCTCAATAAACAAAGTGGGCACTAAGAAGCCAGCAGAAATACATTCACAGGATTGCTGGCCCACCAGCCAAAGCACTAGCTTTGATGCCCAGGGCAGCAAAGCTGAGCTTCAGTGGCCCAGTAAGTGTCGTGCTGGCGAGCTGCAATGCAGACCACAGAGCATGGCCGTCAGGGGCCTCACCCCCATCCACCTGCTGCTCTGCAGGGGAAAGGTGAGAAGAGCAGAGACCACTTGTTGCATGACTGCAGTGCCTACTGCTCTTTCACTCACCTGCCTTTGTTCTGCCAGCCTGTACTGCAGGCTTCTCCACCCAGCTCTCACTCTTTCATCTCAACTCTTCTTCCTGGTGCACAGCGCTGGAGCCTGCCCGGCTCTGTGCTCCCAGTGCCTGCAGTAGTCCTTGCCTCCCCTTTCCTGAGATGTCCAGCTCATGCCTCCATCACTGCCCTTCCCTTGCAGCCTGCCTGGTCAGGCTCACCTGCCCATTCAGACACTCCTCATTCAGCTGCTGCCTCAGCTGCTGCAGCTGCTGCCGCCTTTGCTCTAGCTCCCATTGCAGCTGGTGCACCTTGACTAAGAGAGCAGCATTCTGACCCTGGAGCTGCACAGGAACAAAGAGAAGACGCCTTTTAACGTCCCACACACCACTCGTGTGGCAAGCAAGATTGAGGTGCACACGCTTTCCAAAAACACTTTGTTCTCCTCCTCATGTTTACCACGGGCCGGCTAAGAGGCAGTCCCGCTCAGACAGACAGTGTCCAGACAAGCAGTGCCCATAAGGAGCCCAGGGGAGACCAAAGCAACACACAAACTCTCTTTTCACACTCTGTGCTGCCTCTTGACTGGCTCTGGTTCCTATCTTTTCTTATTCGGGTTGCCTGATGGCAACATCCTGCTTCATCTCAAGCAGCCTTTTCTCCTGCTCCCTCTGTACCTCTGCCAGGAAGCTTTCCCGTTCCTCCAGCATCGCCTGCGCCTCCAAGTGCTGCCGTTCCAGACATTGCTTCTGATGAGAGGAAGAGACACTTCCAGATGAAGTCCCAGCCGTGCTCCCCAAAGAAAAAATGACAGCTTCATCCCTCCCACAAGCCCCCTCCCTGAAGAGTCCCCAGTAGTGGCTTTGTGCCCTCCAGCACTTCTAACCAGGAACTTTACAGGAGGGTCAGCAGGTGGAAGGAAAGGAGATTCCGCCTTCCTTCCCCACTCTGAAGGCTGCCCGTTTCCTAGCCCCTGTCTGCTCAGGATTTCTGCCTGCTCTCACAGGCTGTGTTCTCAAAGTGCCACAGCCCTTTGATCAAGGAAAACCTGCAGGTGGACTGCAGGATGAGGAGGAAGCCAGCACCCCGATGCCCTAGTCACAGGACAGGCCACCAGCTGGAATACCAGCAACACGGGGCCTGTTGCGTATGCTTCGAGCCCAAAGGGGAGACTCTCTGTCCACCGTGGAAGGACAGAATGCAAGGAACCCAGTTGCTGGGGCAGCAGAGTGCAGCAAGGTCAGCAGCCGTCTGCTGCATGGCACGAGGCTGTGGGCAAGATCCTTCGCTGCCATGCTTTGGGTGGTGACCATCCAGCTCTCTGGGGAACTTGGCTTATACCCAGCCTGAAACCGTGGCTGCAGGTACTATCCTGGCACCATCGTCTTGGTCTTCACAGGCTTTCTAGTCGGAGCCCTTGAAGCCCTCTGCTGCCTGGCCCAGCAATGTGTAGCCTACAGCAGATGCTTGCAGCCATGTCACCCAGGCTGCTCTTCTGCTAAGCCAGCCCACCAAGCTTGCCTGAAAACTTCCGGGACGTATTGTCGCTTACCATTTCTTGCTGGAACTTCCTTTTTTCCTCTTCCTGAGCAGATTGCCAGTGTCTGAGAGCCTTGCAGCACTGCTCTTCTGCCCAGAGGAGCTCTTGAGCCATTTCTTCACACTGCTGCTTGCTGAGAGATCTTACAGCTTGCAGCTCCTGACGGAGGCCCTTCACATCCTCTGCAAACATGACAAACGGCAACAGTCAGAGACTGCACTAGCAGAGACTCTACTGACCTGAAGCCCTTTCAGTTTCAGGCAAGGAGGGACCTGTGCTCAGTTCCTTTCCTCCTCAGGAGCCCTGTGGACAGAGCTGCCTTTGGAGCAACTGCACTAGGCTGGGCCATCACCAGAAACAAAGCACACCAGGCTCTCACCGAGTATCACCTCCTGGGCCCGTGTGGCTGTGCGCACTTGGGCTTCCAGACGGCTCCTGGTGATCTCCAGCTCCGATACGTGCTGCTGAGCCTGCAGCAGGCTGCTTTGCAGGCTCTCCTTCTCTGACCTACAAGGTGTGAAGATGAAGAGAAATTGTTCCTGGCACACAGGGGCAGTTGCTCCAATTGGACATGCCTTCAGTTACATATCCTGAGCATGGAAAAGGCCGTGCATGGAAACTCAGCTACAGCAAGATTGTTTCTGCTACTTAAAATAGCAAAGCAGCCAACCTCCAGGTGGTTGGCCAGCTTTTCCTCATGACCTAGCCCAGCACAGAAAGGCCAGCTGAGTTTGATCTCAGCAACCAGTGCTCAAATTGCTGTTGCCGGACACATTCCTCATGGGTGGCTGCGCCCACCAAGTCTCTGCCAACAAGCAAAAACCCAGCCTGTGCTCAGAGCCCTGAGCTCATCAGCCCTTCCAAGTCACTCTGCAGGGGGACAGAAGCCAGTGTTCTCCTGAACGCTGCCTCCTCAATGTTTACTGCTATTCCTAGTGCACGTAGAGATACTTTGTTTACCAGATGCTCTCAAAGTGACTCAAAGGGACTAAAGGAATGATAGATGGAAGCTCCACCTTCTACAAGTATGAGTAAGAAACCAGAAGAAGGTTTTCTCTGAATTAGCAATGTCTTGGAGGAGGGCTGTCAGGTATCCTGCCATTTAAATTACTGGATTTTCATGAACAAGAATGCTTGCTCCCTTGATTTTTGGTAAACTGAGCCAGCAATGCCCGAATGTCTTGACACTCTTTAAGAAGGGAGCTGCCTAAGGACCTTGACAGGTAACAGAGGTGGGTGGACAAGTGCTCAGCAAGAATCCCTGGACATTGTCGAGAAGCCACAAGACCTTTCCCTTCTTCTGCTGCTCCTTGTAAGCAACTTGAGGTTCCTGCACCATAACTGACAAGAGTTATGTCAGAAGGGTCTCAAGATTTTCAGCTCAACCCTGCAGCTTTCACCTGAAGCATCAGCAGCCTACTGATAACCTTCACATGTAAGAGCCTTGAATTCTGGAAATGCCATGTCAAACTACTTGGCAAGGAAAGATTGAAGTTAAGATGCACTGAAGGAGAAACCAAAGCCTGCGGGAAATTCCTGAGATCAGCAAACATCCGCACAGTTTCCCTAGTACTCCTGTCAGTGCCTAGATGGCTTGCTTTGCACTTGGCCCAGGAATGTGCAAGGGGCTCCCAGGCGGGCGCCCAGAAGAGCTTTGACAGCTGGAGCTGTCAGAAAAGTAACACTCAGGTCACAGTATCCTTTTCTTTTTTCTCTTGTCTCTTCACTTCTCAGACAGAGACACATCTGCAGTGCAAACAGGAGGCAGTAAATCCTGACTTAATGCTCACCCCCTTTGTCATTCCAGACCCTCAATAATGTCGCACCCAGGTGCTCCTCCCTGCCCTTACCTGGCCTCTGCCAGCTGCTCTGAAAGGCCTCGTAGGTCCCGCTCCGTGGCTGCCAGTCGGGCTTCCAGGGCAGCGTTCTCTTGTGCCTGCGCCGCCTTCTCTCTGCACAGCCGGGGCAGTGTGTGCCCTTGGCGAGAGAACTCCTGGAGCAGCTTCTCCAGACCCCTGTGGGGTGGCCGCTGCCGGCGGCAAACCTGGAAGTGGAGGGGGCACCATTTTTCAAGGGGAACAACAACAGCACGGTCTCAGTCTTGGCTTGCTGCCAGAAGCAGCCTTTGGGGCGCTCTTGCCAGGGGCAGCTCCCTGTCCCATAAGTGCTGCCTAGGAATAAGGTGAGCGTACCTTTGGCACCGCCAGAGGAACCTCTTCCTTCAGCAGGTTCCTCGGAAGCTGTGGTTCCTCGGCTGTCTCTGCTGCCACTTGCAACACCCTCTCTCGTGAGGAGTGGCGCCTGCTCTCAAATGCAGCCAGCTCCTTCCCTCTACAACAAGGGGACAGACAAGCAAGCCTTTAATTGAAACACAGTCTCCTTGCAAGACCAGCACTACACACCATGTCCCTCACAGGGCGGTCTCAGGGGCTTCCAACAGCCCTCTACTTCCACCTCAAGAGAGTGCTGGCATTCCCTCTCTAGACCACCATCTCTCTTTGTCATTTCTGCAGGTGAAAGAATCACCAGGGAGGAAGTCAAATTAGCTTTCAGAAGCCACAAAACATTTCCAGAAAGCTCAGGTACTCTCAGCTTAGCAGCTTCCTGCCTGCTAGTGCTCCTCTCTGATACAGTGGATACCGGACTTGCAAAAGTTCCTCTTTGGCTAAGAGAGGCCTGGTAAGTCCAGATGAGCACTCCTACAATTACTCTTGCTTTCACTAGCCCAACAAGGAAAGAGCCCGCAAGCTATAGCCTGGCGAGAACGTGGGTACAAATTTCCAATCCAATAATCAAAGGATCCCAAGATGGTTTAGCCTGGCAGGAACCCCAGGGAGCCTCTAGGACCATCTTCAGCTCCAAGCACTTGGAGTCAGCTATGGCATCTGGACTGGCCGCTCAAGGCCCTATCCAGCTGGAGTTTCCAAATTTCCAAGGGTGGAATCTGCACAAGCTCTTTGAGGCACTTGTTCTGCTGCCTCTGCAGTTCAAAGGTTTCCTTTCCGTAAACCCAGCCTGAAACCTCCCTTGCTTTTCCTCTGGTCCAGTTCAGCATACTTTTTGTCAAGGTTGGAGAAGTGCGTCCCAGGAGGCAGCCAGACCTGCCCACAGATTGCCTTCCCCTGTCTATGCTGAGCAAGTCAAACCATGAGAAAGCCAAATTTCTTCTCTGACTCTCAACCTCCTGAAGCCCAGCAATGCCCAACCCTGCTCAGAGAAAGCGAGAAAGCTTAACACACACCTGAACTCCTGGGCACTGCACACTCTATCTGTGCTCTGCTCCCTCTCTGCCTTTCCCGCCTGGGCCGAGGAGTTCTGAGAGGCAAGAAGCTCTCCTAGCGGGGCCTGCAAGGAATGGACAAAGAAAAAGGAAAACAAGCAATAAGGAGCAGGAAAGTTGGCTCCTGAGAGCTGCAAGAAGCAACAAGCAGCCACACAGCTCACCTGAAGGCAAAAGCTGTTGTGTGCGGCTGTTGATGTGGGTAACCAACTAAGCCTGTGTTGCTTTGAATGTCTCAGAATGGAAGCAGGGACCAGTTCCCTGCTCAGCTCTGGTCAAAAGGCTTCCCCTCAGGATTTCAAGCATTAGGGAGCAGCCAATAGGAACTGCATTCCAGCCCTTCAGACACAGACCTTGTCTCTGCCATGCAGAGCTGCTCAGCATTCTCAGCAAACTTGGGTCATGTCAAAGTTAAGGGTGTAGTCAAAGCAGAGACTGTAGCTCCTTAGACAGTGCTTGGAGATGGGCAAGTCCCTGCAGCAACGGTGGCTCCTGTGTTCCTCACAAGGCTGTGAACTGCGCCTTGGCACCGCTCTCTCTGCTGGCAGCAGGGAGCCTGCACAGACACTGTGCACAAGGGGCTCACTTTCTCACCAGCAGTACAAAAGGACATCACGCTACAGCTAGTTTGACACCAAGGCAAGTTCACAGTCCCTGTCAGAATGGCAGGAAAATGATGCCTGCATGTGAGAGTTCAGACCCCATTTCCCACGTGTCAGTGGCTGGGCTGAAGCGCTAGGTCATGGCAGAACTCCAGGCCTCAGCATCTTCAGCCACAAAGAGCAAGTGCTGCCTGCTCAGAAACTTGCCGCTCTGCACTGCACCAAAGCTTTGCACTGAAGCAACCAAAGCTGCCACTGATTGCTGCAGGATGCTCAGGCCTGGACTGACAACACAGTTGGAGGTTTGTTGTCCTTTGCCTCCCCTTTACCCTCTGGTGGAAGAGAGCGAGCCAGAGCAGGTTCTGCTGCTGCGGCTGCTACTGTGGTGCTCTGCAGACAGAGAGCAGCATGAGGGACAGGCAGTAAGCTGTCATAGAGAACCTTATTTCTCCTGAGCTCTATCACCAGTGGTCCTAGTGAGAAGCCATGAATTTCACTACAAATGGGATCCTCAGTCACTAATACTCATTTCAATTGGGCTGATGAGACTAATGTTTCAACAGGACTCCATGTGCTTCTGAAGGAGATATTTTAGCCAGGCTACAATCAGCATGTAGCTTTCTGTCTGCAAAACCTAGTTTCATTAGTTACATTAGTTAAAGCCTCTTCAACGGAAAAGGAATAAACTGAGGGAATTGTTTTGGTGGTGCTCATGCAGACGTGCACTGGTGTGGACTTTCCTTTGGCCTGCCAGCCTGGCACTCAACTACAGCAGGCCAAGCCGGCAGCTTGCTGCATAATCCTCAGGCACCAGGAATGTCAAGGGTGCCCGTCCCACTCACCGAACCGTAGACTTGACTCCTTCCACCTCTGAGGCGACCTGCCGCGGCAAGAGAGAACAAACCAGGTGCTGTTACAAGACTGCTGGTGCTGAGGAATCCCACAGAACCAGGCCAGCCAAGCAGAGAGCATTTTCCTTTCACAACCTCCCTACCGGGAGCAGCAGTTCTGTAGCCCAGCAAGCAGGACTGCAGGCCACTATCCTAGGCTGCGTCTACCTTTTGCTCGGCTTTGCCACTAAGGAACTAGAAACTTGGGGCCGGGAAGATGCAAATTGCTCCTTAGCAGTCACTGCCTGCATTGGAGATCATTGTCCCCCCTACAACTAAAGCAGCTTCCTTCTCTTCTCCTTCCTGCACTTCCTTTTCTTTTTGTAAATTGCATGCAGCATGTGCCACGAGGTTGCTGTAAACAATTCCCCACAAAAGCTTCCACTGAACCCCTCTTGGCGCTTGCAGCTTTGTTTGGACACAGCACAGGCCCAGCTCTGGGGTTCAGGAGCCCACACTATCTGCTCAGCAGTTTGCCCTTCAGTGCAAAGCCAATCCCTCTTGTAGCGCACAGAGGGGGGCCAGTTAGACAGGCACATCCTTTAAGGAGGGAATGCAGAAAAAGGATGCCTTCCTTAAGTTCCTTTTAAAAACGGCTCAGTTTTCAGAAGGACGCCTGCACAACTCTTCCAGTCTGCATTTTGGAAGTTGTCCACACCCTGCTGGACAAGGGACACCCCCTTTTTGGCTGAAACTGTTGCCAGGAGCTTTACCAAAGTTATGGCATCTGCATGGCACTTTTCTTTCATTGTTCTGCCCCCAAGGAAAAAACTTCTACTTACGTCTCAGACCGTTAACAATTTTGCGGGCTGATATCGCTGAAAAAGCCCTGCTGACTGCTCTACGGACTCGCTCCATCGTTTCAGCAGGGCTGCTTCAGTCGTTGGGCCGTAAAACAAAAATGGAAGAAAAACCCACTTGCACAAGTCCCCAGACTGTGCAAGGAAAAGAGGAAAATAGGAGACCCGCGGCACTCTGCGGACTGTACAAACACAAAGTGACAAACAAAAGACACCTGCACAAGTCTGCAGACCGTACAACAAGAAAAGGAAAAGAAAAGGACACCTGTAGGTGTCTGCAGACCCTACAACTGCAGGGGAAACAAAAGGATGCCTAGACGAGTCTGCCGACTCGTACAACGGCAGGAAAAGAAAAAGACTCCCTTTTCAGGGCACAGACTGTTGCCAGAGAACTCCTCTGTACAGGATCCTCCTGCAACGAGAACGCCAAGAGCTGTTCTGGACGCTGAGGCCTTGCGTGCACCAGGGCAACCTCCTGATGACCACGCTGTGACGTGGCAGCTCTGCACTGACATCACAATAGCAGCAGCTCTGGGTTGCTCTGTGAATTCATGCATAGCAACCAAACCTTCTCTACAGCTAACACAAAAGAGAGCCTGGAAAGTTCTCCTCTGTCCCAAAGCAGCACAATCCTCTCCTTCAGTCCATAACCCGTAGCTCAAAGGATCCCAAAGTAACACAAAGCAGGCACCAAGCACACACACTCAGCACTTTGGCCACCAATGCTTCTGACTAAAACAAGCAATCCTTGCTTCAACTCAGTGGATAAAATCACGCCTTGGTAATACCCCTGAGAGTTCCCTAAATTGGAATGCCTGTCCTTCCTGCCCATTTACTGCATGGCTAACATCTACCAGAAAACTCTAGGGCTTGCTCAAGGAAGAACAACACCTTAGTGGGGAAAATAACCTGAGGAACAAACTACCCATAGGTGTTTGCATGGCACTGGAACAGCGTTGGTGTTGTCAATATGACAGGGACACCTCCTCTGCACGGGGCAGTGCCCGTGTCCTCGGCATGGCAGGGAGTGCCCTTGGAGCAGCCCTCACTCTGTGGGTGCACACATGGGCGCATTTGCTCCTTCTGTCCAGCTCCCAAGGCAGCTCTGCTCCTGAAAAAGTTCTCTGTCCAACACTGAAGGCACTCCTGGTGCCTTTGCAGAACCCCACTCCCTTCAGCTTGTGGGAAATGGGCAAGGTCAGATTCCTCCATGGAAGTGGCTTTTAAGTCTCTATCCTGCCCACAGTGCATACTGCATAGCACTCCATTTTTCAGTCCTTTGCTGCACTCTCCTTTCTGGCCTGCAGGAGCTTAGTAGATTGATGTGCTTTTCCTGGGCCAACTTAGTTTTTCCTTCCTGGATGGCACAGCTCACAGAACTGCAAACTCCATGTCTGCTGGGGATGGCTGCAACCACCAAATGGGGCAAACGATCCAAAGTTCAGGTTTGGTGCAATGCTCCGCTGTCATTGCATTCTAGACTTCCCCACAATATGCCACAGGAAGGAGCAAACAGGTGCCAGTGCCATGGGGAACAGGAGAAGGCCGCAGGTCAGGAACAGGGGCTCAGCCCATGGCTACAGGAAGCAGAGGAATTTGCAAGGCAGGTGAGTGCTGGGGATGCTGGAGGCCTGCCAAGCTGCCTGCTCTTGTCTTGCTGCTGAAAGCCTGAACTGCAGTGCTCTTGAGAACAACACCTAAATCCCACCGCAATCAACATTTCTTACAGAGATTGGCATGTGCTGAGGAACGATTTACACTGCTCATCCTCTTGGCAGCTAACCCAGGCCATGTTTTAGATAGGAGGGACCTAAGTGAGTCTCTGGAGCTTCCTGCAAGGAACAAAGCCCTGTGACAGCAAGCAGCATTCCCAGGCTGCTCCCACGGGGAAAATCCCCACAAGCTGAAAGGGGCGACTGTGATTTTGAGCTAAGTTGGCCTGCAATGGCAAGGTGCTGGACATGAAGGTAAGAGGCACAAAGTGCCCTCATGTCCTATTCCTGCATCTTTCTGGGAACCAGAGGAATCTGGCCTCCGCCTGTGAGGAACTGGGCCTGGGAACTAATACTGCCTTTCTGGTTTGGCTTTTGTAGATTTTTGTTTTGGACAGCAGCTCTTTGCAACATCAGCTGAGCCGGCCTCCAGCCTGGCTGATTGGACCCAGTCAGCAAAGGCCTTGCAGGAAGTCTGGAGAGGAGGCAGCGGTGCTTCAGGAGGCTTTGTGCTGGGCCAGCACAGCCAGCGTAGGACTGGCAATCAAAAGGCCTAAATCCTGAACTCCACGGGAACATTCCCTTCCTGGTCAGCCTGCGCTGAAGCTGTGCATTGTCGCGGCGCTGTGCATTTCCCTGCCGCTGTGCTTTGCCCTGGCATTGTGCTTTGCCCTGCCGCTGTGCATTTCCCTGGCGCTGTGCTTTGCCCTGGCGCTGTGCTTTGCTCTGGAGCTGTGCTTTGCCCCGGAGCTGTGCTTTGCTCTGGAGCTGTGCTTTGCCCTGCTGCTCTGCATTGCCCTGGCGTTGTGCTTTGCCTTGGTGCTGTGCATTGCCCCAGAGCTGTGCATTGCCCTGGCGCTGTGCATTGCCCTGGCGCTGTGCATTGCCCTGGCACTGTGCTTTGCCCTGGCACTGTGCTTTGCCCCGGGGCTGTGCTTTGCCCTGGCGCTGTGCATTGCCCTGGCACTTTGCTTTGCCCTGGCACTGTGCTTTGCCCTGGCGCTGTGCTTTGCCCTGGCACTGTGCTTTGCCTTGGTGCTGTGCTTTGCCCTGGCGTAGCTGCCCGAGGCTCTCCCCCCTCACAGAGGGGCCCCGCCCCGCCCCGGGCAACCCCTGGCGGCTGCCCCACCCCCCGCCCGCCCCGCGCAGGGGCGCTCCCTTCCCATGGCGCCGCCCAGCGTCAGCACCCCCTCACTGCAGGCACAGAGAGGGACCGGGCCCTGCTGCTCCTCCTGGCACTTGGGTCCCTCCTTTCCAACAGAGAAGACCTCAAGGGAGGCATTTTCCAACTGTGTCCCTCTGCTTTATTTTTGGAAGGTGGAACTCTGCCCTGAAGGTGGCCCTAATGCATCCATAAGTGCTGGAGCAGGAAAAGTCCCCTTTGTTCTCCCACCGGTTGTCATTACTGGCTCAAAAGCACCGCCCAGCTTTGGAAGGAGAAACAGCCCGTGACACAGTCGTGCTATCCCTCCCCTTCCAAAGGCTCTGTAAATCTTCAGTGTCCACATCAGTAGGAATAAAGGGATCATGGTCGGGTTTCAAATTTTTGCATTTCAGAGGCTTTAATGAGATAAAAGTTGTGATGTTCCCAGAGAAGATTTCTTGCTTTTTGCAGCCAGGGTGAAATGTCTCGTTCAGAAGCAGACCTAGAACTGTCTAATGTGTCTCCTGAGCCTGTCTGACGATTGTTTTAAAGACACAGATTTCAATTTCTTTCAAAATTTGCTATTTCTCTTCAGGAGAGTTGGTGATAGAGCTCAGGAGAAATAAGGTTCTCTATGACAGCTTACTGCCTGTCCCTCATGCTGCTCTCTGTCTGCAGAGCACCACAGTAGCAGCCGCAGCAGCAGAACCTGCTCTGGCTCGCTCTCTTCCACCAGAGGGTAAAGGGGAGGCAAAGGACAACAAACCTCCAACTGTGTTGTCAGTCCAGGCCTGAGCATCCTGCAGCAATCAGTGGCAGCTTTGGTTGCTTCAGTGCAAAGCTTTGGAGTGCAGAGCGGCAAGTTTCTGAGCAGGCAGCACTTGCTCTTTGTGGCTGAAGATGCTGAGGCCTGGAGTTCTGCCATGACCTAGCGCTTCAGCCCAGCCACTGACACGTGGGAAATGGGGTCTGAACTCTCACATGCAGTGAGTGCTCAGGCACCCTGCTCTTCTTTCCCTCTGAGTTTCACTGCAGAGGAGCAAGTTTTCTTCCCTGTAGTTGCAGAAGCTCAGGGTTCTCACTTCTTGACAAATCTGTGATGCAAAGGGCCTTGTTAAGAAGATCAAAAGCACAGGGAATGTATTAGAAATTCTTACGAAAAGTAACCTTTCTTACAGATAAAGATAAGCAAGTCATTCCCTGCATTTATCTAAATGCAGAAGTTGTATAATTATCTAAACTGAACACAGAAACAAACTACCTCTGTCAGACCATCTTCATATTCCAGATCACTTTCAAGATGTAGATTGAGTTGTTTGAATGATTAGTGCTCAACTCTGCCTTTCTGGCTGAAGGCTCTGGAGCTCCTTTCTGAGTTCATCCAGGGTGGTATTCCCTAACAATTCCTGGTACCACCTCCTGCTTTCTTAGGGCACAATAGTCTAAATGAAAACCTAGCCAATGGCATAACTCTCGAGTCCATAAGGAAATCATTGGACAAGTTGTCAAGTTCTCAAACCAATTGTCCTGCTGCAAGAGTCCTGTTGCACACAAGAGTGTTGAAAGCCAAGAGAAGCTGCAATTGGTGGTGCATCTTGTGACAGAAGCTCAACCTAGCTCTCCAATAAAGAGAAGAGCTTGAAACGAGCAAACATGAGTGTGGAAAAGATTCTTGGAAAGCTGAAACAGCTTTCCCAAAGTGCAATGAAAATGGAAAGAATCCAAGATGTCCACATGTAGGAGTTCCTTTACTGATATGCTCCCCTTTTCCATGTTGCACGAGTTCTACATGGCATAAATTCCAAATTCATCTTACCGCTAAGATCCATGACTCAGCAAGTTTTACACTCTCAATCATTAGCTACACACAATTTGCCTTCCTTTGTTTTCCTTTGAAGCAATGCTGGGAACACAAGACACATGCAAATGTAAGACCTTTGAGTACAGTGTGAGCTTTGGTCGAGTGTGAGTTCTAGAAACAGGGAATAGGCTCTGATAGGATTTTACCCTCAGCAGTGACAATACACAGCAGCAACAAAGGTTTTTTGTGTGACGTTGTGCAGAGGTCAAGACTCTTTGTCTTAGATGAACATGGCAAAGTTGACATGTTTAAACAGACTTGGGACGCAACCTGGTTTGGTTTACTGTCTGTGTCACTAAAGAGCAGGAGAAATAAACCAGCCAGAGTTTCTTTGCAGAGAAGACCTTTGCTTCAGTGTGAAAGTATTGGGAAGGGAGGAGGGAGATGGGTGAGAGTTGAGCTGCTGTATTGGACTGGCATCCAAACCACGGCAAGAATAGGGTTTAATTATTTTCTTTTAATCCTATCCACACTCTCCGATTCTCACCTGGAACTGGACAAGAAAACACGAACAGCCCCGGCGACGAGAACACAGCACCGGGGGCGCGGTCCCCTCTCCCCACCCCGAGCGGTCGGGGGAGCAGTGCTGCCCCGCAGGGGCTGGATTTCTCCCTCCTCATCTGCTGCTTTGCATTTCCGGGCGGCCGGCTCTTCCTGGCACTGGCAGGCTCCTCATTCAGGGCTTAGGCTCCACGGGAAAGTCCAGACAGCGCTCTACGTGGGAGGAAGAGATGGCGGCGCGGCGTGAGTGGGTGGGATGAGGCCCGGGGGATGCGAGCACCGGGGGAAAGCTGCAGGGTTGCCAGAAATAACAGTTATGCTGTGAAGTAGTGAAGAAGAAGCTAAACGACAAGGCGATTTTGGCGTCGGCGCGGGAGGCAGAGAGAGCTGCTCCGTGACTCCAGCCGAGCCCGGTTCGGCCCCGGAGCGAAGTGGCCAGCGCTGCCCCGGGGCGCGCGGGGCTGAACGGGGAACGGACAAACGGGGAACGGACAAGCGGTCGCGGCACTTCAGCGACAGCAGCGGCAGCAGCTCTGCTGACCCTCTGCCTCTCTTGCTCCAGCTCCTTCTGTCCCTCTCCCGCTGCGGCGCACAATCCTTATCGACCCCCTTCTTTCCCGGTCTCTCTGTCCACCTGCCGGGCCGAACCACGCCTCCGGTCCGCCCCGGCCTTGGGCGGGACTGCATCCCCACTAGACCGGGGCTCCCGCAGCGGTCTCGCCTTCGGCCGGCCCTCGCCGTACTGTCTGTGCCGCTGCTGGGTGGGGGGGCATCGGTAGCTGGGCCTCGGGCCGCATGGCCATCCCTTGGGCTCGCCTGTGCCAGCTCCGGTTACGCCTCCCGCCTCGACCGTGGCTTGTCTCGGGGGGGGGGCGGAGGACACTCGGAGCACGGCTGCTCCCGCCGCCTGCGTTACGGGTCCCCCGGCCTGGGCCACGGCAGCATTGCAGCTACCGACCCCGAGCTGCTGGTGCCCCATTCAGACAGAGCTGCCTGTCCTGGGACACTTGAGGGGCGGTCGGGGGCCGTTCCTGGACCCGGGCCCAGCGCCGCCAGCCGCGTTTGGCCCCAGGGAAGGCGCAGGAGGCCCTGCAGGGGTGAAACCGGCTGGACTCTCTGCTGGGGCCTGGCGGCTTCAGCAGCGTCTGCAAGGGGACGTGCCTGGAGCCCAGCGCCCCGGTGAGTGGGGGTCTGGTGGGGGGCAGAGGAGGGTGAGGGGGAAGGAGGATGGGGCTCGGCAGAGCGGGCGGGAAGCTCAGCCCGCTGCTCCCCTTGGCTAGCAGGTGGCCGTCAAATGTGTGTCAGGGGATTGCACCCATCTTTGGGGTGAGCTGGTGGGGGAGTGGGGTCAGCAGCAGAAACCGGGGTGTGCTGAGGCTCGGCAGGCTGGAAGCCGCCAGGACGCCTCGAGGGAGAGCAAAGGGAGATTAGCAGAGGGCACAGAGCATCCCAGTTTGGCTGAGAGCTTCCAGACCCCTGGCACGGCATCAGCCCCACTGACAGCATCGTGGTCTTCCCACAGCCCAACAGCACCTGCGTTCCCCAGATCAAACTGCTGGGCTAGGTGTCCACTGGGTTGCATGGTGTTGTCCAGCTCCTTGATAGGTTTGAGCTCTGCAGAAATTCTTGTTGGTGATGAAGCGCCCAGAGCGATCGCAGGACCTCTTTGATTTCATTCGTGTGTGGGCATTCCTGTCGGCAGACTGCTGCAGGGGCTGTTCTGCCATGTGCTGGAGGCTGTGAGGCACTGCAGCAGCTGCGAGGTCCTGCACAGAGACCTCAAAGCTGACAACATCCTCCTCCACCTGGCCAGCGGACAGGCAAAACTGATGGACTTTGCCTGTGGCACCTACCTCCAAGTCTGCACACAATTTGTAGGTGAGCCCACCCAGGGCTTTGCTCGCGGTCCTGGCCTTTCATGGATCAACCTTAAACGGCCCAAGCTGGGTGTGGCACTGGACATTCCCCTTTTTGCTGCCAGTCACGGCTACAACCAATGAGCCACAGAGGTGTGCCTGTAATGGTCAAGGAAGGGATTCTTCCAAATGGCTTGTGGATGTCTAGGATTTTTCACAGAATCGCAGAATCACAGAAGTTCAAGACTGGAAGAGACCTATAAGATCATCAAGTCCAGCCGATGTTCTAACTGTTCAACTAGATCATGGCAGCAAGTGCCACATCCAGTCTTTTTTTGAATTCTTCAAGGGATGATGACTCCACCACCTCACTGGGTAAATGATTCCAGTATCTGACCACTCTTTCTGTGAAATATTTCCTTCTTACTTCTAACTTACATCTCGCTTGACGCAGCTTGAGACTGTGTCCTCTTGTTCTATCTGTTGTCGCCCGGAGAAAGAGGCCGACCCCCAGCTCACCACAGCCACCCTTCAGGAAGTTGTAGAGAGTGATGAGGTCGCCCCTGAGTCTCCTTTTCTCCAGGCTGAACAACCCCAGCTCCCTCAGTCGCTCTTCGTATGGCTTGTGTTCCAAGCCCCTTATTAGTCTCGTTGCCCTCCTCTGGACACGCTCAAGTAACTCGATGTCCCTCCTAAAGTGAGGGGCCCAGAACTGGATACAATACTCCAAGTGAGGCCTCACCGGTGCCGAGTACAGTGGAAGAATGACCTCTCTGCTCCTGCTGGCCACTCCATTTCTGATACTGGCCAGGATGGCATTGGCCCTCTTGGCTACCTGGGCACACTGCTGGCTCATATTTAATCGACTGTCAACCAGCCCCCCCAGGTCCCTTTCCACCTGGGCACTATCCAGCCATTCTGTCCCCAGCTTATATCGGTGCAGGGGGTTATTGTGGCCAAAGTGCAATACTCGGCACTTGGACTTATTGAAGTTCATCCCGTTTGATTCTGCCCATGCGTCTAACCGTTCCAAGTCTCTCTGGAGAGCCCTACACCCCTCTAGCAGATCCACACTCTTTCCCAATTTAGTGTCATCAGCAAATTTACTAATAAAAGACTCTAAGCCCTCGTCCATATCGTCAATAAAAATATTGAACAGAACTGGCCCCAACACAGACCCCTGAGGGACACCACTAGTGACTGGTCGCCAGCTGGATGTGACACCATTCACCACCACTCTCTGGGCCCGGCCATCCAGCCAGTTCTGAACCCAGCAAAGGGTATTCCTATCCAGACCACGGCCAGCGAGTTTGTCTAGGAGTATGCTATGGGAAACAGTGTCGAAGGCCTTGCTGAAATCCAGAAAAACAACATCTACAGCCTTCCCTGCGTCCACTAGCCGGGTTACCTGATCATAAAAGGTGATCAGGTTAGTCAGACATGATCTACCCCTCCTAAATCCGTGCTGGCTGGGTCTGATACCCTGGCCGTCCTGCAAATTTTGCATGATGGCACGTAATATAAACTGTTCCATTATTTTGCCAGGTATAGAGGTCAGGCTGACTGGTCTGTAATTGCCAGGATCTTCCTTTGCACCTTTTTTGTGAATGGGTATCACATTGGCCAGCTTCCAGTCATCCGGAACCTCACCAGTGATCCCTGACTGTTGGTAAATGATAGAGAGTGGCTTTGCAATCTCATTTGCCAGCTCTCTCATTACCCTAGGGTGGATCCCGTCTGGTCCCATAGATTTATGAATATCCAAGGATTTCAATAGTTCTATAACAGCCTCCTCTTGGATAATGTGGGGACCATTCTGTTCCCTAAAACCAACGACCAGCCTAGACGGACGGGAGTCTTGAGGGCAAGTCATCTTCCCATTAAAAACCGAGGCAAAATAGGCATTGAACACTTCTGCCTTCTCCTCGTCTGCAAATACTAACTTCCCACCTTCGTCCAGTAAGGAACAAAGGCTGGTCCTACCTTTCTTCCTACTATTAATATATTTATAAAAACATTTTTTATTATCCTTAACAGCAGTCGCTATCCTGAGTTCAAACTGAGCTTTGGCCTCCGTAATTTTTTTCCTGCATACTCTAGCAGCCCTCTTGAATACTTCCTTGGAGACCTGACCCTTTTTCCAACTCTGATACGTCCTCTTTTTATTCCTAAGTTCCTCCAAGATCTCCTTTCCCCGCCAGGCTGGACGTTTGCCCCGTAGACTGATCTTTCGGGATACAGGAATGGTTTGTTCCTGCGCCCTCAAGATCTCTGCCTTGAAGTAAGCCCACCCTTCCTGAACTCCTTTATTTTTAAGGGCAGCTTCCCAAGGGACGCTCTGAATTAATCTCTTAAACAGGCCAAAGTCCGCCCTCCGGAAGTCCAATGTACGAGTTATACTGGTGCTCTTCCTAATATCGCCAAGTATTGAAAACTCTATTAATTCATGGTCACTCTGCCCCAAACGACCTCCAACCATCACATCTCCCACCAGCCCATCCCTATTTGTAAATAACAGATCTAATGTCGTCCCTTCCCTGGTGGGTTCATCTACCAGCTGTAACAAAAAGTTATCCTCCATAGATTCTAAGAATTTTCTGGAGTGCCTCTTTACTGCTGTATTAAGTTCCCAGCAGATATCTGGTAGATTAAAATCACCAACAAGAACAAGGGTTGATGATCTAGAAATATTGCACAACTGCTTATAGAATAAATCGTCTACTTCTTCTTCTTGATCGGGTCGACCATAACAGACTCCCAATATGATGTCGGCGTTATTGGCCTTCCCCTTGATTCTTATCCATAAACATTCAACACCTTCTTCCTTTGTTTCAATTTCAATGGCATCGAAGGTTTGCTTAACATAAAGAGCTACGCCACCTCCTCTTCTTCCTTTTCTACCTCTCCTGAAGAGTCTGTATCCAGCCAATGTAGTACTCCAGTTATATGAGTCATCCCACCACGTTTCCGTGATGGCAACTACATCATAGCTTTGCAGTTGTACCATGGCCTCCAGCTCTTCTTGTTTATTGCCCAAACTGCGTGCATTGGTATACATGCACCTCATCTGGGCAACTGAGTTCACCCCTATCTTACGCTTGCAATTCTTGGGCCTGTTTCCAGTTAGCTCAGCTGGTTCCCCTTCCCCCTTCAAGCTTAGTTTAAAGCTCTCTCAATGAGGTCTGCCAGTTCATGAGCTAAAATCCTTTTGCCCTTAACGGAGAGGTGTACCCCATCTGATTCCAGCAAAGAAGATGCTGTAAAAGTTTCGCCATGATCATAAAATCCAAACTTATGTTGATGACACCAACCCTTAAGCCACTTGTTAATGATACGGATTCTTCTGTTTCTTTCATCATTATCCTCCGCCACCAGAGGGACTGAGCACATCACTACCTGTGCTCCTGCCTTGTCAATTACCTGACCCAGTACCTTAAAGTCCTTCCTGATTGCCTTAATGCTCCTCTTCTCGATCTCATCACTGCCAGCCTGAAGTATCAGCAGTGGATAATAATCAGAGGGCTGAATCAGTCCAGGAAGTCTCTCAGTAATATTTTGTACCCGGGCCCCAGGGAGGCAACAAACTTCCCTGTGGGATGGGTCTGGTCGACATACAGGGCCTTCAGTTCCTTTCAGGAGGGAATCACCTACGACAATTACCCTTCTTTTCTTCTTGGTACTAGAGGTAATAATTCGTGTTGCAGGTGAAACATAATTAGGAGGTTCACTAGGCAGACAATTCTCTCCTAAACCATCTAGTTGTATCTCTGGATCCAATATCTCATACCTGTTTTGTAATGGTACTTGGCTGGATGATGGAGGGGGGCAGGTCTTTTCATTTTTACCACCCCGCACAGGGACCCATTTCCACTCCTCTTCATCCACCAAATGCCCTTCTGTCATCTGAGAATGGGAGGCATATAAGTCCTCAGTCTCTTGATTAGTAACCTCCCTTAAAGATGATAGGGCTGAACTCCACCAATCTATCTGCCTTTCACTTTCACTAATACTCCTTAATCTTTCAACTTCCTCCCTAAGCTCAGCCACCATTAGAAGGAGGTCATTCACTTGTTCGCAGCGTAAGCGGTTCTCCTCCACAGCACTCCCTGATGCCACCAATAAACTCAAACATTCTGGGCAGGGGTGGGTCTGTACACTCACGTCCTTTTTGGAGGGCCCAACTTGATCACTTACACCAGCCACAGCTTTTGATCTTGTAGAAACCATTGTTAA
Organism: Ammospiza caudacuta; assembly: GCF_027887145.1. Taxonomy (NCBI): domain Eukaryota; kingdom Metazoa; phylum Chordata; class Aves; order Passeriformes; family Passerellidae; genus Ammospiza; species Ammospiza caudacuta. The sequence goes on from NC_080632.1 coordinate 18,866,148, forward strand.
CAAACACCTCAGAAACAACCAGACGGCAGGGGATTCAAAATCAGGAGGTTCAGGAATCCGGGGATTCAGGAAATCCAAGAGTTTAGGAATCCAAGGATTCCAAAATCCGAGGTTACAGGAGTCCAGGGATTTAAGAATGCAGAGATTTGGAAATTCAAGGATTTAGAAATCCGGGGTTTCAGAGTTCCAGGAGTTCTCCAGCAGCAAGTCGGCACTGCAGAGCTGCTAATGTAGTAACAGAGACTCTTTGAGGGATGCAGAATGCAGGGAAGGGAGCAAAGCACAGCTCCACAGTACAGCTCCACGACACAACTCCACGGCACAGCTCCGAAGCTCACCTCCGCAGCACAGCTCCGCGGCACAGCTACACGGCCTAGCTCCGAGGCCTAGCTCCGCGGCACGGCTCCGCGGCCCAGCTCCGAGGCCCAGCTCCGCGGCACGGCTCTGCAGCACAGCACCGCAGCACAACTCCGCGGCCCAGCTGGGAGGCCCGGCTCCGCGGCACAGCTCCGCGGCACAGCTCCACGGCCCAGCTACGAGGCCCTGCTCCGTGACACAGCTCCGCGGCACAGCTCCGCAGCCCAGCTCCGCGGCCTAGCTATGAGACCCTGTTCCGCAGCACAGATCAGTGCAGGGACATGGTCTTGTCCGCCATTAAAAAAAAAAAAAAAAAAAAAAAAAGATTGGCTCCGAGCTGGCATTGGAGAAAGGAATCTGGAAGTGCTCCTGGTCATGTGCTCCACTTCTCCCATTGATTCACTGCCTCTTTCCTTCCTTTCCTTTGAAAAGCACCTGGAGTGGAGATGTGCTTGGTGGGGGCCCAAGTGATCTGTAGGAGGAATAGTTGAAGTCATGAAACAGTCCTGATACAACACCAGTATGAAACCAGCCCCAAAGCCAATCCATTTCTCTGAAGTATTTTGTTTCCAGTGACTGCCAACACGTCAGGAGTCTAAAGGGAAACCAGGAAGCCAACTATTCTGATCAATTTGGCCAAATAAGCACACATGCAGCACCCTGCTCCATGGGTCAAAGAATGCACAGGATGTTCCCAGCCGCTTCAGGCGCCTCCTCCGCAGCTGGGAACATCCAGCCGTCTCCCACAGCTCTAGCCCGGCTCTGCTGGTGGCATCCTGTGGGAGCTCCCTCCTCCTGAGACACAGCTCTGGCCCTCCCATTCCCTTCACGCCTGCAATGCCACTCCTGCCTTGCTCAAATCTGCACATCACTAGTGACTTTGTGCCCTCCAGCTATGCTGTCCTAAGCAGAAATTTAGAAGGAGGATGAGCAGATGGGAGAAAAGGAGGTGGCACCTTCTTTTCCCACTCTGTCTCAGTCTGTCTGTTTGCTGGGCCCTCTCTCCTCAGGATTCCTGCCTGTTCTCAGAGGCTCCGTTCTCTACGTGCTGAAGTGGTCCTTGTCATCTCCTCTGCTTCCTGCATTACTTTGCTGCAGGGATGACAGCAATCAGGCTCTCAGAGGAGGCTGAAGAGAGGCTCCGCTAGCTTGAGAAATGGATGCTGCCCAAAGGGAAAAAGAAACCAAAGCAACCAAATTAAAAGAGACCAAGGGAGAAGGAACCAGTATTTTCCAACTGAGCTTCTAACAGGGTCAAGCTGGGTTCTTCTAGGGCCCAGAAACACACAGACAGAAGGGGCAGAGCGCAGATGGACTCAGCTCTGGCTTGCAAGGAGAGCAGTGTCTGCCTTGGCATGCCCCCCTCCTCCTGGCCTGGCTGGCATCTTCCTTCACGGCAGGGAGAGCCGAGGAAGTGGCGCCGTCGCCAGCTGCCTGTCTGCCACAAAAGGTGGCAGCAAAGCTGCAGTGGTTCTCATCTACTTGAGCGGGCCAGGCAGCACGTGAGGCTGGCACAAATCCTGCTCAGCTGTCCCTCTTTGGCTGGCAGAAACCTCTAAGAGTGGGGCAGGAAGGACAAACTGGATGCCCTTGGATGCTCAGTCAGTCCCCCCCAAAGGTCCCACCTTCCCACAGACCAATCTAGAACCGCTTGGCAGGGAGTGCTTATGTTGTCTTCTTCAAGCCCCACTGCAGGCCTCCTTCCCCAGCACTGTAGTACTTCAGTTCCTTTGCTACCAACTAAACCTGAAAACAGCAGCCGAGAGCAAAAGGGGGCCTCAGCAATGACCAGAAGGTGGGAGCTCTCCTCTGAGGAACGGCTGTGAGAATTGGGCTTGTTTAGCTTGCAGAAGGGCAAGGTCTCCAAGGACACCTTTCAATATTTGAAGGGGCTTAGAAGAAAGATGGGGACATATCTATTAGCAGGGCCAATTGCAAGAGAACAAGGGAGAATGGTTTTAAACTAAAAGACAGTCAATTCAGATAGGCTCTAAGGAAGAAACTCCTTATGAGGAGAGTGCTGAAACACTGCCTCAGGCTGCCCAGAGAGCTGGGAGGTGCCCCATCGCTGTCAGCATTCCAGGTCAGGTGAGCTGGGGCTCTGGGCAACCTGATCTATTGGCAGGGGCTTTGGACTAGATGACCTCCACCACTCCCTTCTAACCTTAACTAGTCTTGGATCCTATTTGGTTCTCATTTGAAAAGCAGCCAGAGCAGAGATTACCCTGTGGGGGGCCCATCTGATTCCCTGGAGTTGGGCCGAGGAGCAAACCCAGACAGGGAGCAGCCCCTTTGCCTTGTACCTGCAGAAGTTCCTTGGCAGAGCCTCTCCTGTCCACATCCATCTGCAGGCAGCAGCCCAGAAATTCACACAAGGCAGGGGGTAGGCTGAGCTTGTGCACATCTGGTATGCCTTGCGTGCCTATCAGGTGGTTAGCCTGAAGTGAAAGGAAACACAAGACTCTACGTGATTCTTCCACAGCCTTCAGTGCTCACCTAGACCCCGTCTTTTAAGCCCCAGTCTGCAGTGGCAATTTCTTGCCTAGCAGATGGTTAGAGATGAGCCTTCTTCCCCAAAAGTAGAAAGGCCCCAGTGCAACTCCAGCTATTCCAAGGGGCAACAGGTCTTGCCTTGACAGCTGATGTGAGCTGCAGGGACATTTTTAGAAGTGGACCTTCTTGGAACTCATCCAAGCTGCGGGAATGGGATTTAGTCTAATGGAGACAGACCAGAAGGATACTGAATTCTGAAGCATATTTGCACCTTACCCTGTCACTGGTCTCCCAAACATAAGGAGCCTCTCCTCTGGCCATTTCAATTCCCACGATGCCAAGGGACCAGGTGTCCACTTTGGGACCGTAAGGCTCTTTTCTCACCACCTCGGGTGCCATCCAGCAAGTTGTCCCCACCATCGACCGCCGTTTACTCTGCTCAGGTGTGAGCAGAGCACAGAGGCCAAAATCAGCTGAGGAGAAAAACAAACACTGCTTCAAGTAGGAAACCAAGGAAAAGATTTCCTCACTCTAAGTCTCAGAATGTAGTACTGAATCTAGCTGGAAAAGCAGCTGTGCTCTCTTTCCTCAGGGCTGCAGCCAAGGAAACTAGCAATTGTCCATTTAACAAACCCACCACCATTCCCAGGGTGGTGGCTTTTCCTCATCTACACTGAAGGTTTCCACTGTGGCCTCCCTCCCTCTGGAAGGGACACACACAAACCACAGTTCCTCTTGATACTTGTTGCTCTTTTAGACTCCCAGCAGCCTACAGCTGTGCCCTGAGCAAGAGAATACCCACCCAACTTGACGGAGCCATCCCGGCCCAGAAGGATGTTGTCACTTTTGATGTCTCTGTGGATCACCTGGTTGGCATGAAGGAAAGCCAGGCCTTTCAGGCACTGAGAGAGAATAAAAGAAACAGGAGGCCAAAAGTTAGCCTGATCTGATTTCATCGTGTGCTCCTGAAGATTCATGGATCTCAGAGGAGCAGTGAGTGCTGGCAAGAGGAAGAGCTTGCTGCTGCAACCCTGGGAGAGCAGGATCTCTCTAAGGCAAGGCATATTGGCTTTGAGGGGGAAACAGCAGTTGCTGCTCGAGACTGTCCCCTGCAAAGCCAGTCAGAATGACCGCTGCTGCAGCGGATGCGCTCTCCCCATTCAGAGGACAAACAACGGTTGGCCAAAAGAGGAAAAGTCCCTGCTTTGGGTACCAAGGGCATCACTGTCAGCTGGGAGACTGGAGGTAAAGGGCTGTAAGGCTGCCTGGTCAGCAGATTTGAAAGACATTTCAAGTCATTTGTCAGTTTTCAGCAGCAAGCACCGTGGTGGGTGCCATGCCCTCCTTTGAAGCTGAGACCCATGAGAGATGAGCCTCTCTTGGCCTTTGCTGTTGGTTTAAAACTCGCACAGCGGCATCTTTGCGCTTACAGGCAAAGAAGGCAATGCAGAAAGGCTCTGGGCAAAGACTTGGAGGGGCAAAGTGCAGAACAGATAAAAAAAATTGAAAAATCAAAAAGAGACAGAGAGCACAGAGGCCAAAAGCAGATAAAGAGCAGACTATAGTAAGGGCAGGGACACTGGCAGGCACTTCCGTCCAGATGCTCCTTCTTCTCTGAAGCAAAAGAGCAGCACAGCAAGAAAGCTCTGAGCACGGAATCACTCACGTAGCAGCGCTTTTGAACTATGATGCTGTCCAAGGCATGCCAAGCACAAGCAGGATCCCTTACCTCCTGACAGACAGTTGCCATGTGTCCTACAGCCATCCTTTTCTCGCTGATCACTTTTGCTAAAGAGCCTCCATCCATGTACTCCAACACCAGCAGGACAAACTCATTGACAAGGTAGCTGGAAGATGAAAACAACAGTGTAGAGCTGAATGGGCACAGCTAAATTGCCATACGGATGAAAAGACTACAGCTGAGTTTTGCTTCCAGGTCACTGGGAAATGAAGACGGAATAAAATGGAGACACGCTCCACCCAGGCTATCCAGGGCTTGCAATCTGTGCCATCTAATTGCACACCAGTGGGAAAGGAGACGGCTTAGGGGGCAAGCAGGGGAAAACGGCAGTTTGTGATAGCAGAGGCAGATCTGGAAGCGGCTACATCCCAGCAGCTGCTTCATTGTCTTCATAACAAATTGCACCATTCACTCCAACAGCAAGGAGACACAGTTTTCACAGCTTTTTCACAGGGGAGGTGGAGGTGCAGCACTGCCAACACCCTTTGGGAAGCCTTGCATAAAGGACAGTCACAAACAGGATAAAACTACCTCAAACCCGGCAAATAATGTGTCTCTTTTGGCATGCAAGGCAATGGAAAATAGTGGGAACAGCACAAGGGAAATAATTTCTGTGATGCTTTCTCAGCACTTCTCTTCCGACACTCAGAAGAAGAAATCACGCCCCAAAACAGCAAAGGAACATTCAGCAAGTGAACATAGAGGCTGCTGGCTTAGTAAGAGAGACAGGTTTCTGAGAACAATCTTTAAGCTATTTCTGCCAGGAACCAGAAGAATGCCATCTCCTCCCATGCCTCATACAGGAGTGGACTGATGTTCATAGCAAGATCAATTTTCTGCCACTGAGCAAAGTGCTTGAAACCTTTGCCTGGCAAGTATGGAAACTGACATTCCCATAAAAATACAGAACTACTTACCTTTCTAGGTAGGTGACAATATTGGGGTTCCTCATTTCCCTCATGACCAGGATTTCTTTCAATACTTCCTTGCAGCGCTGGTGCTGGAGATCAATTTCCTTTACGGCCACCTACAATGACGTTGAAAGCCATTAGGAACAGACGTTACAAGAGCCTCTTCCTCCGTGCACTCACGGGCCAGGATGCCTTGTCACCTCGGCGAAAAGGGACTCTAAAGCATCAGCCACAATGTGCTAACAGCACTCTCAGCCCTTGCAGACTCCTCCGCGAGGCCTCCTTTACCACTACTGTTATCATTTACACGCGTTTTGCAAGCCAAAGGAATTTTGCTTCTGTGAAATGAAATCAACTTGTGGAAAACAGGTTAGCATTTCTAGGGGATTTGATCAGTGTTTCAGAAACTGCTGCCATTCTTGATTGTGCTCCAAAGTAAATACACCAATCCATTACAGAGAAAATGCTGTCTGACAAAGAACAACTCCAAGGCAACTCAAAGGAAAGTTAACATCCTAGCACATCCTAACTTCTGGATTTTGCATCTCTGAAGAACATTCCTCAACAAGGTTTAGATGTGTAATTATTGAGTGTGTTAAAAAATGAAGAATCCTTTCTGTGGACCACTACTGATGCACTCCAGGTGATAAGCAGGGCTTAGGGCTTTCAGACTCCTTGTAGACATCCCTCCAAGTGCAGTTGCTGAGCACAGCGCTGCAGGTGGGTAAGGAGCCACCAGGAAGATGGAGTTGTATTTGCTGAGAGCCAGAAAGGAGAATTCAGGACTCTGAATGTTTAGCCCCAAAGAGCATGGGACTCTCCAAGACATCAGCATGTCAGTTCAGTACAAATAGCATCTCTGTAATGGAATGTCAGCAACAAAGGACCAACACAAGGCGGTATTACTTAAGGCTCTTCATCAGCTTCTTCTCACTGATCCGTGTGCGAGTGTCTGTGTGTGTGTGAGACCCAGGCTCCCCAGGACTGAAAGGCAAAACTGCGCTCCAGACAAGGCCTTTCCTTCTTTAGATCTTTTCAAAGGGTACCTCGTGATGGGAAACAATGGCAAATCCTATCTGTGTCTGAACCGCGGCATAAGAGGAATTGGGCCAGAATGACGGCTGCTACCATCAGCTAATCTCTGCACACTTATCCAGGCAGTCCAAGATAGCATGGCCTTCTTGGAAAGACACCACTGCCATCCTCACACTGATTCAGAATGCGAGACAAAGTCTGTCCAAAATGCATTTTTCAGCCTGCCTCTAGGCAGCCTTTGCAGCAAAGACAGGTAACACAACGCTCTGGCCACAGATCACATCCCAAGAGAAAGCGCTCAAGAGCTGCAAAATCTGCAAGGGCTGTTGGCACTTACCGCTTGTCCTGTGGCAGCGTCCAAGGCCTTATAAACGGTTCCAAAACCCCTAGGAACAGAACAGCAGCAAGAACAGAGAAGCTGTTCAGTGCTGAGAAGCAAAAGGCAGCTCAGGCAGGAGCTCTCTGCTGCCTGGAGTGTCCCTCAAACACCAGCCTTTGTCTACCCTTCAGACAATACCACAGCAGCCCAGCAACCCTCTGCCATGCAGCTTGTCCAAGAGCAAAGCTGGGTCCAACAGGAAGAAAAAAGAGCTGCTACAAATCTCAAATGTACACACCAGACTATGGATGTGAGGGTTTGCTTTGCCTCTTCCTTTTTGTGCTTGTGTGTGTGGTGTGCCTTTCCAAGCAATGAAACCCACAGAGTCCTCTTGGACTCAGAGCTCTCTTTTGATTCTGTCTGCCAAACTCAGGCAGCACCACACAGCCTGTCTTATTGTCCTGAGCACTGAAAGTTGTGTTCAGCAAAATATTGGAAAGAAATTCTGCTGAGAGCTGCTGTCTGACGGCTGTCAGGTGGGAAGCTGCTCTCTCAGTTTTTTCTTCCTTCAGTTGTGGGGCCATATTACTTGGAATCATGCAAAACCATGTCTGCTGGGAAAATAAGGAATCTCGTGCCACACACTTGAGGGACAGGCAAGTGCCTCCTTGAGGCAGGCAAGACATTGGTTGCCAGCATGCAGTTATCTTTGCTGATGCCTTGTGACCAGTACTGAGACAGGGACAATCTAAAGCCAGGGTCTGAAGATGCTTGCAGCTTGCCTGACTTCCCTCTGGATATTCCAGCAGCCACCTACGTGACCCATGGTTCTGGAGGAGTAAGCGTGGCTGAACTCACCCTCTGCCAATAATTTTCCATCCAGTGTATTTCTCTTCTGGATCTGCCACGCTCACCACACTCCCTGAAAGAAAGAAAATGCAAGAAGCAAACTTCAAAACAGAGATCCTGACTTCCAGTGGATCAGAATCTCAGCTCCACTTTCTGCAGCGTGGAGCAATTTCTGGTCGGTTGGCTAGCAACAGTGTCAACAAGAACAACAACAAGAGCAGCCGCAGTAAGAAGACAGGCAGCTCTGTAACACACGTGGCCTACACAGAGTCTGATTCTGCACACTCCTTTGAAGAGGAGACTAAGCCCACGGAGAAAGCGTCAGAGCAGACAGAGACCAGAAGAGAACTGGCACCGTGGCAAGTGGTTGTGGGTCCACAAAGGGGAAGGAGGGCTGAAAAATCAGGACCCTTCCTTGTTGTGGGAGATCACACTCTCTTGTGAGGTTCAACAAAAGGTTTCATAATTCCAAGATTTCAATGCACCCTGCGATCTGGGATGAAGTTTTATCAACAGCTGCTTTTTGCAGAGCTGAAGGAATATTGCAAAGTGAAATCCAGGAGAGGAGGGGATTTCCTCTACCTCTCAGCAGTTTGCCTGAAGAATGCCTTGACATTTTCAGAGAACAGCAGCTCATGCTGTGCTACATCCAAGAACAATGGCTGTAAGAATTAGGACCCTCTTCTTTTATGAGCAGGCTAAGTTCTGAAGATGATTTTGCCCATTCCCCATTTAGTGAAGAACAACAAGTCCATGTCTTCAGCCTGGGCTGCAGCAGTCACTAGCACTGCCCTCGGCCTCTTGGACACCAGCCACGTGCCCCATCTTCCCAAAGGGCACAGCCCAGACGGGTAACAAGGACAGCGCCGCTCCTCAGGCGCTGCCGTGGCTCAGACACCTGCACAAACGAGATGCTGATCCTCTGACGAGTCCAGGCCAAGCTGCAGCAATGCGGTGGCTGCTGAAACCTCACAGCTAAGGAAGGCTCCAGCTCCTGCAGCCACAGCAGCCATCAGTGGCAGGGCAGGTATGACAAAAACCTGGGCAGAGCCCACAAATGGCCTCTGACAGGCACTGTGAAGAAGCCAGAGCCAGACTCAGCACTGCTACAAGCTGTTGACCCCACTCGAGACAGAACATGGGTGTCATTGAGTTCAGAGCCAAGGAGGAGTCGATCCATTCACCTCTTGTCCCTACAGCTGATGGCCGACACTGAGTAAACTGGGCTCTGTTCTGTACCTGCCAGCTTCTTATTCTCTGACAGCACTGCACCGGCAGCTATGACCAGTTGCAAGGAGCAACTGAGTTGTACTGCAGAGTCACCAAGGCCTTGCTGTGCTTTCCAAGAGTGCAGGGATTGAGGCCAATCCTTAGTATCCCAAGAGTATTCACCGGCTGGGCTTTAGCCCTGACAAAGTGCCTTGTACTGGAGGAACATGCAGCAGAGGGGATGCAGGCTTCATCCCGAGAATTGCCTGCAGGGCAGTTTTATCTGGCCCTGCCACACAGAAGTGTCTCTTGATGCGTCTCCCTAGGCATACAACTGAACTATCCAAGGGGGATTGGAAAATCAAATTGTGTTTTTCTTTGTTGGCTGCACTTTGAAAACACCTCTTGCTCTCTGATTCCCAGGGATTGTTCTAAGAATACAATTTCTTAACATTTGGGGTGTGCTGAAAAGACCCCTTCCTCTGTTGTTTTGCTATCACCTGATGCTCCTTCCAAGGAGGTCACACTAACAAAAATGAAGAATTTTTATCCAAGCAAACTGTAGAAGGAATAGTAGAAGTCATGAAAACACCACCAGTATGAAACCAGCCCCACAGCCAAATTTTTTCTCTGAAGTGTTTTGTCTCCAAATGCAGTCTAAAGGCAATCTAGGAAGCCAACTATTATGATCAATGTGGCCTGACCAGCACACACAAGCTGACTCAGTCGTTGGCTAGGTTGCAGCCTTCTGCTGCTCCGGAAACAATCCCTGCTTTTGCCTTTAGTGCGCATGGAACCTCAGGCAAAGGCCACCCACACCCAGCTGCCCTCAAAGGCAAAAGGAGTGCCCCAAAATGCTCCCTGGCTGCCTCCAAGCACAACAATGGCTCCTGTAGGGAGTCCAGAATGTCTCCCCGACACCAGAGTCAGGAGGAAGAGGTGCTACAGCTCATGCTGAGGCACACACCCCATAATACACTGCTGGATCGCACAAGGAATCCCCAGGACCCACTCAGCAGCCTCAGGCACTGCTTCTCGCTCTCCTGAAAGGATCAGGGTGAGCTGCTCCTGCTCGAGTTCTCAGGCTGCGGAGGGGAGGCTTCTTCGGAGGCTGCTGCTGCAGCGGCGCCTTCAAGGGCAGAGCCCTCGTTCATCTGGGACAAGAAATTTGTTTGTGTCAGAAGTGTGGCTGGCAGAGATGCCCCTGACGGCACATTCCACAGGCATGCCATCAGGAACAACACTGGTGTTTGGCTGCACAAGTCAAAGCCAAACAAGCAGAGACTACAGCTTGTCACAGCCAGCCATAGTAGAGATGGTGAAAGGGAAAGAACACCTTAAAATTTCACCCTGTTCTGAGACCTGCACCATGGAAAGGGACAACTTGTTCAGAATGTGCAGGGGTCACCACGTTTACCTGAGCAAACTCCTCAATAAACAAAGTGGGCACTAAGAAGCCAGCAGAAATACATTCACAGGATTGCTGGCCCACCAGCCAAAGCACTAGCTTTGATGCCCAGGGCAGCAAAGCTGAGCTTCAGTGGCCCAGTAAGTGTCGTGCTGGCGAGCTGCAATGCAGACCACAGAGCATGGCCGTCAGGGGCCTCGCCCCCATCCACCTGCTGCTCTGCAGGGGAAAGGTGAGAAGAGCAGAGACCACTTGTTGCATGACTGCAGTGCCTACTGCTCTTTCACTCACCTGCCTTTGTTCTGCCAGCCTGTACTGCAGGCTTCTCCACCCAGCTCTCACTCTTTCATCTCAACTCTTCTTCCTGGTGCACAGCGCTGGAGCCTGCCCGGCTCTGTGCTCCCAGTGCCTGCAGTAGTCCTTGCCTCCCCTTTCCTGAGATGTCCAGCTCATGCCTCCATCACTGCCCTTCCCTCTGCAGCCTGCCTGGTCAGGCTCACCTGCCCATTCAGACACTCCTCATTCAGCTGCTGCCTCAGCTGCTGCAGCTGCTGCCGCCTTTGCTCTAGCTCCCATTGCAGCTGGTGCACCTTGACTAAGAGAGCAGCATTCTGACCCTGGAGCTGCACAGGAACAAAGAGAAGACGCCTTTTAACGTCCCACACACCACTCGTGTGGCAAGCAAGATTGAGGTGCACACGCTTTCCAAAAACACTTTGTTCTCCTCCTCATGTTTACCACGGGCCGGCTAAGAGGCAGTCCCGCTCAGACAGACAGTGTCCAGACAAGCAGTGCCCATAAGGAGCCCAGGGGAGACCAAAGCAACACACAAACTCTCTTTTCACACTCTGTGCTGCCTCTTGACTGGCTCTGGTTCCTATCTTTTCTTATTCGGGTTGCCTGATGGCAACATCCTGCTTCATCTCAAGCAGCCTTTTCTCCTGCTCCCTCTGTACCTCTGCCAGGAAGCTTTCCCGTTCCTCCAGCATCGCCTGCGCCTCCAAGTGCTGCCGTTCCAGACATTGCTTCTGATGAGAGGAAGAGACACTTCCAGATGAAGTCCCAGCCGTGCTCCCCAAAGAAAAAATGACAGCTTCATCCCTCCCACAAGCCCCCTCCCTGAAGAGTCCCCAGTAGTGGCTTTGTGCCCTCCAGCATTTCTAACCAGGAGCTTTACAGGAGGGTCAGCAGGTGGAAGGAAAGGAGATTCCGCCTTCCTTCCCCACTCTGAAGGCTGCCCGTTTCCTAGCCCCTGTCTGCTCAGGATTTCTGCCTGCTCTCACAGGCTGTGTTCTCAAAGTGCCACAGCCCTTTGATCAAGGAAAACCTGCAGGTGGACTGCAGGATGAGGAGGAAGCCAGCACCCCGATGCCCTAGTCACAGGACAGGCCACCAGCTGGAATACCAGCAACACGGGGCCTGTTGCGTATGCTTCGAGCCCAAAGGGGAGACTCTCTGTCCACCGTGGAAGGACAGAATGCAAGGAACCCAGTTGCTGGGGCAGCAGAGTGCAGCAAGGTCAGCAGCCGTCTGCTGCATGGCACGAGGCTGTGGGCAAGATCCTTCGCTGCCATGCTTTGGGTGGTGACCATCCAGCTCTCTGGGGAACTTGGCTTATACCCAGCCTGAAACCGTGGCTGCAGGTACTATCCTGGCACCATCGTCTTGGTCTTCACAGGCTTTCTAGTCGGAGCCCTTGAAGCCCTCTGCTGCCTGGCCCAGCAATGTGTAGCCTACAGCAGATGCTTGCAGCCATGTCACCCAGGCTGCTCTTCTGCTGAGCTGAGGCACACACAGAGTCCATGTCCACAGAAAAATTCAAGGTCAGGTTTGCTGGATCTCAGAGCAACCTGATCTACTTGAAGATGTCCTTGGTCACTGCAGGGATGGTTGGAGTTTGTGACCTTTAAAGTATCTTCCAACCTATACCATTGTAAACGTCTACTTTATTTTTGTTTGAATATCTATGAGATCAGAGATTAATATGAGTCGGGGCCATCTGGTGCTTTGGAGTCTAGTGCATGGGCAGTTTTTTTATTTGCAGCCTCTTTGCATTTTGCCTCCAAGAGATCCTTGGCAGACCCTCACCTGCCCTTGTCCATGTGCAAACAGCAGTTCAGAAAGTTGTAGAACACAAGGAACAGTTGCTTCTGCATTGTTTCTATTTCTTCCCTAGCTTTGAGACTCAGTGACAAGAGAAAAAGCAAACTTGTAATTCTACCTGTTTTTTTCATTTCCATATATGCTCACCTAGACCCCATATTTTAAGCTCCAGTCCGCAGTGTCAGTTTCTTCCCTTGCAGAGGCCTGGGAACTAACTACACCAAAAACTGACTCCAATGGAGCCACAGCTTTTCAATATCCAAAGGATCTTTTCTGATTTTATTGGCTGACCTATTTAGTAGGAGCTACACCATCAAAAGCACATTTTTCTTCTTTGAGGATTGACACCAACTTTATGGCTATTTTAAACCCTGAGTTTTGTTTACTATCCTATTTCCAAGAATTGATATTAAAAATGCATCTCTGCAGTGCTGACTGGCCCTGAAGTACAGTGTCAATTTTCTGGCACAGAGCTTAACAAAAATATCTTCCTCATATCTTTATATTCCTCATAAAAATCATAACCAGATGAAAAAAGTGAAACCCATCAGCTGGTTCCTTGGATAAAGAAACAGAGATATTTGGAACTTCAGTTTCATTGCAGATTCAATTGTATGCACAAATATAGTGAGATGAAGAAGCATAACTGGGCAGATTGCAGATGCCTGCAATTATGTGTTTCAGTAGCCTCCAAATGCTAGATGAACCTCATTTATGTGGACTTTCCATCCTCACCTATTTTTTTTTTTGCTTGACTAAGCTACAATTCTTTCAAACATCTTAGTGACTACAAAGGTTTTTTTTTTTAAGATATAATTATTTCTAACCTTAAAGTTTTTTTAAGATTATGCAGAGTGTAGACTTTAAGTAATTTTTGTTATGGTTAACATTAAATTAAATACCTGGGAAATATATCCTATTTGCAGTCTGTAACAGTCTGCCAAACTAACTAAGTGACCACCCCTATACCAGTACACTTTAAAGAAATTTTAAGGCTGGAGAATGTTTCTAGCTTAGCTGAAGTGAAAAAAGAGCAAATTCACATCTGAAGCTACAAGGTCTCACATAAGTAAATGATATGGCTCCCTCTGCTGACTACAGAAAGACAAGTCAGGTTTTTAAAATATAAATTAAAAAAAAAAAAAAAGGACAGTTGCAGAACAAAAATATGAATAAAATCCAGCAGCTGAGAAACAACATAATTATATTGGGACCATAGAGGGCTATAGTTTCTAAATATTTATTTTATCAGCACTTTCATTAGCTGAATTACTTATATGTTGACTCACTTTATATACATAAACAAGACTTTAAAAGTGGACAGAATAATGCAAAGACGAGAAGGAGCAGCATTTCTGGTGTGGCACACTTGGATCCAGTCTGCAGCCCTTGGAAATTAAGTAAAATGGCTTTTGAGTCAGTGAAATGGACTATGATCCTATGGCCCTCTCCATTCCCAGATGTATTCACTTTTGGTTGTAACAGTCACTACTCTTCCAAACTTTACACTAGGGCATGAGCACTTGAACTCTTTCTGGTGAAAAATGTAACATCTTTTTTATCATTGGAGGTGAGTGTGTGTCTCTCCGGAGGAACAGAGGGCTGCTACCTCTGACTGAGGTAGACTGAATTCAAGTGTTAAATCCCTTGCTCCAAAGGAGAGGAATGGCACAGAGGCAACTGGCATGTAGTCATCCCCTCTGCAATCATTCCAGGCAGTGCACAGACCTGTGCAAGGAATTCAGGCTAAGATTAGGCACAGTGTGTGTGACACCAAAGATTTGGGTTCATATCCAAAAGAGTCTAGGAATGACTGATTGGCTAATGAATGAATAGGGTATAAAGCAATGTTAAAGAGCTACCTGGGTGTTTGTAGTGCAAGACATGAGAAAATGTGATTTTGAGCTGAGAGGCTAAAAAAACGAGACACATGGTAAATGCAAGCTGTGGAAAAGAACCCCCACAACATGACACTGAAGTTATTCAGATTGGTTATGGGTATATTTTGCTTCCATACAGTGAAAATTAAGATATATATGCGTGTATCTGAATTGTACAGATAATCTATAAAAGGTTTAATTTCAGGCTACTAGTTCTTAGCTGTTTTGCAATTGATCTACAAGAGTCTAATTCTCTTATTATTTCCTTTTCTCCTTTTACCACAAATCACAGATTGTCTTCCATTTTCATTTTTCAACAAATAATTATACTGCCTGACATCTTAATGAATAATCATTGCTAGAGGAGCAAAGTTAATGAGATCTATCCTGCTAATTTCCTGTCATGGTCTTTGCAAATACTTTATGTTCCACACATAAACATGTATTCTACTTAGGATTAACCTCTCCCCTCTTTGCCCTCATTAAGTGCTCCAGGAGGGAACCAGTTGAGTGTACCAGAGCCAATACCACCTGCCCCCAGATTTTCTATTACATCATTTTCTATGATTTCTTTTCTTGGTTTTTCCCAAACAAAGTGCCAGAGGAGGCTGTTACTAACAAAAAATGCCCGCAAAAACACACACAAAATCCCTAACAACACCCCCAAAAAGCAAAGAAAGAATTAACTCCAGAACAGAATAAAATATGAGGCACTTCATAGTAGTCTAGAAACTAATTTCTCTTCATGAATTTATTTCTGTCCATTAATTACAGAATTAGTTTTTTAGTTAAAGCTAGCAAATGGAGTATGTTGCATTCCACTTGGAAAGAAAACACAGATTTTCCCATCTCATAACTAAAAATATATGTAGTGTATTCCTTAAAGAATGGAGTTCTAATGCCATTTCTAACATGATGATTCCTTGCCACAGCTTTACTGTGAACAGATTTTTAGTAATTCACTTTTATGCACTTGGGTTTGACTTCTAAGAAAAAGGTTTAGTAACTTTAGTCAACAAAGAGAACAAGACAAAAGGATTTGGACATTTCCTGATTTATTTTTTTCCCCTCCTCCTAGACTTAGGACAAAAAGCCTAAGGCAGAGTAGCAGAGATGCTTAAAAAAACCAAAAGAAAACCAAACCAAACACCAAACAACCCAACCAACGACCAATCCACCAACCAAGGAAAAAAAAAAAAAAAAACCAACCTGAAGAGCTTAAAGTTTGTACAGAAGAGACAGTCTTGTTTTCCTTTATTTAAATATAAAAGTATATGGGCAACAGCTGATATTTTTACTTTACTTTTAGAAGAGTAAAAAGAAAAGAAAATACTGTTTCAGTGTTTGGACTTGAAAATATTTAACCAATAACGGTTTCCAAACCTTTCACTAGGAAAAGTAAAATACCCTGAAATAAACAAGGGCCAGGAGACTTCTTCTCCTGTTTAATGCCTTTATTAAAAGTGATCAGCTCAGGATTGGGTAGCTCGGCGGGGCTGCAGTCTCCCGTCGTCTCTCTCAGGGCGACTCAGAGGAGGAGGATATGCACAGCTCTGTCTGCAAGGGGCAGAGCTGGGGGAACCCAGTCCTCGCTTGGAGCCTTTGGGGCGTGGTGTTCCCATCAGATCGTACCCCTTCCATTCCGTCAGCTTGGTCTCACCGCCGGGGTCAACTCCCATGGTCAGGGCGAGAGGGTCCGAAGGTGTTCCGCGTCTCTGCAGGCTGACCTCACGTCCAGACATCATTCCAGTCTCTCAACTCTTAGGTGGCTCGTTGTTTTTTGGGGTTTCTCCGTGGGTTTGGAGTCGGGGGTTCCACATTCTGGTCTTGGGAGTCACTTTGCATAACCCCCCCCACCCTCTCAGGTGTCTTCACTATTCTGGGAAAGGTACAACTTAGCCTTGGGAAGGTCCCCACCCGTTACAGTCTCAGGAGAAGGGCCATTAACTCGCCCCAGCCAGGGCTTTTACTAATACAAAAACAACCATTAACGACAACGACCCGAGATTACAATAACAAAGGCAGCAGCCCAGCAGTAGTGGTAACTTTTTCTCACAGAAAAAAAATATTAACTGAATTTTTGTTCATAACAACCCTGTCTCTGTTTGTTGTCTTTTATTGGTTCAAAGACCTTTCTCATTCACTCACTTGTACTGTGTGTTTCTCTGCTTTGTACATCTCCCTCTCCGAGAAAAGGAGAATGTCCTGTTCCACTATAAAAGGGGAAGCGGGGAGGATTCTTTTTGGCAGATTTCTCAGTTGAAAATAAAACACAAACGCAGCAATATTATATCTTGAGAACCGTTTATTGATGCAAAAAAGTAAGTGTTTCTACTAAAAAGAGGATGGAAAAAGGAGCAGAGGGAAAAAGAGAGGGATAGAGAAAGAAACAGAAGAGAGGGACAGCGTTACCATAAGAACGCTCTGTCAGCGTTGGCACGGCAGACGGAGCACGCATGCTGCCAGCCGCGGTGTGTCTGTGGCGGGCGGGGCACGATTTTCGAGCAGCAGCGGTCTGTGTGTCCCTTCCATAGGCGACGGGCTGCCGTGGCTATGGGAGTGCTCCTAGAGAGAGCTGCGGGTTCCCGGGCCGGTAGTGTTGTAAACAAAGATCTGCCAATTTTTTTGTGAGAAGAAGGTTACCACTGTTGCTGCTGGGGTCCTGTTTTTGTGTTATGATAATTATGGGTCGTTGTCGTTAATAGTTGTTTTTGTTTCAGTAAAAGCCCTAGCTGGGGCCAAGTTAATGGCTCTTCTCTGGGACAGTGAAGGGTGGGGACCTCCCCAAAGAGTGAGGAGGAGAGACTTAGGAGGAGGGGAGACATGCAAAATAACCCCAAGACCAGCATGCCATGAGAAGCTACTGCTTCTAGCTTGTTAAAAAAGACCCCCAAAACAATGAGCCAACATAGAGTTGAGAGATTAGAGTGATGTCTGGACGTGAGGAACAACAGAGTGCTGAGCCTGCAGAGATGCTGAACACCTTTGTGACCTCTCACCCTGAGCACAGGAGACGTCGGGACCCTGAAGGGGGGCGAGGCTGGGGAGATGTAATCAAGGGGTCACCACGAACGAAAGGCTCCTCCAAGGACCGGACCTCCACCTCTGCCCGTAGTGGACACCTAGTGGACAAAGCTGCGCATATCCTCCCCGTCTTCTTCGCCCTCGGAGAAGCAACAGAGACTCCAAATCCATCGAGCTGCCCAGTCCTGAGCTGGTCACTTTTAATAAAGGCATTGAAAGGAGAAAAAGTCTCCTGCCCTGTTTATTTCAGGTAGGGGAACCATAGCTGCAGGCGTATCTAAAAGCAGTTGGTGGTGATGGCAGAGCTGTGGCTGTGGTGCCCTTGGCGGCCACAGGCAGGTCGCTGTGACCCAGTGCTGCAGCAGGCCGTGCGGCGGGCAGCGCGGCAACCGGTGGCGGGCTGCGCTGGGCTGCGCTGGGCTGGGCCGGGCCGGGCCGGGCTGGGCTGGGCTGGGCTGGGCTGGGCTGTGCTGGGCTGGACTGGGCTGGACTGGGCTGGGCTGCGCTGTGCTGGGCTGCACTTGGCTGGGCTGGACTGGGCTGCGCTGGGCGGGACTGGGCTGCGCTGTGCTGTGCTGGGCTGGGCTGGGCTGTGCTGGGCTGGCTGGGCTGGGCTGGACTGTGCTGTGCTGCACTTGGCTGGGCTGGACTGGGCTGGGCTGGGCTGCGCTGTGCTGTGCTGGGCTGGGCTGCGCTGTGCTGGGCTGGCTGGGCTGGGCTGCGCTTGGCTGGGCTGCACTTGGCCGGGCTGGGCCGGGCTGGGCTGGGCCAGGCTGCGCTGTGCTGGACTGGCTGGGCTGGGCTGCACTTGGCCGGGCCGGGCTGGGCCGGGCCGGGCTGGGCCAGGCTGGGCCGGGCTGGGCTGGGCTGTGCTGGGCTGGACTGGGTTGGGCTGCGCTGTGCTGGGCTGCGCTGTGCTGGGCTGGCTGGGCTGGGCTGCGCGGGACTGGGCTGGGCTGTGCTGGGCTGCGCTGTGCTGGGCTGCACTTGGCTGGGCTGGACTGGGCTGGGCTGGGCTGGGCAGGACTGGGCTGGACTGGGCTGGGCTGGGCTGGGCCAGGCTGTGCTGTGCTGGACTGGCTGGGCTGGGCTGCGCTTGGCCGGGCTGTACCAGGCTGGGCTGGGCTGGGCTGGGCTGCACTTGGCCGGGCCGGGCTGGGCCAGGCTGGGCTGGGCTGGGCTGCACTTGGCCGGGCCGGGCTGGGCCAGGCTGGGCTGGGCTGGGCTGGGCCGGGCCGGGCTGGGCTGGGTGCAGGCCGCAGCTGCAGCCGTAGCGGCGGCAGCCGCTCTGCTGGGGAAGCAGTGGAGCACGAGGTTGTCCCTGTGCTGAGCTGGTTTGTGGAAAAGATGAAGCAGGGCAAAGCAGGTACGGGTAGGGAAGCAGGACCACGAGGGGAAAAAAGGAGACGCGGGGAGAAAGGCCAAGATAACCCTCGCAGTGACCCTCTGATCCCTCCAAGAAATGGGAAGCAAAAATGGCTGGCGTGGTGTCGCAGGTATTTGCTTCAATGTGCTAAGGTTTCTGCCACAGCCCGACTCCACGGGCGTTTTTGGGAGGCTTCCTTTGCGGGCACCCTGGCATCTACCACCCCCAGCCTGTGGCCGGCTCTCTTGCAGCCCGATCGTGGAAGTTTTTTCTGCCCTGATCGGCTGCCAGGTGAAGCCTCTTCGGGGACAGGGCTGTCACCACGTGTACAGCCCTTATAGGAATCGTTTGCCTCATGTGTACCATGCGTTGAGACAAAAATAAAAATCAGATTGGTCCCCCTCAGGGAAGTTTATTTCATCCCTCTGAACACGTCTCATAACTGGGCTGGATCAAATAATGAGCCTTTGGCTGTGCCACAGATGCAGGAAATAGCCAGCCTGTTAGAGTAACTGTTTTGAATTAATGCATTAAGTCCACCTTGAATCCTGCAAAACCGCCTCCAAAGAACAGGAAATGGCAGCAGAATACAGTCCTGTTTGTCATTCCAGTCACTGAATGAATGAACGGCTCTAAGAAGGCTTTTATAACACTTGCTTTTGTAGAGGTCAATTTTTCTGCCATGAGTTTGATCTCAGGTGTGAGTTTTGAGTTTCATTATGTTCCCATTACAATAGTTTGATAAATTTTCAGAGACCAGTTTGGATAATGGCAACCTGTGGAAATGCAGGAGCTCACAAATCAGATG
The DNA here is from genome assembly GCF_027887145.1 of Ammospiza caudacuta. Lineage (NCBI taxonomy): Eukaryota > Metazoa > Chordata > Aves > Passeriformes > Passerellidae > Ammospiza > Ammospiza caudacuta. Next base: position 18,885,651 of record NC_080632.1, read on the forward strand.
TAACAAACTAAAGACATTTTTTTTCCCAGCACGTGAAAGGGCAGTGTCAGGAACAACAGCAGTACAGGCTGGCCTTCAACATCACACTCAAGGCCTGCAAAGTAAGTCCATCAACTTCTTTAGTTGTTCTGCTCTTTTTTTTCTCTGCTGTATGTTGTATTTTGGAATTGTTTTTTTCCAATGGGCTGGTATAAAGAATGATTAATGTAGGCCCATTGAATGAAATCAGCTCATGAAATGCTGGCTAATAGCAACAAAATGCTATGTCAAACTAAGGCAGTGATTTATCACAGTTCCTGCTCATTCCATCCTTAGGAACATTCAGGTGGTTTGAGATAGAAACCCTGGCAGACACTTGACATTCATCTACCAGTAAAATTCAGTTTTTGGTGTGTTATTTGGAACAGACATTTTGAGGGTCAGACATACATCACAAAACTCAGGGTCATGCACTGGTGATTCTAAAAGTTGATTTCTTTTGAGTCAGCTCAGACTCTTCCTTCAGTTCAACCTTCTTCCCATTTTTATAACTATATGTCATGTCCAAGTAACTCTGAGGCAGAAACACAGACTGGGCAAGTCTGATTTCATTGCCATGGATGATCATCTTAGAAGAAAATGATCAGCAGATTGTTTGATCAATGCATTTCAAACGCCACTACTAAAACAAAACAGTATTCTTTGTGCAATTTTCTGATTTTCCTACTGATTTTTTTTCTGCTAGGAAAATCTAGCGCAGGATGGCCTAATGAAACGTGTCCTGTCAGTGAGACCTGTTATTTAAGGAAATTAGCTCTCCTTCCCAGGCACATGCACTCCCTCATAAATTGATTGACAAAATCATAGAACCATAGAGTGGTTTTTATTGGAAGGAACTGTAAATGGCACCTTGTTCCACTGCCCCTGCCATGGGCAGGGTCACCTCCCTCTAGAGCAGGTTGCTCAGAGCTCCATCCACTCTCCTTGACCAGCACCTTGGGCAACCTGTTCCACTGCTCAGAGAGCTCAGAGAGCTCATAGGTCTGCCTTCTTTCAGTTTAAAGCCATTATTCCTTGTCCTATCACTACAAGCCTTTGTCAAAAATTTTAGGTCCTATTTAGGTATTACATACCACCCTGTTAGAGAAGGACAAATGCAGTATATTGGATTATTAGGATTTTGGGGGTGTAAAGAGTTTTTCAACTAGTAAATATCATTTGTCCCTTCACATTTTATCATGTCATAGCTCCCTAGAAACTAGGCAATCAAGTAGATAGATTAATTTGCGATTGTTATGGCTGGGAGTGGCAACTGGGGGATCAGGTGACTTAATTCTTGGACTTAACTCTGCAGGTCTTACCTGTGTGTGTCCCTGAAGCTACTGGTTGCTATGAGAGGGTTTGGACTGCACTGTTAGCTTATTTCTCTGATTATTTTCTAAGATAAAGCCTCAGAAAGCTTAAACAGGAGGTGGAATAGTTTTCTTTATTTTGTTAACGTAGTACAAAGTGCATGTACATTTAGTTTACTGAACACTTGTCTTCTGGGACCATGATGGAACAGTTTGTGGAAACATCTGATTTTTACAGCTTGAGACCAGGAGAGGCTGAAAGACAGAGACTATGAGTGAAGTGCACTCCAGCACAGCATGGTGAGACAAGGCTTGGATAATCACATAAAGCTGACTTTAGACCTTATATCTGCAAACTCATGAGGACTTCCAAACCTGTGCTAGAATTCTGTAACTATCACTGCATCCAGTGATTCCGTTTTTACTAATGAACATTGATGCCAGTGTGTAGAAAACAAATTGACGGTTTGTCTAAAAGGACAGCACTGCTGAGACAGAGACCACCAGCAATAATGGATGCAGCTTTGTTCAGTTTGTTCCCAGCCATTTTGATGTTTTGCTGCTCCATCCACACAAGGCTAGGTGTGTTCAGCAAGAGCTGTCCTTCGTTTGGTGAAAGTGATGTCACTTTTTAGAAGCCAGTCTCTTGCTATGAGACCATTCCAGTGCATGAGCTGGTGGCTGTTGCCCATTGCAAGTCAGAAAGGAACATGAAACATGCTTAACACTGAACCAAAAAAACCAGTGTCCTGATTTGCAGAGCTAACTAGCCTGACAAGATTTTATGATGATCTAGGAGTACTCTTTGACGCAGTTGATAGGTTATAAATGCCAAATTTCATAACTAGTCGGGTTTTGGTTTTATGCTTTTTGTAGTTGTTTTTTTCACTTTTCAATGGATAGAATGTGATTATACCAAGAGAGCCCTACTGTTCATGCACTCTCCTCCTAACTACTGCTACCCTTTGTGCCATATTTATTCCTGAATGGTTAGTAATTACCTACAGTGTGGCTTTTAAGAGTGTAAGTAATGTGTGGGTTCTACTCTGCCAGAAAGGCTCTACTTTCCAAAATGCATGCATCAGGTGGGTGACACCTTCAGATGACCTGTAAATTTACTTTAACTGCTTTAATTGCCATGAAATTAAACACAAGCTAAGGTTTCAAACCATGAGCATAATCTGTTCTGTGTCAGATGTAATTTTTTTTTTTAATCAGGAAGATCTGCTTGTTTTTCACCCCATCACATGCTAGGTTTGCCTCACTTTTATTTTAGGCTCTCTCCAAGGACTGTGAAGAGCAGTTTGGAATAGAGAAGGAGGCTGGATCCTGCTTTGCCATCATATTGAGCAGCAGCAGGAAAAAAATTGTCCCATTTATGGTGGTAATGCATAGCTGAGACAACTTGTGTGGTGCAGCAAGGCATGTGGGCTGCAATAGCCAGTGTCACTTCTGCCCCACTCCTTCACTTCTTGCCTGATACAGGGAGATGCCTTCCTCTTGCTGCTCAGCTTTCGCTGCTGTATGGAATCAGGATAGGAAGGCATGCAACAACATTCTATAGGAGAGTTTCTTGCTGTGCTTTCCCCTGACAGGGGAAGGTCTCTTCTGGCCTTGACAAGGGGATTGTCAACAGCACACTGAAGAGCCTCATCACTGCTGAACAGCCTAGATAGGCTGCTGTGGTAGCAGGCCCACCACACCACTGGACTGGAGGCACTGCTGGCAGTCCCTAGTCCAATGCCACACTCAGAGCAAGGTCACTTTGAACAGGTTTTTCATGTTTGTAGTATGTGGTAGAGATAATTCATGCTATTAATGTACAAAATATTGTAAGATCCAAGCTATGTCTTTTGACTACCCCAGCTGGACAGAGTCTTATTCATCCAGTTCCCGGACATTCAGATAGTATCAGGTCCTTTAATGCAAGAATGGAACCTTCCTAAGCGATGATCACTGACTTCCCTGGAATGCCAGGACCACTCAAGAGTGATTCCACACCTCAAAGATTGCATCTACTATGGTGATCACTGGCGCTACCGTGTGAATGCCAGCTTCTCCCATGTGAATGCTGACTTCTCTGGAGGGCTCTGACAACATCCAGACACCTGGATTGGACTTTTGTCTAACTCTGCACATGTATGGCCCCAGTTCTGCATGTGAAGGGACACAAAGGAACATTCGGTCATCTCTGCCTCAGGCAGAATAAACTGTATAAAAGCTCGCTGCGCGAAGCGGCGCGTGTGAACAAGGGACACTCTGACACTCGGGGGTCAGGTCCGTGTGTTCACCCAGCACCGATCCCGGGCTCGGCACTGCCTTGGCTGTGGTGGTTTTTTGCCTATTGAAATACTGTTTTGCTGACAATCTAATAAATCATTGCTAAATTTTCTTATAAATTTGGCTCTCGATTTGATAATATATAACAATGTTTAACATGAAAACATGTTTAACACAAGTTTCCTGTACTTTGTGTCATTGGATGCCACTGAGAAAAGTCTGATTGTTTTCTTCACTCACCTCTTTAAATGTTTATATATAGGGATAACATTCCCCACTGGGCTTCTACAGGATAAACAGTCCCATCTCTTTCAGCTTCCCCTTGTGTGAGAGATGCCCTTGTTCATTCATCATGCTTGTGGCCCTTTTCTGCATTCCTCCAGTCTGTACTGTCTCTTGTATTGATGCATCCAGGAGTGGACTTAGCAGTCCAGGCATGTCTCACCAGGGCTAATCACAGAGGAAAGATCAGCTCTTGAACTGCTGGTAACACTCTTCTTAATGCAGTCCAGGAGGCTATTTGACATATTTGTCATGAGGGCAGATTACTGAGTTGTGGTGAGCTTGGGGCCCTCAGTCCTTCCCTGCCAAACTGTTTTTCAGCTGGGTGACTCTTGCATATACAGGCTGAGCCTGGTACTCTCAATTGCAGGACTTTCCACTTCTCTTTATTCAATTCCCTTCATGAACTTTCTCTTGGCATTTTTCTACAAACTTTTGAGAGCCCTCTGAATGGTGGCACAGCCCTCTGGTGTACAGAGGTACACATGATACCCTGCAAAATATCCTGCTACTCTTGCCATTGGGCTTCTTTCAGCTTGCCAAGTTCCTCAGCTTCCCTCCGCAGCTGTTTTCCAGTTACTCCATTAGTCTCAACATCTCTACTCTTCAGATCCTCCCCATGCCAGAGAGAGTCCAGCTCTCCTACTGGGTGTTGTCTCTACTGTGCCATTATAAACCCCAATGCTCCTGCTCCCCTCGAGCTCCGTACCTGACTTGTATTAGGTACAGTAATTTCAACATGTAATTATGCACATACGTGTGCTTGTCGGTGCTTTAGGAATGAGGACAAAGAGAACCATGCAGTGAGTGCCCCAGTCCATGTGCTGGAGATAGTTTCTATTGCCCTGTTAGAGCTCTTTTCCCTCTGTGGCAGCCAAATTCTAATTGAGGCTCTTGAGTTTTGTTTTTAGGAGACAAAACTTTGCCAGTAACTGGCTTGTTGCTACTTACCCGTCATGCGTGGAGGCTCCTTGGAGTGTCTCACCAGGACTCGGGTAAAGGACATGATGAAGCCCATGAGTTACCCAAGCTCAAATATTTGACAGGCAAAAATGAGCAGGCCAGCTTAGCTGAGGAACAGCTACTCACATGCTTTGTTGCATGCCACAGTGTTGGTGACAGGCTGGCCAGTTCTATCAGCATGACATTTGGTCAGTTTTTCTTGGTATCACATTGGTGACAGGAGGTCTGTGGAGCCGGTGCATTGGCAGTGATGGGTCTCACTCACCTCTGCATCCAGGGAGCCTGCCAGAAAATTCTGCTCTGTGGTATGAAAACCACATGCATTTTTCTTGCTGAGGAGTTAGAAGGCAAATAATTCCACAACACTTCTGCATTGTTATGTTTATTTTATTTATATTCCATTGCTTCATCCATTATGATTGGTTTGAAAAGTAAACTTTCCTTTTCTTTTAATGACTACAACAGTTAATGTTGGTCTCTCTTCCCATACAGTTGAACAATTATTTAATAACAACTAAAAAAGTCCAAGACAAATGTGACAGCATTAAAAAAAATTAACACACCAAACAGAGCTGATGCATGGAGGAAGAAAAGGAATCAACCACTTATTTCTCAGAAAGATGCATTCCCCTAAAAAATTACCAAAATTTAAATAAATGTATTTTATGGGAAGGAGCAGGGAGGGTACACGTGCATATGCTGATGCTTCCACATCCATATCCCCAAACACACAAAGATATGTATATATACACGCACATGCACGAACACAGACACACATGTATTAGACTGGACGAGTAACTTACTTTTTTCTCTGTGAGAAAATTAGTATAAATTTTAATTATATTAATTATATCTGTCTTTAAAACAGGAAAACTTATTAAAACACAGAACAGAAACTACCTTAAGAGCCTTGGAAATCACTGCCTATTTAGCATAGAACACATAAAAAAATCAACTTTGATAACTTTTTATTTAAATGTACACCATCACCAGGTTCTTAGTGCTGATTTGGCTTGCTTTGCCTTTGGAGTATGCTCCGTAATTATTAAAAATGTCATTTAATAAAAATTTCTTCCAACAGGTAGGAAGAAATATCTGACCACTATACTGGATGCCCCAGTGTTATCCCCTTTCTAAAGCCCATAGAGCCCATATGCTTTACTATAGCAATCATATTTCTATTTTACATGTAGTGACTACTGTTTTGCTGCTCTTGCAGGAACCTCCTGTTCTTGCTTTTATTCTTCTGAAGAGATGGTAAACAGCCAGCTCTTGATGGTGTCTCTTCAGAGGGCATAGGTGAGAAGTAGCCCTTCTAGAGGCATGGAAGCAGGTGAGAAAGCTACTTTTTGTAACAGCAATGTCCTTGGGGAAGCAAAAGGAACACTGAAAGGCTGAAGGCTGGCTCTGAGACCTCCCATCCAGAAAATGAGAAACCTCAAGAACATGCAGAGAAGGTAAAAAGCAACAGGAAGGAGTAGCTTTTTGTGAGACATCTCCAAAATATGTAATTCATTTAACCCAAAGGTGCTTAAAGTCCTTTTAATCTGTTAATAGACACTTGACAAGAGTGGCTTCCCAACTACAAAGAGTATCATTCTCTGTATTCTCTCCACAGACAAGGAATTTGTGATCACTGAGGACGATGTTCACCCATTAAGTTTCTGCACATCTTGAGCTGTTGTCTGTAGGTCCCTGCAGAGTTTCACCTTATCTGTTTTCCCCTCTTTCCCTGCCTTGTTCTTAATGAATCCATTCATCAGGGGAGTCAACTTGCCTGATGTAAGTTTTGCTGCTTTAGAGCCTGAGTTCTTGGAGAAAACTAGTAAATTTCATAAGTCTCCAACTTCTCTCAAATCTCATAGAAATCATCAATTTTGCTGTTGTGGATTAGTAAAAAAACCCTACCCTTTAAAAGACTCTGGGACTTCATTGTTCATAAAACCTAAGGGAGGTTACGTTCAGATTTGTTTCATATCACAGTTGTCACTAATCTATGTTAACACAAACCAGAAGTTCATTACAAAATCTCTTATTACAGAGACAGTCAATGAAAGTTCTCAAGTCTTTAACAACTGAAGTAAAGTTTGCTGTCATAGGATCCTTTCACAGCCTTTCAATACTTCAGAGTATTGCTGCGTTTCTATCAGTTGAAATGATTTCTCTATAAAGGTAGTATGAAGTGCCTTGAAGCTTAACACAACAGCATCTTTAAAGGTAAGTATCAAGGAAAAGAATATGTAAGAAAAGCAAAACCTGACTGAAGAACTAGAAAAATTAAAAAACCACAACAAAACAAAAATTCCAAACAATAACCTCTTTTTCTCTCTCCTTTCCCCACCCTCCCCAATCCCAGAACAATGTGGAATGCTGGCATTATCAGAAACATATGTAATAATAAGATCAGGTAGAAAAAGCATTAACAAGTGAAACACGGTTCTGTCTGTTTGTGGCCCTGAGCAAATTACTGATGAAGCTGGAATAGTTGATCAGAAGATTCAAGAGGAAGCTGCTTTTCTCTCGCTATGGGAAGGGGTAAAATGATAATTTTATCTACTGATGCCACATTCCAGACATTTGTATTTGCTTGTCAGCTACCACAGAGTGGAACAGGAGAGATGGCCTGTGGCATGTGATGGCCAGGTGGTGGCTCACCAGGTGTGCTGCAGAAGCAAGAATACCTGTTGGGAAATACTCAGCAGAAGGCCACACCTTGTCAGGTGGAGGAAGGAAACTCCATGTTCTTCCTAGCAGAATAAGCAACCAAAACAAGTACACTTTTCCCTCCTTTCCAGCTGGTTCATTTCCTGTGTAATAATGGGCTTTTACCATTACAGGGATTTTGGCCAGGTCAAACACAAATCCTCTAGAGTTCAACCCTGCATTTCACTCTTTTGCTTCATACAGTGTGCCATACCAGAAAATTAAACATAGGGGTTTGTGGGGAAAAAAAAAACCAGTTAAAAAAAGAGGAAAACACTTCCAACTGATAAGTTTTGCATTCAAAAAATGTATGCATTCACAAAAAGGTAATTGAATTTTTTCTCAGGTAACTTTTTCGTAGCCTAATCTTCTGACTCAGCTACAGTGAATAGTCTCAAAACAGCATGTGGTAAGTAATGTAATAAAATGAAGACTAAATTATGCATAAAACCCCATGTTTTTCAATTTGTGTAGTGACTTTGATCTTTATGCGCTAAATTCCACACCTTTGCATCTTTATGTTAATCTTTCAAATACAGTGTTGCCCAGACTGAGAGCACCACATGGCAACTGTACATGGTGGCAGTGAAATTCAAGTGCACTGCATCAGCTACAGCTTCTGTAGCTTCATCTCAAAGAGTGCCATAGCCCAGGCACTTTGGAGGAGTTCAAAACACCCTTTATAAGCAATTAAAGTTGTAATTCCCAGCAGTTGCCAGCTACATGAATCACCCCAAAGAAGTTATATTTTTCATCTTCTTTAAAATGAGGCAAACTCAAGAGTAGCTGTGGCAATGAATTCCAGAAGCTAGTTATATCCTGCAGAAGTGCCAGCAGAACAGAAATCATCTGTGTGTGCATTCCAATCCCCAGAGAATTAACCTGATTGCAAAGACTGCCAAAGGAGGTAAGAACACTTAGGTCCATCCCCTTGAAAGCAAAGGATAATGCTGCTTATGTAGTTCTAGAGATGCAGAAAAGCTCTCATCATAGGTATACCAAATGTTCACAGACAAAAGCACTTTTTCCCAGCAAGAATTTTACAAGCCCTGATTTAAACAAGCAGGTAAATAAATCATCATGTGCTACAACATTGAGCTAGAAAATATTTGCTGTTCTTCTTTAGTGTCTGCTACCACTCTATTTCAAATGTTCCAATCACTGGATACTCCATGAGATTTTCTTATGTTTCTGTCTCAGAAGATGTAAACATACCTAAACTTATTCGAGGAGAAGGCAGCAACACGGTTCAGCACTCACTCAGGAAAAAGTAACTTTTCACAATAACACTAGTGTGCAAAATTCATTACAAGGCACAGAATACATAGATGTGTTCCACTTGATTCCCATTTATTCAGAAGTATTTCTCTTGTGATATTCTGTATCACTTTCATTTTTTAATTTTTTTTTTTCAGAAGAAAGCCTCCTCAGGGCATATTTGGCATAGAAGATTTGATTTGCTGCAATGGATCGTTCTAGACTATCCATACACGTGTTCATTTTCCAGAATTAAGTTCTGGAAAAATGTATTGTGTTAGCCCAATGTATAAAGCAAGTCACATTACTGGGCACTGTTCAGCTGCAACAGGGACCTTCAATTAGTCCCTCCTGCTCTAACCTTTTTTACTACTCATCTTTACTGTATCTTCCTGCAAGTTACCCCAATAAATTTATTTTTCTCTGAAAAGATGAAATTTTAGGGTGATTGAGAAGGATCATTTTCCTAAGGGGATAAAAGGATATGAAATTACATGACAGATTGGTGTACTTCATTGGGTACTTCAGGAAGATGATGACTGTAGCTGGTTTTTTTTAATGTAATATAAAGATACTGAGAACATTTGCTGTCAGTCACAGCATGAATTCAAGGAAAATACCCCAGCACTGCAGAGCTATATTTGGATCCCTGTTCATTCCCTGTATTTGAAATCAGAAATCCTTCCATTGTCATTAAATTATGAATCACAATGAAGCATACTCTGTTCAGCTGAAGGACATGGCTGTCTTCCTGGAAACACAAGGCTTGATAGCATTTGGGAATGGCGGCCAAGCTTTGGGTGGCCTGGAGCAGGGCAGGGGGCATTAAAGGCTAAGTGTTCTTTCATTCCAGAACCTCTTAATAGTCTGCTGCAGTTAGGAAAGAAAGCACATACCAAGAGACAAAATAAAAAGAAAGCAAAATTGCAGATTTCATTTTGAAACAACTGGTCTGGAGGTCAGCCCAAGGACCTGAATTTCAGTAAAGCTTTAGCAGCAGGGGCACTGTCTGCTATTGTCTGTGGCTGAAGAGGTTCTTATCCCTGATAAAGGAGCTAGAACTGATATAATTCTTTTTCTCAATAATCCATGTTCTCAGCTGAGGTTCCTAGCAGCATATTTAGGGTTAACAACATTGACACTGGAGAGAAGCGTTTGTGACAGTAACTGTGGCTCCCAACTTTCCTGCTTTCAGGGATGAACAAGCAGGCTCAGTCCATGAAGGCTGTCATATTCTTGAACTCTGCAGTAAGAAGGAAATTGGACTTTGCTTTTGTTCAGTGGGTAGTTTTTAGTGACACATCCTGGTTGTCATCTCTTTCTGTAAAACAAGAAGAGGAAATAAAAATACAAATGGCATTTATGATAAAGTGTGCACAGGCCTCTTCACTGTTAGTATTTCTGCAACTCTGCAAATTCATGTGGTTTTATATGGCACCATGTTTCTGCCCCTTTCTGTCACTTTCAAGGACAATGAACATACCTGCATGTAAAATACAGTATTTTGTCATTTTGACAGCTTTAATAATGTAATAAATCCCTACCCATGTCAGGTAAATGGTGCTGCATCCCCCTGCCCTAAGAAATAAATCAACTGCAAATGCCAGAAATCTTTTAATTTAATATAAGAAAAAGGATTCAAATCATTATCATTGAACCTGCAGCCAACAGGAGTCCTAGATATATCTTCTCTGCCTAGCTGTTTTACCCACAGGCACAAAGGGAACACAAACCTTGAGGACTTGACCAGAGCTGTGGCATTCATCTCCAGGATAGGGTTTTGGACCATTCACAGACTCCGTTAGGAACTGGGGCTTGGGATCCACAGAGGATTTTATTTGATCTGATTTACAAACACTCTCATACAAACTCTCTAGTAACTGGCTGCTCTATTCTATAAAACTTCATATTTGTCAGCAGATTTCTGGAAAGGCATTATTTGACTAACAGCCATACACATACACCAGACCACACAGCAGCATTTACCTTGGAAAATCAATGGAGATTTACCAAGTTACCAGAAGTCTCTGAAAAATCTCTTAGCTTGCTTGAACTTTTTTTAATAATTTATCAGGTCATTAAGATCTAATGCAAATAGCGTCATGACAATTTTGTAACTGTATCTTACTCTGTGTTTAACAAATTACTTTTCCACCTAGGATCATACACATAATCATGGGACTTTCTCCTCCTTTTCCAAATCTTTAACTAGTTTTTCTTTCTTCTATATTTATCTTGCATTACATTTTATTTTGTTGCCATGCATGTAGCAGAATAGGATGTTGTCATTTGTTATAAAGACAATCGTAATCAGTACAGGAGTTTATACAGTAATATGTGATCTCCACAGTGATATATACAGTAAACTGAACTAGGACTGGCTTCTCCTCCAATTTGTTAAAGATGACAAAGCTGACTGTTAATGGAAAAGTCTGTCTCCTTTTCTCCTTAAATGTTTGTGTGGATTTTTTTGGGAAGTTGCTTTGTTTTGTTTTTTGTTTGTTTTTTTTTTTTTTCCTTAAATAGCTGGGATTAGGTTTATTTCATTAGAGCAACAAACACAAATGCAGAACTAAATAAAATTCAGCACAGTGTGTTGGACAGCTTCCTACTGAAGATTAATTAGGTGTCCAGGCATTTCAAGGCAGTTTTTATCTTTGCTGGCCCCTAATTTTACACATATTCGATGTCTGCATGTTTGTAGTGTACTTCCTATAATCAAGGCTGATAGATCTGTGAGGTAAAACACTGCAACTTCCTTCTGCAACTTCTGCTGAACAGTGATTTTCAGTCAGACTGTATCATCTTGCCCTGTTATAAAAACAGTCCAGGGAGTAATGTGGACCATATCAGAGCCATTGTAAACTGGGGCACCCTCCTTCAGACACAGTGGGAGGCAAACTGCAATAGCATCAGAGGTAGGAGTCTAGATATGGATAAATGTGTCCAGGAAAAGGGCAGAGTAGGAACTTAGATGATCCATGCATAGGATGTAAACAAGAGGCCTTTATGACACCCATGAAGCATGAACCTATCATGCCATTTCTAACTTCTCTCTAGAGGCAGAATTTATTTTTTATAGTAATACAAATTCTCCCAAAGCCTCTCTCTCCCTTAATTTCTAACTTTTTTTGGTTATACTATTACATCCACAGTCTTCTCCCTAGATCCTATATCTCCACCCTGGAGATAGGAGAACATTGCTGCAAATGGCTCTGTAACTTCCCTCCTGCAATGGCTTCCCTGTAACTTCCCTTCCCAATGGCTGCTAGGCTACAGTATTGGAAATTACCCCAAAACTGTAAAGTCAGAAAAACATTTAACCTTAATAAACATTGACATCACTGATGCACAGAAACATTCTCTGTGTTGATGTATATTGTTAGTGGTAAATGAAGGGCACACACACAAGTACAGTCACAGTGCATGCCTGCATATATGTGAGCTTTTACTGATTTCACCCAATGACAGTGAATTAGATGTGCTTTAAAAAAAAGATAAAGCCCATGATGCCTGTCATAGTGAACTGGTGCAAGCTTTGTGGGAGTGACCCACTTCTACTTGTTATTTTCTTAGAGGAATTCACAAAACAATCTGGAAATAGTTTCTCAAGAGACTGATACAATTTGGATGCTGGCAAAGAAAAAGTTAGCTTCACTCAAAATGCTGGTGAGAAGGTGAGGAAGGGTCACACCCCTAGTATCCAGTCTTGGCTGGGTAGCAGCATGAGGCATGCTGTGTGCTGCAGAGCCTGCTGCTGAGCCTGTTACTGAACAAGCTGGTCCTACTTGCCAGACTCTGCCCCCTCAGAGATACCTACCTTTCAAAATTAACTGCCCCTCTTCTCACAGCCTGCTGGCATATCTCTCACTGATTCTGACGGGCACCAGAGAACTTAGCATGCATCCCCCCCTCAACTCTGCAGAACAGTCCCCCTCAAACCTCATGAAAGATCTGATCCTCAGTTACTCTGCTGCTGCATAGCCTTGGGTGGAGCACTGTCTAACAAAAAGCTAACAAAAGTTTTTTTCACTGTCTCCTGAGTCTGCTTGGGTTTGTGCTTCTGTGAAACATCAATGTTCATTTTAAATTGGGAAAGGTGGAGAAGAATGCTCTTGACTAACAGTTACTGATTAAAAGCACAAAAGAGTATTTCTGAAACACAGCAGATGACAAAAAGCTATCAACTGACTCTTCTGAAAAGGCAGGAAGACTGGAAATGCACTTTGCCTTAAGGTACTGTGATACCCAAGCCCAGCTGGATCTTGAATGAAATATAAAGGCTAGACAGACGAGGGAGTCAGAAAGTCAAACACAGAGACACAGATTTGCTTGTTAACAGAAACTCTCCACACCAGAACTTTTGCTACCAGATGCACTTCCTTTTGAAAATTAATTACAAGATACTCCAGAGCATTATTCTGCATTCAGACTTACTCCTGCTCTCAATTCTGTATTACATAGTTAACTCAAAAAAAAAAAAAAAATGAAGGCAGAAGTAGTTGTTTTCCAAATCCAAAATGCAAATCAGAAGCCTGGACCCATTCTATGTGTTGGATATGCCCAAGACTAGTAACTGAGGAGAATTTAACGTGGAACTCACTTCTAAGGAACATAAAGAGAAACATTTGCTATTCTTTATGAAGTCCTTCAAGTATCTACTTGCTGGAATTAATGGTAACAAGCCACTCTGTAAGCATCAAGAATCTATCTGATTTGTTGGGATTTATGAATTCATGGAAGGACACATTCCTGAACATTTTGCAGGGAATACCAACTTGATTTCACAGATGAAGGGAAAAAATAAGTATTTATAAAGGTCATCAATATTTATATCTAAACAATGTCTGGCCCTCTCCCTTCCATAATGCTCCAACATAAATTTCAGATACATTCAGCACATAAATCTATACCTGACCATTTCAATTTTTACTCCTCAGTTAACGTTTAAATGCAACAGGAGGAGAATGGAAAAAAATGCAACATAGCCAGAAGTAGCCTGGAAAATCTCTTTTTAATGTGACAAATTTACCTGTGCAAACATATTGATTGCATCTGAATGGATTACAAGAAGAATGAATTTCCCATAAAGAATGATGTTCATCAAAGAAAACTGTGTTTCTGTGCTTATGCGAGTATAATCTATAGCTGCCAAAACACAAGGCAAAAACCCTTCAAACAAATATCACCTTTGTACCAGTATATAAGAGAAGCCAGAGGCCCCTCCTGTGCAAAAACTGATGAGAAAGTAGATGAAGTGAAAAAACAGTGTAAGTAATAGTATTCTATAAAATAATAATAGGAAAAATAGGAAAAATAATAAATGCAATAATGACCGTCACTAAAACCAGTGTTACTTTAAAGACTCAAATCCTCCTTCAGTGCCTGGGTCTCATCCTCACTTCCAGTTCTCCAAATTGAAGCAAAGCATGTCTTGATATTCCCTCTCCTCAGCTCTCCTGCTGCTACTTAGGAAGCCTAAGGATGATGTGGAAACATCTCTTTTTAACCCTTTGACAACTGTTTTAAGCATAGTGAGGTTTTAAAATGTATATACAAGGGTATTCACAGACAAGTGGGTAGAGAGAAAGCATTACCAGCTGACGGGCAGTGATACCTTGCCTGGAGGCACCCATCAGCCTGGAAGACCTGACCAAGAGGCAAGGAGAAGGACATGCCAGCAGCGGGCACCATGCCAATTACACTTGCCAAGCTTACTGACTCCACAGAGAACCGCTCATGTCTGCAACCAAATACTGCAACCAAAAAAACCCAACCCAAACCAACCAAAAAAAAAAACCCCACAAACAAAAAACATTGCCCAGCATTAACCGCAGTCTCACAGGTAAGGAACTTAAAATCTATTCAACCATCCTGTGAGGCAGTGCTGGGCAGAAAGGCAATACACAAACAGGCCTCCCAGTTTATGGACTCATAACAGTCCAATCCAACCTGACCTGAGGCTCTGCTGGGCAAACACAAGCATCCCTGGGACACACATTTCTCCTCCCTACTCTCATGGACAGAAATGCAAGCCACAGCCACAGGGAATGGTATATGCACACAGAGAGGCACCAGTGCAGCCAGTTCAGAGTCTTTCTGTGGTTCAAATCACAACTGTAGAATAAGCAGATGAAAAAGAGAAAGATCAGTTCATCAAAGTACAAATGACTATGACATCTGCTGCTTTTTATTGCTGCTTTCTTCACAAACCTCTCAATAGTTAACAAATAACTAACCTGTGGACAAAGTTCTTTGTGTCCTGATGACAAAAGAAGCTGTTTACAATGGAATAGCACTGGATCACAATGTCTGTGTTCCTGTGCTGCACAACTAATCTGTATTCAGATAGCTGATTGATCAGGATGGGAAGACTGACAACAGAATTGTAACAATAAATTAATCTACAAAGCTTTTTTTTTTAAATGGAAGTTTTAGTTAGAACCTTGTACCCTGAATATTAATTTAGAAATTGTTCTCCAAAGTTATTAAAAAAGAAATTCCTCCACTTCTTCCATTACTGCTCTCTCCATATCCTGACTGAAAAAAAACCCAACAGACTGGTAATTGCTGTCCAGTGGGTATATTGATCATTCAGTTATTTCCTTTGTTAGGTTTCACAATGTCTTCCACTTGAATGAGTCTCAATTATCATGATGCACAACATTAAATTAATCTCTCAGACAATCTCTTTGGCTTCAGGGTAGTTATTCTGAACCTAAGGACAGGCTGACAGTAATCCTATTTGGTTCCTCCTGAATTTGTTTGGTGATGTTTGCAGGACACAGATAATACTCCTGTCTGCAAATGTAACCCTTTATCACTGATGACAAAAGTATTTTATCAACTGACTGCAAGCAGGAACAAGATCAGGAAATTACCCTGCCAAATACTCCTGTGAGTAGAGCTAGACCCAGCTAGATACAAAGTACATGCATTTGGATGACTGACTTGCTTAAAATTGTCATATTCCAAGGAGGTATTTTCACCTTCTGCATGTTTTTGTCTTCTGTAACAATAAAAAAAAAGTTGGGTTTAGTGTACTTTACCATATTAAATGGACTTGAAATATGTTACTTTTTACACTGAAATGAAGCAGAGTGAATAAGTAAACACTACACTATATTTTGCATAAAATTTTTGCGTAACATTAATCAGGAGACATGTTAGTTCTCTACTATGAACTACAATTTTGTTGCATATAGTAGGTATTTTGCATAGATTATTGACAGATCTGATTAAATGGGACAATAAATACATCTTTCCTCATTTCTTTTTTCTTTTGCAGAACTTCTAAGTTCATGTGACATGAGATTTTTTTTTCCTTGGACAATTAGAAAAAGTGGACTTGTTTCTCAGTTTTCTGGTTCTTGAAGATTTAAGAGAATATTAACAGTTCAATCCAACACGCAATCAAACTAATAGAGTCACTCAACAAGTACTGGTCAAATTAAGAAACCCATACTTAAGTAAAGTAGCTTTTCTGAAATTTCTTCTGTATACTGCCTTTACATTTGCCTTATGACTAGCTAGACTATTGAAGGGAGCTGTTAAGTACTGTAAAAGAAAGGAGATCATAGGCACTTTTTTAACAGTTAACCAAAATCTCACTAGGAAAGTCCTTCTGTCTTCAGTCAAGTACAAGCAAAGCAGCTGATGCAATAGAAATAGTCACTAAAAATGTGCCAGAAATTATATATTCAGAAAATCCAGTGCACCTTAATTCTCTGCTTTCTTCGAGCACCAGCACTGAGAATTCTGTTTTGCAGCAATGTTTAATCCTAGAATTCTCAATTGCCTTCTAATTTCCTGCAGGACGTGGAAAAGATGGCATTTACCTAAAACTGGTTTCTTTAGTTAGTGACCAGATCAATTTTTTAGAAATTCACACTGCTTGTACAATGTAAAGAAAATTCTGTTAGATATTAACACTGTAACTAGATTGGGGGCAGGAAATACTAGGTTGTTTGAGTTGGTTGGTTAGTTTTCTTGCACTTCTGAAAGAAAAAATGAACTCCTATTTTCTAGTTGACAGCAGTGACTGAACTAGTCTGAACAAGACTAAAAGTTACAGGTTACCTGCCCAAAGCTTAAGCCATCCTGGCAGCACTCACAAACACACTGGGAAGTCTGGAAGGATAAACAGCTGGAGGTATCTTTAAAAGAGTGTCTTAATATTACTGTTGCCTTGCTTTTTCTAAGTGCAGTAACACAGGACACCTTGAAAAGACCTGAAGGGCTGTACTTTGATGGCAATGAGCAGCAGTATGAAAGTAAAACTGGGTAGCTATAAAGGATAATGACAACAGGAACACAGTAACTATAATGAGATTAGTTCTCCTGTACTCTTCATCTCAAACTGTCCTCTTCTGATTGGCAAATAATTTGTATTTCAGACTCTACTGATTTGTGGATGCATTCACTGCTTTCATGAAGTTTATAAGTGGATATACAAAGAATATGGACTGGAAAGTTTAAATTCTAATTTTCAGCATCAACATAAAAACATAGGTAAGTGGACAAACAGACATTTTGGGAAAAACTCCAGTGAATTAAAATAGGAATACTTTTATTTTAAAATATATGCTTGAAAATTTTGTCTGCATAAAAAGTCTCTTCTAATCAACCTGTTTCACACAGCTGTGCTTCATCTGAGACACCTTTGTCAAAATGCCAATGTTTTTGCCATGTTTTTCTAAACCTGCTACAGCTGAGTTTTCCACTCTGAGTTCTGAATGAAATTAGTGCCAGAAGTGTTAGGTTTATAGTATTTTTACTACATTTACGGCATTTCTGGCAATGAATTGCCTGATGAGCAAACATTCTTTTGTGGTATAGATAAAGATGCAACAAAGCTGCTAATTTTTTAGTGAAAAGACATAAATTAGATATATACCAGTAGCTACTTTGGCCTCATGCACAGAGGCAGAGTAACAAGACTTACAGACCTGAGGGACTGATATTTATGAGGTCTGTAACCCTAGAAAAACAAAAAGCACAAAACAGAAATTCTCAAGTGTTTACCTGAGTACTGTATGACTACTTTACTATTAATGGCACATCCTGAAATAGACAGAAGACTTGGTGGAACTTATGTGAAACAGAGGCTTCTTGCTTTGGTATCTTGACTTCCATGTCATGTTTTAGGCAGCTCCAAATACCAGATGAAAATGTTTGCAGAAACCAATCATACCACATAGCCAATGGAAGCTTTTACAGTGAGAATAATGAGGCAAGAAAATCCTAATTTCCTTGTTTATCCTGCAGAGGAAGTCCATACTCATAGAGGCAATTACCAACTTCACCATTTTTATACACTCAGCTCCACTGATGGTCATCACTTCCAGACACAATCCCAGCCAGTTGCTACTGTGGCTGATAGTCTCTGCATCTAAATGAAACCAACATTTCAAAAGTAAGCAGAATAGTGCATATAAGCAATATATTTCTCTACTTTTTGTCATTCGAATGTAATTGTTCCTTTCTGCTCTTATGAAAAAATGTTTATAACAATTACTTTGAGAAAAAGCTCAATGTTTTCATAGGATATGATTTATTAAAAAAAACAGCTTGAGAAGAATAAGTGATGCAGATTACTGTATTCTGCTATCTATTACCCCAATCTCTGAAGAAAATTTTGCTACCATTAATAGTTTCCAGTTATTTAGGAATCTGCTCGGAAACTAACTGATTTACACTGCTATCAAACTAGTAGGAGTGGGATGGACTGAGGTTCCTCTCCTACTGGCACCCTTAGTTTAAAAACCTCTTCACCAGCTTGGCAAGACTGTGGCTGAAAATGCTCTTCCCGTCCTCTGACAGATGGACCCATCAGCGCCCAGCCGGGAAAAGCTTGCTCCCTTCCCATTTCCACCAGTGTAACTCCTATAGAAACAGCAAAGCAAATCAGCAAACACCAAGTTAAGGAACACAGAAAGCTTTGGTCTTCCCATTTCTTTTGTATGTGGCAAGGATCTAGTTTGCTGCTGAAGGTAGGATGTAGAATTAGGAACAAGCTCTTCTCTTGGTACAACTCTTATTTTGTGGCACCAGAGTACTTTGCAAATACTGTTAAATTCAGGTTCATAAGACTTCTGTCAAATGCTAGATATTTTTATATGTCGCATAAGAAGATTGATGAAGAGACCTATTACCCAGAGATAGGCAAAAAGCCTAAAATAAAATTGGAAACAGAAACTAAGTCTTTAACCAAGACATCCCATATGAACTTACTTACAAGAGGTTTCTTTGTACTGGGCCTTACTGGGAGGGTTTTGGTGGCAGGGGCTTGCAGGGTGGGTTGTGGTGGCAGGAGGTCATGTACTGCCCTGTGCCAGCCAGCTACTGCCATCTGCCCCTGACACCACTGCAATAAACCCACCGTGTGCCAAAATTTCTGCTAAACAAGCACATGGTTCCTCTGCTCAGATATTTAAGAAAGCAGCAGCTGTTAAGAGGAGAAGACAAATGGTGGCACTGTTGGGATGTGGTTGGAGACATATTTTTGGAAGGAAGGGCCATGTGCCAGAGCAGACACAGCCCTGAAGGGACTGTGGGTCCCAGCACAGCAGAGCAGGGACACTGTGGAGGGACTGTGTCCCACAGGAAACCCACGCTGGGGTGGAGGAACACAAGTAAGAATCAAGAAGCAACAGAGACCTCCCCAGTCTCCTGCATTGCTCCTCACCTCCATGAAGGGATTAGGAGTATCTGAATGTAACCTAGCAAACTCAAGGTGAATGGAGACCTGCAGGAAGCAGGAATAAGTTTTATACTGAATTAGAGCCCAGGGAAGAAAGGTGTTTCTTTGCCAACTGTTTTGTTTAATTCCCTTTTTTCTCCTCAATACACAGATCAGTAATCAAGAGTTTTGTTAACTCGCAATAAATTAAATAAACTCCATGAACCAAGATTGTTTTTACTCATGATGTGTTTATAAAGTTATATGGTATATTTCTGAAGTCCTACATACTGTAGAATACATTGTCAGAGAAAAGGGATCCCAGGAAAGAAGTAGAGGGGCAATACTTGGCATAGCTGTACTAATGTTTGAACAACAAATTTATGTGCTGAGACGGCTGTGTACAGATTCTCACTAAAAAGTATATTTAGTTGCTGTGTCTGACTTTTGACAAGCTGTCACCTAACAAAGGGTGAGGGTGGGATGGAGGTAATAGGCACTCCCATTCCTATGGTGTTTTGGCCATTGGATGAGGCTCAGAAGTGAATTAAGGTGAACTACTGACAGCAGGAAATAAAGCTAGCCACACAGGAAAACAACATGAAACAAATAACACATCTTAAAGCTAAGAATAGCCCCCCATAGCCTCCCCATGGATGCACACTTTAAAGGTCTGAGAGCTCTCATGGTGCTGCCTTGTCTGTCTGTTAGCTGCAAAGAAGAAATCATATGCTTTCAGACATCTTTTTCCCTAAATAAACCAACCGGACATGAGTTTTTTCTTCAGGATGCCCTGTGGGGTCAGTGACTATGTCAGTTTCCTCTTTTGTCCCCATATAAAACAACTCTATGAAAGACTCAAGAATCTTGCAAATTGACCTGCTGATGGGTATGGGAAAATGACATGTAGCATTTTAAACTATAACCATCTCTTTGACTGCAGAAAGGACGAGTTATGCAACTCCCACATGGGAGGGACAATTCTCTTTGAATTATTTCTTCATTTGATTTTATGACTGCTCCACTGGGTTGCAAAAGTCTGATAAAATCTATTTTAAACATAGAGCATAAGTCCTGTAGACTAATATTATGATTCATCTACTGCCAACTTCCCCAATTATTCTCCCTTCTTAAAGTTATGTTGATAAATCAGTTGTCTGCCCATTTATTAAAGCATGTGGCAGTCTGTTTATTTAATCATCTCTTGGCCCATTTTCTAATTAAGGGAAATAATGCAGGCTCATTTCCTGTCATGGTGAACCCAGCAGTCCACAGGTTGTCCTCAACCAACTACTCAAGACTATTTGTAATGCCTGATTTGTTTGGCAATTCCCTCCCTTCTCCTTGCTCAGCTGAAGAGAAAAATACAGGCATGGTTTTTTTTCTGCATTTCCACACTGCTCACACCCACCCAACTCAAGGACAGGAAGAGGGAAGCAGGTGAAACTTTTATCTGGGAGATTGTGAATCTCAGCAAAGTTAATAATCATACAATGATTCTAAGGATAATTTTGTGAAGGGAGGAATACAAAACAAGGAAAGCACACACCAACTAGAGCACATTCCCATCTTGCTCTGTTGCTGGGCTTGAGTAACCTCCTGCACCACTCTGTCCCTATCTGTCAACTTTGTGCAGGGGTTTTGATACCCACTAACTGCAGCATTCAACCATTTTTGTCCTCTCTGTAATCTAAAGCTTTTGTACTAAACTTAAGATCACCTCTATTCCTATCTCTGAGATATTCTGATTTGTATCTTGCTTATGACTTAACTTCAGTATTTAATAGCTACAGGATAACCTAGCATCACTACTCTGGCAGAAAAACTCTCTTTAGCAGGGCTGCCTTCTACCCCTTAGGACATATTTATATAGCGTATTAATTCTCCTGTATAGAAAAAAACCTCAGCTGTCCTGTGATTCTGTGCAAAAAAAACCCAAAAACAAACAAAACAAAAACAAAAACAAAAACCCTCCAAAAAAACCAAGCCAGTGATTCCAGAACTTCCTAATAGGCTGTATGATACAGTATAGTCCAAACTCTAACCAATGGGGAAATGTCTCCTCAATCCCTTTTAAAGTTGGCTGGACACCCACAGTGAGGATTTGAACTGCTTTCTGAATTGTTCCTTACTTTTCCTTCTCTGCTTATATTTTTTTTTATTTGCATTTGCAAGCAACAGCAAAAACATTTCAATTTCTGGGTCTTTGCTTCTGGAAACAATGATTTTAATTTTAATCTATTTCAGTCCACAAGGAAGTGTCTGGTTTTGTTACACTGCTAATTATGTGAACCTCTGTCTCACTTCATCTATCTCACTTAGATTCAGAGTGTGCTCTGGATCTAACACACTCAATAGCTTCACAAACACCTACTTAAGGACTTAAATAACCTCACAATTCACCTTTATATAGATAACTGTTCCCTTTACACTCATTTAAGTGACTGCTATGACTTAGTGCCATGCTGTTACTGACCAGTGAAAACAGACTGAATAAAATTATATACTAAGTATATAGTACAGGAGGAAGCAAAAGACAAATGAACTTCTATTTTCAAATGCCAGGATTTTCCACCTTATATTTTTCCACACAACATACATTACACTTTTTTCTTTCTACAGAGCCTACTGAGGATTGCACAAATACTGCAGCAGAAAGAATGCAGAAAGGCAGAGTTAATCCCTTTAAATTGTCTGTGTTGGATGAAAAACCTTGTTCCTAGAGGAAACTCACTGCAACAAGGATGAGAAAGTCTTGGTAAAGGGAGAAGGAAAATTTCCTAGAGCTTTTGCCCAGACCCCACACTTACCAAAGGCTCTAGTTCTTTGCGGTCTATGAGGTTGAGCTCTGTCACAAAATAATAAAAATGCTTGTAGCAGGTGTTGACGTGGGCCTCAGCCCCCATAAGGATGATACGGTCAAAGTGATGGATGTAGACATGAACGAACACCCGAAAAAGCCGACAGAGTATCTTCTTGCAGATCTGGAGAAAGTTCTTTGGAAACGGAACACCTGTGAATAGAGAAGGCAATGTTGTCATAGCCATCTTGTCAATCTCAAGACAAAAACACAGCCAAGTGTGAGATTGTAACTGCAAACCAGGTTATGACTTTCTAGGCCTCCCTTCCAATCCAGAATATCACTTTATGCATGCATTTCTTTGAGAGCTAGCACCAAAGATAGCCAAATGAATAAACAACTTTAATGGATCGAGGCTGACAGGAACAAGTTATTTTTTTTCCTATATATAATTTGGTGAATCCATGCAGTATTGTAACATGGGTGATTTCCACTGCAGTGCACATCTATTAACATCAATGGATTTACATCATGCAGTAACTGTTCCCCAAAGTGATGCATACAGAGCACTTAGAAGTAACACAGTTCCTGCTCATGTTTCTCAAAAGTGGCATTTCACACCATCAAATTTAATAACAAATTTGAAATAATTGGCAGAAGGACCTTTTTGCTTTCAACTTCCTCACAGTTACATGTACCAATCTGATTGCTCCTTTAATAGAAAATCTCTTCAAGAGATACAGGAATGGCTCTTTCAAAACACTTTTAAAGTTACCCTACTTTGTACCTGGGGATTCCAAATCAGATGCAAAAGCACTATTTGCTAATAAACTGTCAGGCATCAATAATGAGGCACAAATAATTTCTTCAGAACTGCTCTCCATTAAAGACTGATCTTGCATGGAGTTATGTACCGCTAGGCTATCCCCAAAATCCTAAAGTTTTATCTCCTTTTATGATTGTCTCTCAGACATAATGACTTTAGTGCCATGCTTGGAGCTTTACTGCTATTCTGCTTTGTTGCACAGTTTCCTGCTTTTTTAGTTACCTAATTTATGCTTTAGTTGGATTTGAACCACATAAATGCAGCTATTTCTTCTTTAAAAATTAGAAAAACCCTCACAATCAAGCATTTCCATACTGCCTAAATGCCCATTTCATGCTCTGAACAAGAAAAACGTTTATTATTGGCAGAAAGAAAGTGGAGGTACTAAACTAACACTTTTGCAACCTTTCTAGTTTTCAAATTTCAGTCCCCTGTTAAATGTTGCTCAGCACTCATAAGAGTGGTGAATTGACAGACAAATTGCCCAGTTTCACTGAGGGTTATGTGAGGACATACAGAGAGAATTTCCATACCAAAATTTTTGATTACAGATGACATAAATTATCAATTGTGCTGTAACCAGTCTGCATCCGATCGACATAAACATGCATCTTCTTTTGGAATCCCTGGCCAAGGAGGTACCAGGATATACCCACTGTGGATATTAACATTGGTATGTCCAACAGCATGTGAGTAGGGAAACACATCAGCCTCCAGAAGTATCCTTGAACTGCTTCTATATTTGCCATTACTGAGGTGCAGATAATGTTGGGAAATATTTTGGGGTTTTTTGGTCTGTACTGGGTTCACCAGACATTACAAAATCCTTTTGAAATAATTTTAAGTAGCTTGTAGACATGCAGTGCTGCTTTACTTATTCCTGATGTACAAACCAAGGATCAGAAAATAGTTGCATCTATCAAAGCACAGCTGCTTTATCTTCTTAAGAAATGTTTGCTTTTTGTTGTCAAATCCATTCATTTAAATGCTAAAGCTATTATGGAAGGTTAAGGAGAAGGCTTGAATGCTCAAGACATGAACTGAGACATGGTTAAATTACAGAAATGACAGTATTTACAGATGTCTTGGCAATGTTTAAATCACAACTCCACACAATTACCCAAGCACCTGGATTATAACAATTGTTGTTATTTCCAAGGGCAAAATAAACATAATCTATCAAAAACATATTAGAAACTCCAAGTAGCTGCTCATTAACAAGGGGGATCACATTCACATTCCAGCCATCAGAGCATGGCTAAAGTCAGGAATTACTATAACAGCAACCTGCTTTGCATTTCTGTAAAATATACCTATACCAGAAATTAAAAAATATACCCAAGAAAATATCCAGTCTTTAAAAAGGAGGAAGGGGAATAACTGACACTTATCACTGCAAGTCGGCTTGCTGAACTGAGAGATTAATTCTTGAAAGCACTGTATTTTGTAATCCAGAACAAATATGTTCCAAAATGGAGAATAATTAGTTTCATCTTGCAAGGGCTGACACATGATTGTTACTGAAGAATGTTGCTATAATGAAGACATTTGTACTTCTGTATTAACTGACTAAAACAATCTGAATAAACCAAGCTGATAAATCCTTTCATTTCTCTTCAGGCCATGCTCCTTCACAGTCACAGGCAGTAACTACAAGAGCCGCAGAGCACTGTTTCTGCTGCAAGAGAGGATGTTCACCTGACAGTTCTTTAGATGCATTACATTTTCAATCTGAGGACATGTAAACAACATATGTTTAAAAATAGTTGGTATAGAACAGCCAAGGATTCATAATAAATTTGCAGTGTTTCCTCCTGCTCCTCACATGAATCAAGGTTTCAGACCAATTGCATAGTTTCACTTGCTGTTGCAGAATCTCTCCTATTTTATGGAGTTGTATATGATTCATTAACTCTTAAATAAACAGTGAAACATTGCTGCTATCACAAATATATCATTTGGGCACAGGAGAATTAGTAGTGGCTCTCTGATTTCTTTCACATTCCAGCAAAACTGATTTACAAAATGACACAGTGTCCTAAAGAGTTAAAAAGCATCTCCTAGTATCACTGAAAGCAACTGATAACTTTTTAGTGAGCTACCTACACTCCTCAATCTTGGAGAGCCTGTCAGTCTGTCTATCTGAACCTGGCACAAAGAAGAGGCTCAAATCTGGTCAGCCTCAAGGTACCAATGCGCATATCAAGGTGCCAGCAGCCCTAGTTTGAACATACACCCTGCTGCTCTTTGTGCTCAAAATTAGATAAAAGAGAACAGATTCTGACCTCAATCACAATAGAATGAACTCCAAGTAATGTCATCAAAATTGAAAAAAAATCAGAGCAAAACGATTCTAGATTTATATTCTGAGGTCAGAATTTGGCCTCCTGTTTTGTTCCCATTGCAACTTTACAGTTATAAATATATCAGCCACAGAACAGAGTAATTACAAGTGTCTCTTGGGACTGGACTAACTTATATTTAGATTCATTTGATTTGCTAAGAAGCCTGTTCTCTGTCCTTCATCTCAGCCACAGCAGTCTTTGCCTTACAATCATCAAAGTTGGAAGAGACCTGCAAGGTCATCCAGTCCAATTGTCCACCCAGAACTATCACTGTAGTCCCTAAACACTAAACCACATCACCAGCACCAGACCCAGGTGCCTCTTGAACATTTCCAGGGATGGCAACTCCACCACCTACCCAAGACAACCTATTCCAGTGCCTGACCACGTGGCAGAGAAAATATTTTTTCCAGTTACTGACATGAATTCTCTTGTCTCAGCTTAAGGCAATTTCCTTTTGTCCTCTCACTGCAGGCACATCAGGAGCAACCAATCCCCACCTCCAGCTGAAACTTCTTCAGTTAACCAAGACTGCTGGTAGATGATGGAGAGGGGTTTGGCAAGTTCTTCCATCATTACTATGGGGTGGATCCCATCAGGTGCCATAGGCTTGTGTCTAACTGGCATAGCAGGTCACCAACCACTTCCTCCTGGATTATTTGGGCTTCACTCAGCTCCCTGTCCCTAACTTCCAGTTCTAGGGGCTCCATATCCTGAGGGCACCTGATTGTGATATTAAAGACTGAGACAAAAAAGGCATCAAGTACATCAGCCCTTTCCTCATTCTTTGTCACTACATTACCCTCTGTA
Source organism: Ammospiza caudacuta (assembly GCF_027887145.1). Lineage (NCBI taxonomy): Eukaryota > Metazoa > Chordata > Aves > Passeriformes > Passerellidae > Ammospiza > Ammospiza caudacuta. The sequence goes on from NC_080632.1 coordinate 18,911,929, forward strand.
CTCAACAAGTGATGGAGACTGTCCTTGGCCCTCCTTTTGCTGCCAATGTAGTTATAGGAAGTTTTTTCATTGTCCTTAACTGAAGACCAAATCAAGCTCTAGCTGAGCTAGAACTTGGCCCTTCTAATCTTCTCCATCCATGGCCTTACTGCATCCTGACAGTCCTGTGAAGTTACCTCATCCTACTTCCAGAGACAACAGATTTCTTTTTCCCCCTAAGTTCCAGCCAAAGTTCTCTATTTAACCAGGTCAGTCTTATTCCTGACAACCTGTCTTTCTACATGTGGGGATAGCCTGCTTCTGAATATTTAACAATTCCTTTCTAAAACACATCCATCCTTCCTGGACTCCTTTGCTCCTCAGGGCTGAGTCCCAATAGACTCCTGTCAAACAATCTCCTAGACATGCCAAAGTCTGCCTGCTGGAAGACCAAGGTGAAAGTTCTGCTGGTCCTCCTCCTTACTTCACCCAGTATTGAAAACTAACATTTCATGGTTACTATGCCCAAGATAGCCACTGACCACCACATCACTCACCAGTCCTTCTCTGTTCACAGTCAAGCAGAGCACCTCCTCTAGTAGGCTCATTTACCAGTTGTGTAAGGAAGATGCCTTCCACACACTTCAGAAACCTTCCAGACTGCTTTCCCTCTGTTGTATTTCCAGCAGACACTTGGCAAGTTGAAGTTGCCCACAAGTACTAGGTCTGGAGACTGTGAGACTTCTGCCAGTGCTTGCAGAATGCCTCGTCAGCCTGTTCATCCTGGTTGGGTGGTTTAACAGACTCCCACCACCCACCCTGCTGATCTTTGCCCTGATCTTCACCCATAGGCACTCAACCATGTCATCTTCATCATAATCACTGCCAATACAGTCAGAACACTCCTTAAGGTACAGTGCTACCCCAACCCCTTTGCTGCTTTGCCCATCTCCCTTCTGAAGAATTTATAGACATCTATTGCAGCACTCCAGCCATGGCAGTCATTCCACCAAGTTTCCATGATGGCAAACACATCATAGCTTTTCTGCTGCACAACGGTTTCCAGCTTCTCCTGTTTGTTATCCTTGTGCACTGGTGTAGGTGCATTTCAGCTGGGCTGTCCATTGCACCAACTCCGGTATGTCACCCTCAGGCTCATCTCTAGAGAGCCTGGCCTTGTCCCCTTCCCCTTCTAACCCATTTAAAAGACTGACTGTATTGCTACCAGCAATGTGACACTGTAAAGAGACAGAATGTAAACCTACCAAACCAGACTGGTCAGTTACAGTTATTAAAAGACAAACAAAGATGTTACTGAAATTTTTGAGCTAGCTGAATCTTTCTGCAAGAAGTATTTCTAAATGAGTGAAATGGCAGCCTTGTTCCTATGTAGGATGAGCCCCAGTGCTGCCATAATGGAAAAAAGTAACAAAAGGATCATTTTGGTTAGGTTGACATTTGAAAGTCTAGAGTTCCCCAATATGTTCCAAGAATGTGCAAGCAGCTTTTAAATGTTTCAGTCACACAGCAAAGTTCCTTTAGCTCAGAATTACATATGTAATTGGGAAATAATACAGTGGGGCTTAAATAGGCATGGTAACAAGCTTTGTGAATACGACTGTTCCTGTACCTCTCAGGAGTGTGGGCCACACATGCCACTTTTGTACCAAGGGATGATGTACACGTGCAGAAAAGCTGCCCCAAATGCTCTGGTGAGAGATCACAGAATTGTTAGGATTGGCTGCTCCCAGCCTTTATGTTTTCAAATGGTACCTCCTTGTTTGTTAATACAAGGTTCAGCAACACACCTTTCCTCACTGGCTCCTCCACAACTTGCATCAAAGAACTTCCTGGACTGTGTGTGCTGGGCTGTGTAGCCCCTCCAGCAAATACCAGGGTGGCTGGAGTCCCCCAGGAGAACCAGAGCCTATGCCTCAACTACTTCCTTCTCCTGACCATGTAGCCTACAGTGAACAGCCACAAGAGTGCCACCCAAATTGTGCCTATCCCTCAATTCTTACCCATAAACTGTCAGCTGGGTAAAGCTTGATACATTCCAGTTACTCTCTCACATAAAGAGCAACTCTAACACCTCACGCCTCTGACCTGTCCTTACTAAAAGGCAGATTCCCATCATACCTATCCATGGCAATGTTCCAGTCATGTGTGCAATCTCACCATGTCTCAGCAACTGCAATGAGATCATGGCCCTGCATACACATATATTTTGAGTGTTTATTTATTTTTCATGCTGCATCCATTTGTATGCTGGCACTAATATATATTTATGTGTATATATATCTCTTTTATACATAAAATAATAGAATCAAGAAGCCACATTGCCCAGGAGGGGTGTAAGAGGATTCACCACAGCCATAAGCACCTATGATGTGTTTTGTGCTTGGATCCTCAACTCCAGGGGCACCCAAGGTACATCTGACTCTGCAGTGGTTGCTATAACCTGCTTCTCAGGAGGAAGCAATGGCACAATCGTTGCCATTTGCACCCTGCCTCCCAAGTCCTTCAGTTTAAAGCCCATCTCACCAGACTGGCCAGAGTGCTGCCAATGATTCTCTTGCCCATTTTAGCCAGGGGTAATCCACTTCCCCCATAACAGGCTAAAAATCATAAAAACACCACCCACTGTTATAGAAGCCAAAACCACCTTCATGCTTTTGGCCACAAACCCAGACACTGATTTGCACAATGTGTCTGTCTCTGGCTGTCCTGCTTTCTCTAACAGGGAGGACAGAGAAGGAGATGACTTGGGCACGGGGATGACTTATGATATTTTTCACCTGTCTTGTCAGCATTTAATAGTCTTCCTTGATCCCATCTAGTTTTTGGCTTGTGGCGTTATTTGTACCCATATGAAAAAGTGATGGGGGTAGTGGTGTATGACAGGTCAGGGTACCCTCTTGGCAACACCATGGATCCCAGCTCCTGGAAGGCATTCTCCCTTGTCAAAAGGATTGACACTATTCTATTGCAAACACAGCTTAAGAATGTAGCAACCTGGTAAAACAATAACTTTCCAATTTTATAATAGCTATCAAAGTAACAGTGTTACCAGACTCTAACAAAGTTGAGAAGTTAGGTGAACCAAACTGTTCCACTCTTCCTCCTCAAAGCACAAAAAATTGCAAAAGACGCCCTTTGCTGCAAAAGCATCTATCCTAAGCTAAGCCAATGTGTAATGTTTTCATAGTATGTTAGTCAAGGAAGTGTCTATCTAAAAGGCCAATGAAAACAATGTTAGTTTTGCTGGACTTTGTTCCTCAAATAAATAAGTAGATAGCTGCAAAATATTAGGGATAATCTACACTACCGTGTACCTATATCATCATGATACTGCCCTCCCTTCTGCTGCCAAGTCAGAGGGAGCAGAAGAAAGGAAAACAATCTTGAGATTTATATGGCTTCCTTAGCAAAGTGGTGTACCACTTCCTTTTTAAATAGGAATACCCCTAACAGTGTTACTCTTCAGTAACATAAATCAGCAGGCAGGTCCACTGTCAGTTCTTCAACAAAAGTATTCATATGCTGTCCTGAAGAGAACTCTTAAAGGCAACAAGTTACAAATCAGAAAATTGTTGGAAGCACTGAAGCATTTTAACATCCCTAACAGCTCCCTCTGCCGCTCTATTTCAAGAAATGTGTGATGGCACTAAAATCTGCAATTTAATTGTCAATTTCACCACAAGGCAAATCTTGTAACACAAATACTGTGAAACAGTATGCAAAGTACCTGAATTAAACTCTTCCCAAAGTCAGAGTACAGAGACTTAAATTTCTGCCCTGCAAAAGCCAGATCCCTTGGACTTTGAGCAAATTTACAGAGGCTGTTACTTGACTGCAATCCAAACTCCTCCCCTTTACTGATTACTTCTGCTGCTGCTGTTTCAGAGGAACAGAAGAGAAACTCTGAAATGCCACAGAGCAGAACATTCTTGCTGCCTGTTCCAAACAAAGGTAGCTTTACTCCAGACAATAATCAGCCTGATAAATTCATTAGAACAGCTCTGTACCTCTTCAAGGCAAAGAGAACACTGACATAAAAAGCTGCAGAGTCATGATTATGTGTCAGTATAATTCATCTGCCATGGAAGATTCATTTTCCATATAGTAACAAAATTAGGTTTGTTGGATTGCTGCATTTGAGCAAGTCTGTATGGCATTTACATACATAAATACATATATATATATATATATATATATATATATATATATATATATATGTATGTATCCTAAACTGGCTTGGAAAACTATTAGAATACTTCTTAGAGCAGAAACCATAGTGCAGGTGCAAAATGCAGCCTCTTCTGGGACAGAAAATATAGCAGCCATTTGGCAGTATAACAGCTTAGGAAGGGAAAATAGAATTTATTAACCCATTGAGTGAACATAAGGAAAAAGTATGAACATTTGTACAACACTGGAGCCTGGCCAAGTTATCAATGGAAAAGCATTCCTCCCTACTTGTTAATAGCCCTGTTCAAACAATACTTACAATGAACTGACAATTTCTGGGCAATTATGTGGTCTTGGCTTTCCATGCTGAGTGTACCACAGCACAGGTTTTACTTTCTTTAACTCCTGATGTCTTCAATACCAAACATTCTGGCTGCCCATTAATTTCACAGGGACACTGGAAGACACATGCAGTTCTACAGGCCCCTCTTCAGAAGGGCTGCAAGAAGCAGCAAAATGAAACATTATCAAGAGTAGCAAGCAGCACAGTCTTGGTGATGCACTCAGAACCAGACTTCCTGTCTGCAGCACACAGATATTCCAGCAGTTAGCTGAAAAACACAGGCCCCACATCTGACAAAATTCATCATGACACTAACAAGCAGCTGTAGTTGACAGGTTAATGTCACAAAAGAAAATTTTTCTCTTAAGATGATTACTGTGCTAAATTCATTTTCATAGGCCATTAGAAGAAATACGCAACTTTAACTCCTCACACTGCAGCCCTTTGTGTCCTCTAATGGAAGGTGTTTTCTGACTCTGTGCCGACTTACAAAGCTCGTAGGTGTACAACAATATTCTCAGTGCATATCAGGAGATGATTCATAAAATGAAAGCCATTTAAAATTATTCTGGAAAAGGAACCAGAGTACACAGGAGTTTACACTCACAGGTGACAGCAATTTCCAAGAAATTTTAGGTTATATCAGTAGGCACACACATGCACACACACACATGCAAATTCAAACACAGGAATACAGGGAAGGCTGCAGGAAAGCTATCATTGACTAACAGGTTTTGGGTCCAGCATAATTCCAAACCAGGAACACAACCCATATAAAGAGAATTTGAATATTTTGATTGCATATGCCCCATAACTCTTATGTTAACTGATAAAGTATAGGCCAAAGATGCTTGGATTTACAAGGTACTCAAAACCTATAATTGTCTGTGCAAAAGGAGCCACTATCACCTAAACAGATTATTCCAGTATGTCATTAATAGATGATAACATCTCACTCTTCAGATGTCATGGGGTCCATCTGGTACCTGGAAATCAAAGAAAGCTTAGCCACTAACTTCCTTGAAAATAAGTCTGGAAAATCAATAAGCAAAAGTATCCTACCTCTTTCAAAGAAAGAAAACCTTAAGCAGAATAAGAATATATTAATGTCATTAGCAAAGGACAGTTACAGAAAAAATTTCAAAAGATTAAATAACTAGACCTACACAAATTACTTGTAAGATACATTCCGGACCAAGTAAAATTTTGAAGAAAAATAAATCAATAAACATCAAATGCACAATTAGATAAAAAGTTTTGAAAGAGAACAAATTATTTTAAGACATAACTAGCCAAAAATAAGTTAATTTGCTCTGTCATCAAATTCAGCTGAAAAAGGGAGGCACCCTGATTTTACTGGAGTAAATTTTTCTCTTTTACAAATTAATTACAGGGTTAATACAAACTGATTCCTTCCCTAAGTGGGCATCCATCATCCAATTCTGAAGTAAGGCAACAATAAGAAAGTTAATTGTGTCATTCCCTGCAGTAGCACCTCATTAACATGAATGCTTATATTTTTCTGGGATGACCAATTTCAGTAGCCATTGAAGCTGCAGTACAATCTATTTCAGCATTCTCTGTGTTCTTGCTCTTTATTCTTTTAGCTCACCCACTCATAACAACTTGGCCTGCCTGACTTTCTTTGCCAGTTATTCACTTGGCAGTTGAGCCATTTTCTGCTATTCCAACTTAGTGCTCAGGAGTATTGCATCATCAAGAATAATCTCATACCCTCGCTGTATAAGACTTTTGTAAACACCTCCTCCCACTTTCAAGATCAAAGAAAACTCTTAAAACTTTCCTACTTTACTTTATTCCTTCAGGCAGTTAAGTTTCACCACACTCCTAGAAATTAATGCTGTGTATGGCATTAGATTGAGATGGTCCACTGCCGTGAATTATCTGCTGCCTCTTATACATTCCCAGCATCCACTGTAAGGCTTATCCAAAGAACCTTGTTTTTCTGCCATTCACACAATTGCATGATCAAATCATTAATAATTTCTGAAAATTTAAAAGCTACTCCAAGCTTTTCCTTTTCCTTTGAGACCACCAGCATTAAAAGTAAATATTAAGAGAGTTTCATGCTTCTGCTTGAAAAAAAAAAAAAAAGAAGAAAAACCCAATTCAAAATGTGGATGACATTGAAAAGCAAGTAAAATATAAATTGGAAACTTTGTGGCTAACTCTCTTGGAATAACCATGTTAGAAAAAAAGCACGGCATGGAGTTCAAATGTGGTATGCAGATGATAAGTTTAATAGGTATCCTTAAGCACATTCCAGACCAAGTAAAATTTTGAAGAAAAATAAATCAATAAACATCAAATGCACAATTGGATCAAAAGTTTTGAAAGGTAATTTTTTCAGCTTATCTCTGGCTAACAAGGGGAAATGGGTTATTAAAGATGCAGTACTAAGAAGGAGCCATCTGCCAAAGCCTGCAGAGGCTGGCTGGTTGAATTAGTGTCTGGGTCTACAGCTGAGAGGCCTTGTACTCATGTCTCTGTCTATCACAGTCAACAAGAATTAACAATAGGAAGTTTAAAAAAGAAAGCCGCGTCCATTTCGCTCTGCAAAGAGTACTGGAAGTTCCCCTACTTGCCTTTTGGGGATCATATTCTGACAAATAGATTGTTAGTCAAAACTTTACTCATTGGGTAACAGAATTGGTCGTGGAAGGTAAGAGCTTTAAATTCCTATCTGCCTCAATAAATCTAGACCAGATGAATATATACATTATAGAGGAGAACGTGGGGAACATATAACAGCCAAGAAGAGAGAAAATATAAACAAGAGAAAGATATTATTTGTTCTATTCTAGAAGAAAATATTACGAAGAAAAGGAAAAGGAAAAATAATCTGAAACTAGTAATCCTGATCTTCAATAGTCTAGTTTTCATAGTCAGGCATACTACAGTGAAGGCAATTTTCAGTTTTAAATAATTTAAAATTATCTGGGATTTGATTAATAATCTGGATTTCCATCCTATCTTTTTCTCTTTGCCTACAAGACATATCATCCAAATGTATTTTCTGAACAAGTAAGCGTGTATAAGTAGCTACACTCGAAGAGGTTTTATGGACATGGATTTTGCTTGCCATACCTTCTGTTATTCCTCCCCAGAGCCACCTGCCTGTGTCTCCTAGCAGCTGCCAGCTACACGGCCTCAAGGGGTTTTGGAAGAAGGGGTTTGATCCTCACCAGATACAGCAGAGAACATTTTGGCTGGTCAGATTCAAGCTAGTTTGCCATCTAGGGTTATACCACAAAATGCCATTTAAATGTAGTTACATGCACATCAGAAACTGTAACACTTGTTCTAAGTGACCACATTATAAATGTTGACAGAAGGACTGCAGTTAGAGGACTGCAATGAAGGGATGCAGGCTTTTAAGGAAGTAGAGGCAAGCACGGTTATGTGGGGAATAACCTGCTTTGTGATAGCATTTGAAATGCAAACAGGTCTGCCTTAGGGCAGGACAGGAGTCAATGAAGAGCTTCTGCATCAAGATTAGTGGGCAGACCAATACCGGCACTGTTAAGGTGGGAATGTGCTTGCCTGCTCAGGAAAATGCAGATAATGTCTTCAGCAAACAAGCAGAAGTTTTCACTGCCTCTGGTCCTCAAGGGGAGCCTTAACACCCTTAAGGCCTCTTGGAAGGAGAGTCCAGCAGGACTCAAGCAATCTATGATACTTCTTGTGTTCCTCCTGGAACACATAATGAAGGAGTCAAGAAGGAAAGGTACTCAACCAAGTCTGATTGTTAAAGAAGATGGAAGAACTGTTAGGAAACATGAAAGTTAGAGGCTGCCTTGGCTGCAGCGACTTTAAAGTGGTTGAGGGCAGATCCTAAAAGGAGATAGGAAGGCAAAAATCAAGACCACAACCTTGGATTACACAAAAATCCACTTCCATCTCTTCAGGGGTCTGCCTGGAAGAATGCCATGGGATAAAATCGTGTTGAGAAGAAGGTTCCAGTAGGGCTGGCTGATATGAAAGGATCACCTCCTGGAACTCAAGAAAGATCTGTCCAGACAAGTATGAAACAAAGCAGGATAATCTGCAATGAACATATTGCCCCTAACAGGAGCTGAAATCTTGGAAGGTATGTGAACAACATAGCAACAATGTGAACAACTTAGCAACAATAAAGGATTTTACAAGTAAACAAACTGCAAAAGAAAAACAAAGGAAAATACATGTCTGCTGCTGAATGGAGCATGGGAACTGGTGACAAATGACACAGAAAAGTTAGAGCCTTCCTAGGCTCAGTCTTTACTAATTAAATGGGCCTTTAGAAACCCAAGGCCTCTAAGACCAAAGGAAAAGTATGGAAAAAAGAATCATTACCCTCAGTGGAGGAGAACTGACTTAGGGGAAGGTTAAGCTATGTGTTATCTAACATCCATAAATCCATGGGGCCTGAAGGGATGCACCCAAAACTGTTACAACAAGGCCACTCTTGATTATCTTTGAAAGGTCATGGTGATCTCATGCTGCTAGAAACAGGGAGAAAGCAAAGATCACTTCTATCTTCAAGAAGGCTGAGTTGTAAATGTGGGGAACTCCAGGACACAGAGCCTCACCTCAGTCTCTGGGAACTACTGGGAGAAAATCTTCCTGAAACACATTTTCAAATACATGAAGGACAAGAAGTTTATTGAGAGCTGTCAGCATGTATTTATGAGGGGAAAACACACTTGTCCAATCTGATGGCTTTTACAATGAGGTCACTAACTAGGCAGATAAAAGTGAGGACAGAAGCTGATGTTCTTTAAATTGACTCCAGTGAAGTCACTCTATCTCTGCCACCACAGAGAAGCTGGAAAAATGAGGGTATGAAAAGTGGATAGTGACATGGATGGAAAGTGGGTTGAGCTGCTGGGCCCATAGAGTGGCTTGAAATCCAGTTGGAGGTAAGTCAGTGTATCTCTATATGTGTATCTCAAGGCTCAGTACTGTTTAACGTTTTACGTTTTCACCAATGATCTGGTATACTGGGTCAGAGTTTGAAGAGGACACAAAGCTGGGAGGAGTGACTGACAAACCTAAAGGTGCAGTGCTCCTCAGACAGACCTAAAGAGGCTGGAAAAATAGGCACAGAGAAATCTCATTAAGTTCAGCACAGGTAACTGTATAATATTGTTTCTGGGAAGAACAATGGAGGCACCAGTACACTTTGACAGCTGAGAAGCTGGAAGGCAGCTTTGCTGAGGAGAACATTTGAGCTCTGGCAGACCAAGCTGACTACAGGTGAAGAGTATGCTCTCAGGGTGAAAAAGGCCAACAGCACCCTCGACTGCATTGAGGAGAGCACTATCAGCAGTTCAAAGGAGGTGGTCCTTCCCTCTCCTCAGCCATGGTGAGGCTGCACCTGAGTGCTCAGTCCCGTTCTGGGCTCCTCAGTAGAAGAAAGGATTTAACTGAACAGTGTCAAGCGCAGGACCCAAGAGATAATGGATGAAGGAACTACAACATCTCTCATATGTAGAGAGGCTCAGGGGTAGGACTATTCACTTTGAAAATGGAACACTCAGGGGGTTTTATCTATGTGTAAAAGTACCTGATGAGAGAGAATGAAGATGAGGGGGCAGACTGCTCTGCATAGTCCAGCTGGCAGGACAAGAGGTGGCTGGCACAAATTAAGACATGAAATACCACATAACCACTAAAAAATGAGTTTTTGCTCTGAAACGGGTCAAGAACTGGAACAGGTTGTCCAGAAAGGTTGTGGAATCTCCATCCACGGACTGGACAACCTGTTCTACATGGTCCTGCTTTGAGCAGGATGGCTGGACCAGATGATCTCAAGAGGTCTTTTCCAGCCCAAATTATTCTGTGATTCTAATTTTGTCAAGTACAGCCCCAAATGTGAAGATCAGTGCCAGACAGCTCACTGTCTTACCACACTGCATTCATAGCCTTTAAGAAGCACCTTTACACCAGACCTGCTAGGGTGTGATTTAAGCATGATCACTTTAGGAGGTGAGGAGGCCTGTTCCCATCAACCAACCTGGAGCTGTACTGCACAGCTCCCATCTGGACTTGCACAGCTCTAGAAGTACTTTGAGAGAATAACTTAGGTACCAGACCTAGACCAAATGCTACAGGTACTTTGACAGGTTCACAAAGCAATTCATTCCCCAACAGCAAGAGGGGAATGGACAAACACTTGCACTTCCATCCAGCAGCAGAGCCTAGAGTGGAAACAGATTCAGGGATGCAGACAGCTTAGGCACATCCTCAGCCAGGTACCTTGCTGAAGGCAAAGTATGTCTTTGGCACTGGACAGGTTGTTTTCTCATTGCTGGAAGAGTGAAATCTAGTTTTTTAGTTAGCCACTGGAAACATTTGTAAATATCTAGCTTGCAGTCTGGGGCCAGAAATTTAGCAAGTGGCAGTTTACATTATTACAATATGTATCACAAAATAAGTCTGAAAAAGACTTGTTCAGTTCTAAAATTAAATATTTCAAAAGTCAAACTATTAAAAGAAATGGGGACTGAATTCTCTAAAGGAACTGTGTTTTAATAAGACCTTTAAATCCATTTGTGGCCTCCATAGCTATATATCCCCATGATACTGAAAGGACTACAGTTCATTAGCTGTTACTATTTCCAGTGAGCTTTTATGGGTTTAACTGCAGGATAAAGCAAGAATTGAAATAGCTTTCAGAGGTGGCTGCATTTTTTCCCACGATCACTGCAGCTGCACGATCACTGCAGCTGCTTGGCACAGAACTTTTTGTCAAAGCAGAAATCCAGTTTTGTTGTGCCGTGCATAGAGAGGGTTTGGTGCACTACAGTAGTACTGGTGTACGTCTGAGGATCCCACCTGTTCAAGAAAATTTCTGTTTTGGCTAAGCAGTCACTTAGCCAAAGTGGTAAGTGGCACTAACTGCGAGTGGTGGAAAGAACTGTTATGTTTTGTTTTTTTTCATCTATTTTTTTGTTTTGGCCTAAACACTCTGACATATTTCCAATCATTAGTATATTTCTCCCAGTTATGCCATAAAGAATCAGCCTGTCTTAGAAAGGTTTTATAAAAGATTCAGATTTTAGATTCAAGAGTGTCACTGAAAGTCAATGATATTTAGAGCCTGACTGTTTCCCCTATATTTATGAAACCAAGCCTGATGATAAAAAATATCAGGGGAAGTTGCACTACCAACAAAACACAATCCTGATACAATAAATATATCTTTTGTTAATTAGCCCTATAAAAACATACATACAGACAAACCTGCTCAAAAAATTCAAGGAAAGTCCTGTTGTCACCAGCATTCACTTTGACAATTAAAAGATTTTTATGGTTTCTTTAAAGAGGAACTGTTAAGACATTGTGAATGAAGTTTTGTGTGCTTTAACAGCTGAGGTCTTATAAGAGGAGACATGCTAGAGTAAGCTTGGGCAAATGACAGGAGAGATTAACAAGGAAAACCTTCATTTTAGATAAGGCTATATTCCATGTGATAATTTTCTCATCTTGAATACATACAACATTGCTTGCTTTATGTCAAACATTTCAGCTCACACACAAGCAGCTGAATCTTTAGAAAGACATCCTCAGTGTCCTGCAGCCCAGTTATCTGCAGGAGGCAGAAACTATGCAAAACTAAAACTTTATCTCAATGCTGGTGACAAATGTCCACATGAGTGAATAATGCTAGTTTCTTTGAGTCAACAAGGCTCAGCTGTGTTTAGGTTTTTTCCTTCTTTTCTCTTTTTCTGCTGTTGATTTATCAGAAGACAATTACATTATTGTAATTTTTTAAAGTTTCTTGACACCTTTTGCCATGCCTTGGGACATTTATAAAAGTCTGCAATCTCTGTGGCATAAATGTATCATGTTAGTTAACTGATATTCAACCAGCTCCAATTACAACACAACCTGAATACTAAAATTATCATTGCTTTTTGCTCAAAAATTTTGGGTCTGGCTGTGACTGCTACTGTGACATAAAATGTTTTCAACATATGCCTGTCCAAGGACAATTTATCATCTTCTCTTTTCTTTGCCAGGAAAATTAATGGGCAGAAATTCTCAATGCAGCCCAAAACAGTAGAAAATTGAAATGCATAAAATAGGGAGTCACCACCAAGATAAAACAGTAAGATTGTAATTTGTGAGATTTTCATTCTTACCAGAATTCCCCAAGTCAGAGAATATTTTGACTCCTCCAAGACAATCTCTATCATGCAGATTGCTGGAAATTGGGAAATAGCATATTTCCCTTTCTCTTTCTTACACTGAACAATGAACATTACCTGTTTGGCTGGATGGACCCTTGCTTTGACCTTTACAGACTTGCTTCTTCAGATTGTGTGTTTAAAAGCCAGGGATCTGGAACCAAATGTTCAAATTGTGATCTTATGGGTCCAGAGTAAACAAACACCTGGGCAAAATCTTTCTGTTTGATCTACAATTTTAACCCTCTGTCATGGTTTGACCCAGAAACAGGATTTCTGGGATGCTGCAGATAGGGCCAATGAGTGCTCAGATTTGAGTATTGCCATCTGGCCCAACCACTGGGCATTGGATCCACCTCTGAGAACACAGGGTAAAAGCAGGGCTCTCCCCCTGGCAGTCTCTCTTTGGATTTCTGGCAGGAAGGAGTTGGGTCTCTCCCCCGGCCCAGTTGCTGGCTGGGCGGGGGGAGGAGAAAAGCCATGCAGCCCGGCCCGGGAGAGGTAGGCCTGGCCCCCCCAAGGGTGGAAGGAAGAAGTAAAGAAATGCTGGGAAGAAATGTGCAGCCTGTTCCCCCCCCTTGGAGACAGACAGAGAGAGAGTACAGCCTGTGTTTGTGGCCGTTACCTTGAAATTTAGTAAACGTGCTGGCAGCAGGCAGCCCGGCTGAGGAGATGGGGGGGGGGGGGGGGTGTGCAGCCAGGAGTCCAGCCGCTTGGAGGAGTTTTTAACCCTTCTTGGACAATGAAAACTTCACTGAACATTAACCCTTCCTAGACGAGTGATGAAGGTCTGGACCAGAGAGAGAGAGAGAGTGAGAGATGTTGGAAGAATGGAGAAGATGGAGTGGCATTTTATGCTGGACTCTTGTGTAGCCATGGACAGAGCCATGTTTCCGTGTGATACAGAGACTGAGTCCAGGGGGAGAAATGTCCCAGAGCCAAAGAAGATTCAGTGTGGGTACCCCTCAGCCCCAGGGGGTATATCAAATATGGGGGGGACAGATGTCCCAAAGGTGAGATACTGTGCTTTTCTGGAACTGGACAAAGCATCCTTAAAAAGACAACCCTGGAAGCAGCCCTGATTCTTGTTCGGTGGTGAGAGCACCAGAACAAGGACGGAAAAGGCCACCACGACACACGGAAGGACTCCCTCTCCTCTTGAGGAACTGAAAGTTGAGCATTCTAAAGGGTGGTGCTGGACCCAGAATTGGTGATTTTGGAAGACGTATTGTATTGGGAATTTAGGGGGGAGGAGGAGGAGAGTGTTTTTGTGAGGTTTTCATTTTCCTTGTGTTTTCTTTTCTTTTGCGTGTAGTTTAGTAATTGTTTTTGTAGTTTAGTAAATAAATTTTTCTTTTTTTTCAAGTGGGAGCCTGCTTTGTTTATTCCTGGTCAAAATCTCACAGCAGACACCAGAGAAAGTGTATTTTCATGGGGGCATTTGGCCTTGTGCCAGTGTCAAAACTTTGACACCCTCCCAGAAAATGCATCAAGCGTTCTCTTGGAGGGCTAGAAATGCATGGGATTTGGAGTCTTTCTAAAGCCTTTCAGTTTTCATTCTCTTTACTCCTCCATATACGGAGCTACGAGTTTAGGAACAGGTAAAGAGTACGCTTGGCATCACTAACACTACCATGTGTTTGTGACCTCTTTCTGGATCAACAAACAAACAAACAAACAAACAAACAAACAAACAAACAAACCGCAATTCAAGAAAAAAAATTTTTACTTAGAATTTCCTACCTGAACAGCTACTTACACACTATGTAGACTACTTTGGTTACCTGAGATTTGGCCTTCAATTTGACAAGTGAAATAGTAACATCTACCATGCCTTACAGGGCTCTTGAACAATTACACCTAATTTAACAAAACCAAACAAAACCAAGCCTTAAAAATCCAAAAGAAAGGCAGTCAGGAAATGCAACTAATTCTAAAGTATATAAATTCTAAACAGATGTGTTGTTATAATACCTAAATATTCATTGGCACTTTTCTAAAAGATATTATGTCACCCAGTATGTGATTTGGACATGTTTCTCCTGCTTAGTACCATAGCCAGCTTCAGGGATTTGTCTATTAGAGGACTGAATTATGTCTGTTAAGTCTGGTTAGAGTCAATGCTGTACAAATAAAATCACTATTATTTCACCATGCTAATGTTGACAGTATACATTCATTGGTCAACTATAATGTTTCTCAGTTCACCTGAACATCATCTTCTTAAATGAAAAGATACTTCTTTCCATATCCAGATGAGAGGTTAGTCTATCAAAGATACGCTGTTCATTGTTCCCCCTTTCCCCTCTAACTATTAATTGACTTTGATTATTCCCTTCTCGATTATCTCTGATTCCTGCTGATTACTCAGCAACCATCCTTTTGTTTCTAAATGAGTCAAAGTGCCACTGATTCACATTATGAGAAGGAAATACAAGTTTCCACTGCATATTTTCAAGCGTATGAAATGACACTGCCTTCCTGAAATTCCTAGACGTGATTCACTGTGAGATGGAAAGAAATAAAAAATCCCCTGTGTCAGCACTGTCACTAAAGCCTGTTTCACTCCATAGTGTTGCTGAGAGGTTCTCAGCATTTGTAATGTCTTTCCTAATCTTTGAGTTTCCTGCAAGTGTTATTTTCTGCTCAGTAATACAAAACAGTCACTGAACAGGTATCACATATACCCCCTATTACAAGCATTCTAAGCATGACTCAGAGGATTTTCCAAGTGAAGCTAACTTCTGGAAAGGGAGACACATGAAACACTACATTGATCTGTGTGTCTAGGAAATTCCTATGTTCATTTGCACAAGGAGGAAGCTACTGCTGTGGAAAATCATCTGCTGGACAGCATCTTGGGTGAGTCTTCAGGGAAAAGGAAACTATTTAGGCCTTGGCTTTTGTGGTTTTTCTCTACTTGGAAACAATTTTTCCAGGTTAAATGTGTAATCAAAAATTGTGTAATGACTTGCAGTTTCATATAAACAGTGTCAGGCACTAAAAATTATTTTATATTTTCACAGTCCACAATATGCACATGTAAGTTTTGTGGCACTGTAACGGAAGAATTTGTATTATAAAGGCTGTTTATCCCTGTGACACAGAGCTTACAACTCAGCCCAAGAATGACTGTCAGGCTGAAGAGCCTTTCTCTGGGGAGCCTGTCATTAATGTGAGTTACAGGGTAGTAACAGCTGCCTGGTGTCTCAGTCACTGCTTAGGCACACAGAGCCTACATTGAACAGTAGGGTAGGAGAAGGAAAGTTTATTGCCTCAATACAGCTTATGCAGACCTATCCACATCCACATGGCTTGCAGAAGGTAACAGAGAAAGCAACTGTTTACATTATTTCTTTTACTCATCAGCTCTGTTTGTAGTTCAAGCATTTGGCCCTGCCACAGATCCATTTACAAGATTGGCTTTAATATTTTGGCTTTGAACACCAAAAGCATATGCAGGATGCAGTTTGTTTTTTCTCTGCAAGTAGTTTCTGGAATGTGTTAGTTGATGGGTTTCAATCAAAACTGCTCAGCTTACAGTCAGTTACAGCATTAAGAAGAGAATGAAAGAGAATTATTAAATTCCAGATTCTGTTGTATATCTGTGCAATTCCAGTCAAATAGAAAGTAGATTTTCATGAAGTAACTATCCATAGTTACCTCTGCACAGAGGTAACTTATGGATAGATTAGAGACTGTAGATGAAATTCTACAGTGCTTAAAAACCATGACCCTGTGAAGTTGTACACCTCTCATGAACAATCACAGGATGGTTTTTGATGGAGCAAGAAAGCAAGTCACATAGAAAGACCTGTGCTGGTGGACTGGGAAAACACAGCTCCCAGTTACCAAGGACTCAACACCAATTAGCTCTCACCACCTACAGACATTCCTTATATTGGTCATCTTTATAGAAGTGTTTGCATTGCTGCTCTGAAAATTCAAGGCTTCTGCTTTGATTTTTCCAGGACATTAAAAAGGTGTAAGAAGGCATTTTATGCTTCCTTGGATAGACCCATAAATGCAGAAAGGAATAACCTGCCAAAGCTTCTAAGTTTTGTTTAGGTTTTCTGAAGTCAGGCAGTCCCCCGGCACATAACAGGTTTCCATGCTAGAACCAAAGCATGGATTTGCCCTATCAAAGCATGGAGCATAAGCTGGTGAGTATCCATTTTTGTTGAGTTGTTCTAGTGTTTTCAGTTACATTATTTTCTACCATTCAGTATGGACCTATGCATACTTCAAAAACTTTTCAGCTATATACTTTTCAAAGTTTCCATTAGCTAGGAAGTTGCAGAAACCCTGTCTTGGAAGTACTACAGGACTGCCAGCTAATATGAACAATTCTATGCTCAAACACCATTTTTGACAGGAAAACAATTTTCCATTTTCAATTTTCCATAAACAGGGAAAAAGCTCATTACTTTAAACTCATTACTGGAACATTAAATGAAGAAACATGTTTTACAGCAGTGTCACTAGTATTTGTGTACACAGCACCAGCTGTGAATTCTGTGTGGTACCAATAGTTTGACAGCTATGACAAAGGCACGAATGAGCTCTTTTCCCTTAGTGAACCAATTATGACTAAATCTGCTTTTAAGAGTAATTCAGCTTTTTCTGAATGTAGCACATAAACTTAAATCTGTTCTATTTTAATGAATGGCTGAATTACTCTATCACAGTCTTGTGGAACATATACAGTAAGCCTTGGGTCCCTTTGCTAAGGACAGAGGGACAGTGAATAAGCAGGAGGTTTGTGTGGACTTAGAAAAGTTTTCTAATAAAATTAACATTGCCCTTAACAATGCAAAGACTGGCAATGGTGCAAGACTGACGTCTGCTTTTTTCTCCTCCTCTACTTCCCAAGCAATCTTATATGTTCATGTTCAGGGTTGCATGCACTTACATTTTTCAAAAACAAAAAGGAATCTGTTGTCCCTCCTACTTAAAGTTCTCTGTTATGGTCCCAGGCCTCTTACAAAACCCTTAATAATCAATACAAGAAGAAATACAGCTGTCTTTTTCAGAATCACATTATAGTCTAGATTTCAAGTTGCTTACCTCAAAGTACTGAGTAGCTAAGGAACAGAGTATTGACAATCCTCTGCATAAAGGAACACAGTGGCGCGCATACCACAAAAATAGTGTATACAACAACCACAGAGCTAAAGGGATGCCACTCAGAGTGTCTGAAATGAACTCCCTTCAGAATGACCCCCATCGTCCCTACCTTTAGCTTCTTTGGTATCGCTATTACACATGTAAACACACTCATGCAGAAAAGAGATATGTAAGATGCAGTTATGCAGACAAGGACTAATCATGTCATGCGCAGCACTACCAGTGAGTGTTCAGCTGAAAACACTGACCAAACAAATATGATGCAGAAAAATCCATCCTCACAGAAACCATACTAAACTGCTTTTCTTCCTGTTATATAATTATATATATATATATTTGTATAGCTATTGTTATAAATATAATCTTCCCATTATATATATATATATATATATATATATAATTTTTCTTCCTGTAATCTCTTGCTGACTTTTTTTTCTATGAGCATGTAAAGCTCCTCAAGGCAGAGAACTTCTGCAGAACTAGGCATAGAAATGTACAAATACAATTGTCTTTTAATGGTTAACACACAAGTGACTTAATCACACCTATAAATACTCCTATTGAAAAATTTTGATGGTTTTCTCTGTGGCATTATCAGAATGAACACTTACAGGTTATCTGAATATATAATTCTTGGCTTTGTGTTTAAAGACAAAAGAATGAAATTATTTAGGTTTGAAAAGACTCTTGAGATCAAGTTGAATCATAAACCTAACACTGCCAAGTTCATCACTAAGACATGTGTCCAAGTATCTTCTACATGACATCTACACGTCTTTTGAATACCTCCAAATGACTCAACCACTTCTCTGGGCAGCTTGTTCCAATGCTTAACAATGCTTTTCATGGAACAATTTTCCCCAATATTCAATCAAAACTCCTCCTAGCACAACATGGGGCTATTTTCTCTTGTCTGGTTGCTGACTACCTGAGAGCAGCAGCTGACCCTCGCCTGGCTGCAACCTCTCATCAGGTGGCTATAGAGAACAATGCCCCCCTCAGACTCCTTTTCTCCAGATTAAACACACCCAGGTCCCTCAACCACTCCACGTAGGACCTGTGCTCCAGACCCTTCACCAGCCTTGTTGACCTTCTCTGAAATCGCTCCAGCACCTCAATGTCCTTCTTGTAGGGAGAGGCCCAGAACTAGGCACAGGATTCATCGTGGGCCTCACCAATGCCAAGTACAGGGGGAAGATCATTGCCCTGGTCCTGCTGGCCACATTATTTTTGGCTTTTAGCTGCATAATGGTTTTTTTATCCAACATATCTGACTTTCTTCAAAAAATACCTATAAAAGACATGAGAACCTCATTTAAAAGTGACTAATAAGTTTTCTCCCTCCTAAAGTTTCTGCTCTTGCTCCATATACATAATCTATATGAATTTAGAAGGCCAAATTTCTACTTGAAAGAGGATGGAGAAACTTAAAAGAGAGTATTGGTGTTTCTGTCTGAAGCAAAAATCTTCTCCTAGATTTAGGACTTCCAAAAGTTCCCTAAGAGCCACACTAAGCGTCACTCCAGCCACTCACCAGTGAAATCAAATTGAGGTTGTTGTTTAAACCAATTAGGACTATATAATTTTATTTTCATGCCTCTATGATCACACTTCATTCTGATGATTTTTACCATATATCTGTTGCAAGTGATGATATCGTGTTATCAGGGCATACATCTCTTCCCTTGGCCAGACTGTGCATAAAACATGCCCCAAAGCACCAATGTTGTGCTCAGAAGATTGACCTTAAGGATGAAAATACATTTCTCAAAGTAGGGAGTACCATGAATTTTCTACAATATTTCTGAGCTTAAACAACAACTTCAATTTGGCAAAAAAACATAAGCAAGAGGTAGTAACTAAAAAAATTTATTCCTGTGAATCTTATTTTGTGTTCCAAACAATGAACCAGCAAAGTCATTATGATATATAAATTCTTCTCCTACACACATTCTGCCTTGCAGCCTGTGACACAAAGTCTTTTTTAGAAGGTTTTACATAAGAAGCTATTCTTCTTGTTCATCACAGGAAGGAATTCACACATCACTGCAGAATGCAGAGTGCTCAGTTCACAAAAACCCACTTTCCAAGGTAAAGTATGTTCAAGGTACCACATTTCCCACACTTTTT
The DNA here is from genome assembly GCF_027887145.1 of Ammospiza caudacuta. Classification (NCBI taxonomy): domain Eukaryota; kingdom Metazoa; phylum Chordata; class Aves; order Passeriformes; family Passerellidae; genus Ammospiza; species Ammospiza caudacuta. The sequence continues at coordinate 18,931,894 of NC_080632.1, forward strand.
GAGTTGGGCACAAGCTCAAGCCCAGCATGCCTACTTAAACATTGTAGACATCAGCTGTGCTGTGAAGGTGGCTAAAGAGAAGAGGTCACAAGTTCAGTTAGGGTAGAAGTTGTGGTCATGGCATTGCTGAATCTCTGAGAGGCTAATTTAAGTAATTCCCACAACATATGTACAGACAACGTGCTGGAAAGCTGAATTCCTTAAGAACAAGGGAGATGGCAGATATTGGACAAACCACCCCAGTTCCTAAATGGGACACCATTTCTTGTGGGTGTTCTGTACTTTTTTTTTCCTCCAAAACCAGCATCAGACTGAGCAGAAATCCTGAAACCTTTGCAGAGCCAGTTAATACATCCCTTTCCGCTCAAATTTTCACTCCACCACCATTCATGCCACCATTTAAGTTGATTTCCTTCTATTTCCCTCAAGTTTGAGACACAGAGAATGGAGGAAGAAAGCCACTGAGACCTGCTTCTTAGTCTGTTAGCCAAAGTGCTTTGTAGCCCTTAATGACTACCACAATACTGAAAACATGTCATACAAAGCATCAGACTCCCAGTACACATTCTCCAGGTGAGACAGCATTCCTTCATACCAGCAGAGCCAAATCCTTCTCATGGAAAAGCAGAGAATACACTAATAGATTTGCACTTACTTTCTACTACACATATTTTCTTCTATCATCAAAACTAGATTGCAGAATGGGTTAATTCACATGTCTGAGCTGGCAGTGGACCTTTAGGCACCTCAAATGATACACAGAGCAACAGACCAAGGGGATACACTGAGGAAGGCTTGTCAGTGATATGGCTGCAGGACCAGACTACTAGTCTAGACTACTCCCAAGCTTCAGTCCCTATTATTGTAAAAGTAGAATACTTAAACTAATCAAGACATTTTAGATATCAGATACAAATAGGGAATCAAACTCCTCCAAGATATAATCAGTCAGCAAGAAAGTCATTCAATGCTAAGAAGACCAGATTGCTAACTGCTAAACTGCATCACTCGCCATCCAGATGGACTTAATGCAATTTTCATCAGTCTTTTGTGATGATACTCTTGAAGCATACTAGGCTTGTGGGCTGGTTCATATGCCAGCTTAGGTTACTTTAAATCACCTGTTAGATCCTGAACGACAGGGGCAGGAAAAAGGTGTGAGGAGGAGGAAGCTCAAATGTGCAATCTAGTAAAAATAGTAAAATATCTACCTGATATTTTCCAAGCACATATATTTCAAGACACCAAACTCTCTAAGAGCATAGCTGTGCTGCTGCTATAACATTTGTATAGGCACAGAATTCATAAAGTTTAATAACTGAAAAAAAGCTGTAGCCATAGGACAGTCTGTATTTTGCAGAATTTTCTTTATTTCATTGACATAAAGAATAATTCAAAGCTCTTGGCAGGCACATCCATGTTGAAGGAGTGACCAAGAAAGGGCAGCAACAGGGACAAGCAGGTAAACCTTACAAAATAAAACCCTTCCACAGACCAAATTCATCAATAATTCGCAAAGGTGCAAAGATCAAGCAGAAAGGATTGTTTGGATTTTACATTGGTCTTCAGGTGGTAGACTACAGCTGCATGTATCGAGGACTGGGTGACTGAATTACCAGTTAACAGATAGCAATCTGACTTCTCCCTTTGGTCCCTGGCAAAGCTTTGTCTTAAAAAAAATGGAAACATACCAGCTATAGAAATTGTATATTTTTGATTGTGGGGTGGGTGTGCATGAAACAATGGCAGTTCCTAGATAGTGTGCGACACTACAACAATAGTGCAATTGCAACAGCAGCAAAAAAATGAATAAAAAGTGTGTGCAGGAAATGCCAGCAAGCACCACTTTGCCCACACTATGGACACTTCCTCATACTTTGGAACAGGAATAAGACAGACATAACTGTAAGAAAAGAAAACTGTAGAAAATTCCACAATAATAACTGTAAAAAATTCTACAATACCACAATATTAGGAGGAAACCATAGAAAATTTTGAATCATATCTACAAAGGCCCTCCAGAATCTTGGTCTGCTTTTGTAGGTGAATTGTTGTGACATACTAGGCTCCTTTCTTTGAAAGCAGCATCACACACATGCTCTGTGCAAAACCTGAAGCTGTCAGATACCAAAATTTGCTAGCCAAACATGGAACAGCCAAAGTATTGATAAAGATACATTAATTTTTCAGCTGAAGTCCTAGGTTTTAAATATGTTTGAAGTATTTTTATTTTGATCAGCCATAACTAGGCTATTTGATTAATTAATAACTTTTAAAATCCTCCTATACAAGAACTCTTATACCTTAAAAGTGATTTTGTACATCCTTTAAATGTCAGACTGTGGTTTCTTAAACTGCTTAATCAGGTTTCAATTAATTTAGCTCTTTTAGTTCCTTAGGCAGCCTGGCAGTGCTGAAATTTGAATTAAGAATCACAGAATATTTAAAGCTAGCACTGGTTTTGGGAAGCCTGCATCCCATCAGATTAGGTTGCTTGGGGTATTATTCTGCCTGGTCTTGCAAACCCTGAAGGATGGAGATGGCACAACCTTTGTTCTCTCTCAGCTACTTTTCTTCAATTTTCTTCTTCTTCTTTCCCAATTTTCTTCATTGGGAAAAAAATTCATTATGTCAAGCCAGAAAAGAAGTCAATTTTCTGTTAGTTTCAGCAACATTTTCTGTTGCTTGACCATCTTCTCATTTCAGTCTGTGGACCAGATGAAGAAATCATGCGGTGATGTTCTTTGGCCTGTGTTATGCTGGTGTTCAGATTAGAATAAATGACATAATGCCCAGTGGCCTTAAATTTCTGTGTATCTTTCCCAGTAACTCTTACAACAGAAAAACCCTCAGCATTCCATTCACTGAAAAGTGAATGGAATCCCAACAATACATAATTATTCTCATTTTATGGCTGCAATGAGTACAGGAAAGAACCTAAAGCAAATTGTTTTATCATGTTTTGAAATCAGAATTTAAAGGGAGCACAGAAAAATAGAATTCTTCTGTAAGAATTCTTTCCAAGAAAAAATTCTTTCTTAGCTCTTTTTTTGAGGTTGCCAAAACTCATTTGGTGAAAGCTGATGCAGTTCAACAAAAAGTACATCTTTTCCTAGGATCTACTGCTTTCCATTCCAAATTATTTCTTCAGACTGTTTACCAAAGGCTGAGAAATATATTCCTTGAAAAGTGTTAAACAGTGAGACTAGTAGGTGCACTAAAGAGCAACTAGTACTTACCAAAGAATTTACTCTAAAGCTAAATAAACACCAGGCACATTACAAAAACTGATTTTGGAGATGGATAGATTCAGCAGTGGCTGAGCAGGTGTACAGACTCTGTTCTATTCGTGCATTCTCACCCACTAAGGACATAAGAACATAATCATGAACAATCTTCTACAGATGGTGAGGCCATTTTATAAAAACCGTCGTTCAAGATTTGCTATACAAAGAAGTGGTCTTGATATTCAGCACCTGCTTTTATCACCTGCACACAATTCTCGACAGTTCTTTTTCCATGCAACCAGCTCCCTGTAACTGGGAGAGTGGTTGAGGGATGAGGCTCTTTATCATAAAATGAATAAACCAGAAGGACAGGGGAAAGCAGAAAGGAAATCAGATCACATCAGACCACAGATGACTGGTAAGAGGCCACAGGCCATTGTGCCAGTACAAACACTGACAAGGTTAAATATAACATTTATAACAATTTATAACTCAATTGCATTTGTGGGTTTTTTTTGTTTTTTTTTTTTTTTTTTGGTTTGTTTGTTTTGTTTGGTTTTCTTTTTGTTTGTTTGTTTTTTTTTACCACTGAGGAAAACCACCACCACAGAATGAAGATCCCACCAAACCTTGCTATCCCTACTCTGAAATTATTTTCCTTGAAACTAGCTCCTCAGTGAAAGCTGCACTTAATTACAGTTCTTGAAATCCTTCTTTAGATAGTTTGCATAAGACATGCTAAATGAAAGAGGAAAAGTTTAATATGATTAAGCTGAGAAAAGTGTGTTCAGGGTTTCTGTGAACAGCACTTACTAACCCAGCTCTGGATCTCCTCATTAAACTTATCTGCTAATGAAAAAGTCAGCCCAAATACCATCCACTGGACACATTTTTTTTCCTAGAACAATTATCTTTAGACTAGAAAGATTCAAAGCAATGAAGCAATCTCTAATTTACAGCCACTCAACACTTTAAAACTGTTGTCCTATTAGTAAGGTCATATATAAGCCTGTTTTGTTTTCTGAGTATATCATCTTTCAAGATTTATTTCAGCTGCTGTGAAGAATGAAGAATTGTCATATTCATCACCATTAATTTATGTGAATGAAAATAGATATTTTAATTAGTACTATGCCTATGGTGCATAGGCTAACCAAAAGGCTGCTGCAGAACAGATAGGAATAAACAGTATCTAACACAGCAACAAAGGTTCCCTCTCTGATCACCTGTGAAATGCAGCACAGGTAACAATACACATGCTCAGTGAATTTCATTCACCAGCTTTATAATGCAGTACTCAGATAGGTTTACAGGTAGTATCACATCCAAATTTGGGACTGATATGAAAATCAACCAAAAATATTCTTTTGAAAGGCAACTTACCTCAGGAACAGATCCAAACTTCCCTTTGCATGTTTTGAGTCCCTAAGCAGGGACTTGCTCACATAAGAGATACCCAGAATACTAAATTCAACATACCATGTGGTTGTCCCTGAATTGAAAGATCTAAAGCCTCCCAAACAATTTTATCAACAGTTTCATATGGAAAGTGGTTAATCAAAAAGAAAATGAGAAATATGCAGGGGGCCAGCATGGTATCTGCAACAAAGGCTGAAGAGGAGGCAAGAAAGAAATAGGGGTACAAGCACTGCTCCAATAATGCTCTAAAGGTATCTATAGAATCTCTTTACAAGACTGTCCAATCATTTCAGTCTGTAATATGAATACAGCAAAATCCAGTACAAGCAGACTTGTCCCTTTCCTTTGGATCAATTCAGAGTAAGACAAAGATTTTTATGAACATTGGGCTTTCCTGTTTTTACTTTTATCAGAGTCCAGCCCCATTTTAGAGACCAGACGTCTTTCCCCTCCATCAGTTGTTTCATGTTTGATTGAATTGACAACAGCAGAAGCAGCTGGGAGAAGTAGACTGAGAGTATTTACTGATGTCATTCTTAGCTTACAATAAGTAAACCATCAGGACAAAAGTTCCTTCAGAAGTGTCTTATTACAAATATAATGGTGGAGCATCTAGGGCTGAATGCTTGTGTGTTAGAGATTATTAGCTGGTTCAGTAAACCCCATCAGCACACCATTTGTGCTACCTGTTCCCCATATCTGCTGACAAACACTTTCTACATATGCAAATGACACAAAAACAGAACAATACTGGAATACTCCAAGGCAGAAAATTGGTATAAGAAAGCCTGCAGAAATACCAGTGAAGCAAAATCATATATTTCTCAGCACCTTCAGACAATCTTCAACTCCAAAAATCATTTACCCTGAAGAAACAAAAAGCAACTAGTGCTTGAGAAATCAAACCCATTTTTCACCCACAAAAAATATATGATACTGCTTCTGATATCATCCTTCTCTTGCCATGTTGTCAAAATCCAGATTAAAAATATAATTAATGCATCCTTTCTACCTATTAAAGTAGTACAGAAAAGTGATAGAAACTATGAAACAAACCACAGATTTGTCCGGATAGATAGCCATCAAGTCCAAGTGTAAGGTATTTCAAAGGTCTGGAAACACTGATATACACAGACTCTCGATGCATGATCTATCAATTAGTCGCAGGACCTAGCTGCCTATATAAACTCCAAAATATTGGGCTGAGCTTATCTAAACATATGGCATTCTTCCTGTTTGTTACTCATCTGGGCCAACTAATACATAACAACTTACATTTCTTACAAAAAGCCCCCGCCTTTTACAATTGAAAGCAGTAAACCATTCATTAAAATTGCTAAAAATCAAGCAAGTACATTTTGAAAGCATAACTTTTTTATTGTTGCATGCAGCCATAGGTAAATATTTATGCTGTCTGCACTATGCAATGCATTCTTCCACTTTCAGCAAGGATACTTCAACCTACTTGTGCCACTCTTCAGAGAGAATATTATAAAAGGAAATATGTGAAGCTGTTAACAGCTCTCTCATCTAGGCTGTCTGCTTAAATAATAACAATGCTTATTAGTTATATGTAGTACTGAAAACAATACTTTGGAGAATAATTGACAACTTGTGAGTTTTGGACAAGAAATCAAGAGAAGGTGGGAGGGCTAAGTTCATTGCATTCTTGATTCTCCACTGTCTTGTACATAAATGTACACTATGAGAGCAGTCTGACCAGTTTTGCATTCCATCCATTCTGTATGTGAGTAGTTGGACAAAGTGCAAAGCCATACAAATTTGATTAATTTTCAAGAAGGTATTAATGCAATGCTGATCACCCTCAGTGATTAACCTGAGGAATCATTAGGGATAAACATTTAAGGCTAACAAACACTATCATACCTAGAAACCATAGTTAACATTTCATGAACTACATACTATTTCTGATCCCTCCTACTCCTCACCTGCTGTTCAACAGCTTTTATGTCCCTAAATATGTGGGAAGAGAACATGCTTAGTACAAGAATGAAAGGCAGTTTATGCTTTAGGACTTCTTCCTTACACTTACCTACACTTGTGGGAAATATATCCTCATTGTTGATTTGCACCTCAATCCAGTCCATGAGAAGATTCATATATTGGGGTGCAGGCAGTGCTGTGGGCTTCTTGTACTTCAAGTCATCCTGCCACCGATACTCGTACTTGGGGCCTCCAGACATCACTGGGCAACTCCTCTCCGTGCAGAACTCACAGATAGTCCCATAAATGAGGTTGATCCTATTGAAGAAGTCGACAACATGAACAGCCACCCAGTCATTCTGGTCTTCTCCACTGGGCAACTGCACAGCTGCTTTCAAGTCCACCCCTGAGTTGAGAGATGCTTGCGCTCGTTTGTGAAGTTCAAACCTCTGGGTTCCAGGCTCAAACTTGCGTTTTGGGCGGAAAGTCTTATCTTTATTAAAGACTTGCTTGAGTGCTATGGACATGTCTGTTAATCTTCTGCACTGAAGTAGCTGGCAGGAAAGCACGTCTGAGATTTAATGCAAGTCTCTGAAAACAGCTGCTCTCTATCACAGGCTTTCCAGGGCCTGCTCTTTTTCCCAGAGAAGATTGCATCAACTTCAGAGCAATTTATCAGCTCTTCCTCTTGAAAGCCCCCCTGAAAGGCTTCATTTCCCTAAGGATACAGAAACAATACACATCAATGGCAAATTCAAGTCTGGTCCCATCAGTTTGTTACTGTTTTACCAGAATTTTCTAGCAATTATAAGATGAAATATAATGTGTAATATGCTAGCCTTAAGAACTGCCCAAACCCTAACTAGAAGACTTAATTTTTTTTAAGTGACTCATTTTTTGAAGTATTAAGGAATTAACTTCTCTGTTCTTTTAAAATATCTACCCAAATAGAGGCTCTTAAGTTATAAAGATGGGAATTCAATAAATCTTGTATGATATTCAAATTTTAAAACCAACTTTTTCACTTTGCTACATTTTTACAGCCACTGTATAACATTCAAAATGTGCATATAAGTTAAGTAGGAAAAAAACTGTGACAATTTAGAATCATTAACTGCTCCTGAAGCTACCAATGGGGCCTCTAAGCATTTGCCATAGCTTCAGTGCTCATCTCTGTGGCAAAAAGAAATCAGCAAGCAAAACTTATCCATATTTGTTTTCTGTTTTAAATTACTGAGGTGTTCACTTTTGCACACCTCATAGAACCAAATAAGAAGGATAACTATGGTATTACACAGAAATAATTCCTGTTTCCCACAAAACTGTATGGAGATTGTTACTTTTATTGACCCACCTTCAGAAATTCAGTAGTGGACTTAGATTTTTATTGGATTGTGTAGAACTATTAGCAATTGTGAAGCCACCACTTTTTTATAGCTCTATTAATCTTCTTTACAGGGGAATACTTGGCATTGTCCTTACAAAAGCAAGAGCATAGACTTTGTGTTGTTCCATCTAACCTAAGCTGGCAGTGGAATGGTTCCAACAGTGAGCCTGACGGAACAAATAAATTACTGCATTACAGCTTTGTTTGCTCTCATATATGTACAAGAAAGAAAGTATATTATCACTAAATGTATACACTTAGGAGTGACAGGATAGATAGGTGCTGCTTCAATTAGACTTTTGTTTTAGTACTAAAGATTTTGTGAATAAATATAAACATTTCATTCTGTGCAATATTTAAATTAAATAACACAATATATCTTAAACCTGCATAGCAATACAAAAATCCTCCCCTATTAGTGGCCAATTCTTATGGATTGTCTGTGTTCCACTGTTTCCCTTAACCAAAATAATGTCCACAAAAATTTTACTAGGCAGTGTGTGCCTAGCACTAAATTCTTCTGAAGACAGTTGCCTAAGGCTTTGCTGAGGGGCAAAAAGGAAGAGAAAAAGGTGTTGCTTTCTTCTTAATATCCACAAGAAAGTAACACCTACTTTAGCAAAGAGAAATTTGGTGTGCTAGACCCTGTGTCCACACAATAGGATGTAAGTGCCACAAAAAAAATCCTCTTCTAAATATGTGAAAGACTAGCATGCAAGCTAATTTGTTGGCAAGCAGCAGTCACATGGAATCAGCAGAGAAGTGCTTGCTTTAACTTCTGATGGCATGATGGAGGGATATTCCAACCATTACCTTATAAACAGTCATTTTTCCATATCTGCAAAATCCAAGAAGTCTTGGAATTAGCTCCAGGGAGATTATTGTCATATCTGACATGCCCCTTGATCTCTATTCAAAGACTGAGATCCTGAATATTCCAGTCCAGAAATTCTTTCCCTGACAAAGATCAGGGAAAGAAGACTTTAAACAAAAGTAGCCTTGGAACAGTTAAGTGTCATTGGCAGGAAATGAAGATACTTTTAAATAGTCAACTTTGCCCTACAATTTGTTGCTTGTTACTAAGACCCAAAACTTCCAGCCTCAAATACTCTGGGGCAGCCATCTGTTTATTTAAAAGCCCTTAAAAACACAGGTGAGTAGTGCTGCACAGGCTCAGCCTGTGACTGACACACCTTAAGATGGCATGGAGCCAATGTCCCAGTTTGTTATAATAAGCAGGTTAAGTCCAGAATTTTACAGCTCAGGTAATTACTTTCTTCCCCACATTAATACACCTGGTGCTCTTATGTGGTTTGACTCCCTTCATCACCTGCAAATATTCATCAGAATATGCAAGGATTTTTATTTAAAACAACAAGCTGAGCAGCAAATAAAATTCAACTTCAAAAGAGTCACTTTGAAACACAGTACTCACTGCAATTAAAGCTCCTTCAAGAAAAACAGAACACACTGTATTTTATAAGCTATTTTCTACTAAATATGCAAACAAAATGAATCACATTAAATAATGTTTCCCACTCCCCTCCATATATTCAGGAAATCTGCATAAAATTAATTAATTCAGAGAAAATTCAACCAAAACATTCAGCAAACAACTCATTATCTCAAGTCTTATGTTGATGTTGAAGGTCTCTGTGGAAGCACACACACATTCTGGTCAAATTCACCTCTAAGACTCATCCAAAAAATTATTCTACTGTGCAGCCAGATGAAACTGCTCTTTAACTCACCAGGCCAGAAATCAGAACAAGAAAGAACTTCCTATACATTTTGTATCTGGAGAATCTTCTGTTCAGTATCCTGCAATAAAAGCCAAGGCTGTTCCTCTTTCATCTTCCTGTAACTTTACAAAATACAAAAGTACAAAACTTGTATGTCACTGTTTAACTTCTCTTAAGAGATACAGCTCTGCTAAGAGCTTATTTTTTCCCTCTTTCTCTGTTTAGAAATATGACTGAAGACTGTGCAATGCTAGGGGACGAACAGACTTGCTTTCTCATGTTGTCTCATATTCAAGAATGAAAAATAGAAAATTATAAGACCTGACCTTCACAAAATACTGCAGTGAATCAACCCTATGAAATACGGGGATTTTTTTGCATCCTGGTTCTTGATGGTATTTGCTATCTAATTAACCATTATCTTTACTCGAAAGCTAACAGAAATGAATAAAGAAATAAAAATTTAGGCTTTTGTAAACATTTACAAACAACATTACCACTACTTCCTTGGAATAAAGAAGCTTTTCCTTTATTGACAGGAGACAAAGGAGCAGGCTCACCTTATTTTCAGTAGTGTTCAAGCACAGGTATTTTAGGTTTGGATCCTTCAGAGGCTGATGCTAATGGAAGAACTCTACACAAAATCATTATGCTCTAAGACCATCTTTTCTGCTTAGGCAATAAAGTGGCTGGTGTTAATGACAGGATGGCCACTCCTTTGCTGAGGCCTGATTCACTAATCTGTTTCAGGAACTCAATTACCTTGAGACTTCCAGCACTCCCTGTACTGCGCTTGAATCAACAATCATGACAAGAAGTTTTTCATTTCATCCTAAACCACATACTGTCAATTAAAACTTTGTATCTTTGTATGGAACAACTTAATAATCAAAGCTATTGCTTCAAAACTGCATAACATCAGCAAAAATGAAAACTCATCAGATAGCTTCAACAACAAATGATAAACAAAATCCCACCATTTTTAAAGCACTGAGAATGTAACTTGCTTTTCCAGTCATCACATTCATTTCTATGACAGTTTTCACCTTACAAGAATGAAAAATGCTTCCAGTTTCATGATCTCAACAGGTCTTGGGGGAACGGCATCAAATCTGAAACACTGCAGACAATGTGATATGGGTCACACTGAATCACAACTCCTTGAAACCTATGGTACAGTAGCACCCACTCTCATTTCACATAAAACTAAATTTGTCTCTTGGTAAGAGATACTTTGCAGTTTACTGTTACAGTAATGCCAACAGAACTGCTCCTGATTTATACTTGTGTCAAAACTGATAAAAACTGGCTTCTAGTCTTTATGACAGGTTCTAGTTATACAGAAAGGCATAAAGAATAACTCATGGTTATCACTCATGGTATTTGGCTTAATGGTATACTGGAACAGTGTCCTGCATATCCCTCTGAACTAAATTACTATCCTGGTATGGGCTCAGAGAGGTAATTGCTCCCAATGATTTAGTTTCTCTTTTTCTTCAGAGCAATGTATTTCTGGGACAGTCACCAACATCTTGTCCGGGTGGACTATTCCAAAGCATGTATAATGCAGCTGGGTGAATTCCCTTGCTGGGGAAATTACCATTCTCAGAGCTATGCCTGAGAATGGTAAACACAGATGTGGAGATGGTCTCAGGACAGCCAGATCTCATAAGCTTCATCCATGGCATCAGCACCAGAGTGACCAACTCTGTCCTCCAGTTTGTGCACAGACGGAGAGAGAAACTTGGCCCAAAATCATGTATACCAACATCTGGAAATAATAAACCAGTCCTACTGATGCAGATACCATTAAAAAAAACCAAACACAACAAACACACATCATGATCAGCATCATATCAGAGTCACTGCTGTGTTAAAAGCATACTGTATACTTTCTCCACATATTTTCTATTAAATCACAGGGAACAAGAATGTTAAATGACACACTGTTTCTAGACACATACCTTTCATCATGATATTGTAGGGAGTGTTACACAAGCTTTAGAAGTCTGCTGGGAAGGTAGCTAATATAAATCCTCTTTTATTGAACCAGACAGTGAGGAAACATTACTTCTCCAAGAAAAAGCACACAGAGAGATGATTATCCAGCAATGCACAATATGAAAACCAACTCTGCATCAGCTCACTTCTACATTTTTATATTCTTTTTAAAATCTAAGTCTCCACTCCTCATTCTATCAGGAATGATACTGGTTGAGTGGCAATTTCCTTTCCTCTAAAACTGCTGGGATTACTTTGTGCTAGTAACCAAAATAATGACCTTCAGACTCAAGTCACTCAGGTGGATTAGAAAGAAGCCTTCTCACAGTCAGAAACAAGAAACACTTCTAACATATAACTATATGCATTCATCTGACATGCAATAACTGCCTTATGCTCTGTCTGGGCATGGGGAAAAAAAAGGAGCAAGAGATTTTGCAAGACTAGCAAAAAACCACAATTGTAAACAATCACAGGAATCAGCATATTGTTTGCATAATGAAAGTATTAAGGCCTAATGGAGCAAATATAAATAACCCTTGATACTTTTCTAAGGTAGAAGGCTGGAAAGGGAAAGCAAGATACAATGGATAGCTGTCCATAAAACAGTGTGCTTTAAAAATGAATGCAGCTATGAAACAAGAGAAAAATAGTTGCTAAATTGGATCAGCCTGAAATAAATGATTTATGGTTCTTAAAAATACTGAAGTTTTCATCGGGATAAACTTGAAAAATAATATTTGGCTAAAGAACACAATCACTGTCATGACTGAGTAGGAATGGCTGGGGCTTAGATCAGGGCACAACATATGACATTTGTAGTCATTCTTAGACTGATGCCCTTAAATACTGCATCATATTTTCCATGAGCATGTTAGGTGATGTTAGGTAGAACTATTGAATTTATGTATCCCAATAATTTACTTAAAAATATTTAATTTCAATTCTTTCAACAAAGCTCCCTCCTATACAAATGCAGATGCCCCTCTTTCCTTTTAGGAAAACTGGTTGTACAAAACAATTAGAAGTTGACTTAAACAGCAGTAATTTCTATGATGAAGTGCATCAGCTGTTTAACAGCAGCAGAATCAGGTATGAGTGCTCAAATCTTAGATGATAAGTGCTGTTTAACAATGTAAATGAAGCATGCTTTTTCTCCATGGGGATAAATGTCTATGTTTTAACAGATGACTGGCTGCTCCAATAGTATAATTCTAGTACCTTTCACAAATCTTAAATCCAATTACACCTCATCTGAAAATCTGCAAAAGGGATTGAAAATACCCTGATGCTTATTTGCTACAAGTTTATATTGGTTACAGCATCCATGGCATTCTAGTGAGGAATGTGCACTTCCTGTAGTATATAATTTAGGGTGAATTGAAGTAAATATCTCTCAGAACTACAGTAAAGAAACTACAAAAGATACGTTAGTTAGATTACACAGAAATTCACCTTATGTTCCCCCTGTTATCCAGGAATATGAGATCTTAACCCATGACAGGCTGAAAGTCATGCAGGGGTGTGCATGGCCACATTATTTTTCTAAAAACTCAGTCCCACTTCCTCTTCTCTTTTCATGTTCCTACCTTCTTGACATCTTCCCTATGATACCTCGTCCAAGCATTTATACATCGCCTTGCAGGGAGCTGTATGAGACTCACACGTAAACTGTAATAATTAAAAAAACCACAGATTTTTCATCCCAATCAACTTCTTTGATCCTGTTTGGTCACACAAAACAGAGAAAAGGAGAACATAAGAAAAAGTGTGTGGAAGGCAGAGGATGAGACAGATGGACTAAAACCCTATGGGAGTGGTTATTTAGCCACAGCCACTTAAGTGAATTACAATGTTTGCCATAACAATTTCAGACCTCTGAAACTTTCAAGCAGATTGGGAACTCCCTTTAGCTCAGGCAACTACTGACAGAGTGACAGATCACAGTGAAGCATGCAGTTCTGACATTCTCTTTGAATGCTGTTTTTTTTTAATTGCACACAGGTTTTACCAGTTCTCTCTCTGGTTCACAGGCTTTTTACTGACCTGAGCTGTTGGTAGTACACGTGCAAGCACACTGAATCCTGTGCCACTAATCCTGAATCACTAAACCACATTTTCTAAGTACAAAACCAGCCTCTGCTTTCAGTTATCAAGCCCCTGTTACCTGCCACATCTTTCCACACCAACAAAACAAAGCCTTTACAGCTGCACGTGGCTTGTTTCACCAGCTGCAGTTACAATCACTGCTCTTGTACACAGCTGACCATACTGTTGGACGGTGTGGGTCAGCTTACTAACTGCAGTATGAAGACCAACAGAACCAGCTCACTAACCGTGCTTCTGCCAAAATCTCTTGGTATCTGGGGACAGAGACTTCATGCCAACAGTGGATGGTTGTTAGGCTTTTGTAGTATGCATACTGCAGCATTTGCTGCAACAGAGAACAGTTATTCTTCATTCCTTTAAAGTCAATATACTAAGATCAGGTGAAAGGACTAAGGTAAAATAGCCTTGAAGAAGAAGAGGACACAAATTAAAATACATTTTGATTCTCTATTATACTATAGCATGTATTTCCTCCATCTTGCTTAACTTCTGATTCCAAGCCATTCCTGAAGATGAAATGTTGACTAAGCTGCGTTCAGTGGGAGCTGTGATAATGAATTCAGAAAATAGAGCTAAAATTTTACAGTTACACTCTGAAAACTCTCCTTTACAAAACAATAACATATCCATATCAAATGTGGTTGAACTTCAAAAATCTCTCTGTTCTGTTCAGCTTAAATCCTAAACCTACATTCTGGCTGTTAAAAGCACTGACAAAACCGAGTAAACTGTGAGAGAGTTAAAATATTACTTCCTGCCCTCTCCAACATTATCAGATCATCCATACAATTCCCATATATGATAGCCTAAAACCAAGTCCACTCAATTCCACTGAAGATGCTAGTCAGCTCATATGAGCTATAGGGAACAAAAAAATGTGCACACGCAAAAATGTGATTTCAGACCTCATTCCAGGGCATTTCTGTACAAGGCCTATCTGCTAGAAGTCAGTAATTTATATGCCCTAGAACTTCAGGTGTCCTAGTCTGCATGTCCTGGCTAAACTCAAATTTTATTTTTGGTCTAAATCTCAGCTTTAGGAAACTGTGTATATGTTCTGCTTTACGAAAAATGTCTAAATCATATGTTACATCTCAGTGACATTTCAAATAAAGCCACTCATTTTCTTGTCCAAGTAAAGCATGCAAAAAACAGGGATACAATGGCAGAGTCAAGTTACAAACACTATGCTGGCAGAGACAAATAGCTAACACTGGGGTTAAAACGGCACTTCCCACAAGCAAACACACTGAAAACAAGATGTAAAAACTTCAGCTGACACCCATTTAGACCCATTAGCCTTAGTCTGGCTTCTCCTACCAAAGCTCAGGTTAATGCAGTGGGATGGACAGCACAGACACACTGTTGGTGACACATTACCTTTAGCAACTTTTCTAAGAAATTCATTATATCAGAGGGATTTTCCAAAGTGAAGGAGGCTATGACATCCTTTAGTTGGTGCACTGCACCCTTAACAAACACTGATAAATCTGTACATGAACATGATGATTTTCAGTTAGAAAAAAATTACCCTTAACTCCATGTTGCTAAGAAACAAAATCCACCTAAAATCATGTGGTAGTGCAGCCCCTCAAATTAATTGCAAATAACTCAAAAGTAATAATTTGATTGTGAATATCTTCCAATTATTTATACCATAAATCTGTAATCTTGTTCTGAAACGGACCTCCAGCAGCTGTAGGACCTAATCCATTAACTTTAAAACACAGCTCAGCATGATTATCAGAAAAGCTAAGTGTATGAAATAACAGCAGAAGTCTACTTTCTGCGGTTTGGATCAAAGCACTCAATATGGCAATAGACAGAGTGGCAGCAACTACAGATGATTATCACAAAATTCCTGAGTAGGAAGGGACCCATCAGGATCATTAAGTCCAGCTCCTGGCCCTGAACATGACATCCCCAAGAGTCTCAGCATGTGCCTGAGAGTACTGTCTAAACACCCCTTGAACTCTGCCACGCTTGGTGCAGTGACCACTTCCCTGGGGACTCTGTTCCAGTGTCCAACCACCCTCTGGAGAAAGAACTTTCTCCTGACATCCAGCCTTAACCTCCCCTGACATAAGCTCAGGCCACTCCCATTGGTCCTGTCACTGTCATCCCAGAGAAGAGATCAGTGCCTGCCCCTACTCTTCCCCTCATGAGGAAGCTGTAAGTGTAATGAGTCTCCCCTCAGTCTCCTCCAGGCTGAACAGACCAAGTGACCTCAGCCATTCCTCACACAGCTCCACCTCAAGGCTCTTCACCATCCTCATGCCCTCCTCTGGGCACTCTCTAACAAACAGCTCAATATCTTTCCTGTTCTGTGGCACCCAGAACTGCCCTCAGTACTCAAGGTGAGGTTGCCCCAGTAGAAAGCAAAGTTGGGACAATCCCCTCTCTCACCTGGCTGGCAATGCTGTACCTGATACATCCCAGGAAAGACATTTTCAAACTTATATCAAGGAGACAAAGGAAGGGTATTTGTACAGATGTCTTTTAAAGACTTCACAGGTTTATGATTTCACAGTTTGATAGGTCAAGGGCATGGTTTAGCAGCATGCAGTCACATGGCATAGCCTCTGCAATAATTGTCTAGTTGTGGGATTTGTGCTTTCAAAATTCAAGAAATAAATCATCCACAATGTTGATTTTACATAGGTTTTAACTTGCAGAACTGAACTGACTTGACAGCTGAAAAAAATTTTCTCTGTAGAATAATTTTGATCTCCACCATGTAAACTTTAGCATGTTCAAACTTACCATTTGGCCAAAAAGACCTACTACCATGCATAGAGGAAAAAAAGAAAATCTGCTAGGTGGAAACAGAATACCTAGGGTGGAGCAACCATCCACACTCTAGAACTCTAAATCAGCAGTCTTGAAGGACTCACTTGGAGGAAAAATCCTGTTTTCCTTGCCATCCATGATATGTGAAATATGAAAGCAAGTAAAAGAAGTCAGTGACATCATAAATAAAAAACAATATTAGAAAGAACACTTGAGCATTATAACTACTTCCTCTGAGGAATGCCAGTCTCCTCTCCAATGACAATACAACTAATTGTTGCTGTAACAAGGATTTTTCACCAGGAGAGAGTTTAGGATAGCAAAAATGTGCTGCTTTTAATGCAGTTGAGCATATAATAACCAGCCAGCATTGTATTGACTGCACAGCTCTGCAAAGACCAAAAAGTACCAACACTAGAGGAGCAATGCACTAGCAGTATGCCCCGGGGAACAACTGTGGAATTGCCTTGTTCCCCCTACACACTGAAAAGTAACTTCTCAGTTTATGATTCTGCTTTACCTTTCTAGTGAACTAAACTACTTTGAAAGCCTTTTCTGCACACTGCCTAACCCCTGGTGTGTGTCAGAAGGAATTTAACAAAGCAAACAAAACTAATCACAAACTGATCTGGAATAAGGGTTTGGGTAATTTTTTATATCAACAGATCACTGTGGCGAAGCCTTTTATAATCAGGACAGTATTTGATTACTCTTTACAATTTGTGGTCAGAGCAAGTCTCACACAGTACAAGCTCTCCTTCTAACCATATACACAAAAAAATTACTGTAACAGAGCTATAGCACCAAACTCTTAGAAGGTATAAATAGAGTAAAACTACTTTCACTGCCAGTTAAAGATCTTGCTTTTCAAACCATGTTGCCCACAGCTGTGGCCAATATCCAATACTAAAAAAGAAAGGAACAAAATTCATTATTCACACAGCATATGAACATAACCAGCCAACAGGGTTGAGTTCTTTCTCCTATGACCATTGCAAGCCGTTTACTCTGAAGCAAAATAAATGAATGCTCCTCGTTGTCTGTGTGGCCACAGCTGCCAGCACACAGGGAAAGCACAGATGATACGCTCTGGAAGGTGCCATCTGCATTGCAGTACAGTGGTTCCATACAGCCTGGCAGCACCCAGTTTAGCTCTAAACAAAAGTCAACTGCTGATTTTTATCAAAAAATTGATAGTAAAGACGGCACAGTTTGAATGTAGGAGTTGTCAGGTGGCTAAGCTTCCTCCTACAGTATGCATTTATGCAGCATATTTCCCACAGTACGTCCCCCATAATTTCTGATCAAGAAAAAGGAAAGCCTGGTAGCTTCTTGCTTCTCCTTGCACATTTTTGTGCAGCACATGCTGTGACTCAACAGGAAGGTCTTTGTCTCAGATCCCAATCAAAGTACACCATAAAAAAACTTTAATTTGCTGCTCTAATTAAAAGGTCACTGGGGGGTTCTGTGGCGATGTTTATTCAGGACCCCTTGAAACCTTAAGGCCGCTTTACACCTTTTCTCATCCCATTGCTTCACAGAAGAATTTTAGTGGGAACTGTTAAAAGCATCAAAATCTTTGCACTCTCTAAGACAGTGTAGATGCTAGGAAAATATACTGCAGGACAGGCTGTCTTATCAAAGGCACATCCAAACCAAAAGATGATTACTGTGATTACAGCAGTGGAGGAATTCACAGCATTTTCAGTATATCACTAAACCAGGCATATAACCAATTCACCAGTAAGATTCCTATTCTCCCAAGGTAAGATTTCATAAGACTGGCACACTCGCATGATACTTAAAGACATCAGAAGCAGAGGTTGGTTCAAAGTAATCATAGCAAAAAAAGAAACCCAAACCCCAAAGCACCACCACTAAAATCAACAAAAACACCAAAACCAAACTGACAAACAAAATCACCTGCCAAAAACATTGTCTTCCCACTCCCCCCCACCCTCAAACAACCAAACAAAGACCCAACTCAAAAGAAGTCCAAAAGCCAGAAAATCACTGAAGAGAGAAAACATGTGAGATAAGCAGGAAAAGCCACCAAAATGGTAGAGAAGTCACTGGGGCAAACAGCCCTGTATTATCTGAACTACCTGCACTTAGTCTGAGTCTTCTATCTTATTCTTTTAACAGGTTGTCCCCAGTTTGAGAATCTGAATATATGCCACTTTATTACAAGTTAATACTCAACAGTGAAAGACTGAGTTAAAAGAAAAGCTAGGAGAGCTTCAAAATAAACCTTTGCAGATAATTTGGAGAACCTTACACAAATGATAATTCATACATTCAATATCATTGTATTCAATTGTAGAAAAATGACAACAAAGACGATCCTCCCAAAACATCACTTACTGCTTGATTAGTGCCTGAGGTTGCTACCCTACTGCAGTCTTCTCCTCACTTCTGTGCATTCTTCCAAATGGGAAGTACTTGGATTGGCAATAGGTTTTTCACCCATTCATCCAGACCATGGCCTAGATGCCATGCCCTCTCAACATCATGACAGAAACAAGAGTATTTGTTGTATTTTTGAATGTCCTCATGCCCAGGTTGTTCTATGTCCTTTTCTCTACTGCTTCCTGCCAGAGACACACTTTCTTCAATGCATAAAAATAATGGTGCTAGATTTTTTTATCTATTTAGCACTTCTGTTACATAGCTGTATTATATTTATTCCAACATTTTATTATCCACTAGAATTTGGTGGAATCTTTAACAACATGGAGGATACTGAATAAATTCACACAGATTTTAGCACTTGTAATTTGTTCCTGAATTGGCACAAAGCCAAAACAACCTTAGACCTACTTCCCCCTAGGATGCTTTCATAATTATAATTGCTACATAATAAATGGTTAGGGAATTGCATTGCTACCTTGCTATTCTTTACCCCACTTCAATTACATCTTTTGCCACTCGTGCATTCCATATGTTTATGATTTGGATCCAGTCCACAAATTATTTGAGTATACCCAGCTGTATCACAAACAAGATCTGCTATTAGAGAGGCAGATACCATCAGGATTTTTGAGGTAGCAATCACCACAGATCCCAAGAGTACTCCCAAATAATAATATATCTGTTCTCTGAAAAGAATGCCACCCAGGTGACTGACAAGACTGAATCCCCATCCTAGTACAGCAGGGACTGAAGTCCAAATTTTCTTCAGAAAAATGAGTGCGAATCCTGGATAATGAGCTGCAAAACCAAGTTTCTAGGCAAGAGCCACTGTCACTGTCTTGGGGATCATAACTCTGGTGTCAGCAAGACTGGAAACTTCAACTATGGGTATTTCTTTAGGAGCCGCTAATAACACCTGAGTGCCAAGGTGCAAAACAGGCAGGCGCATCTGCAGTTGCCATGATTACAGCCAATTAGATGATAATGCATAAACACACTGCTTCACATGCAGAAAACACACACCTCACTGATGCTGTAAGATCAGGCAAAATTCTGAAATGCTTTCCTATATTGTTCTTTGTGAGGAACTTCTATACCTTCTATTCCCTTCTTAATTTCAGAACACCCTCTTCCCTACCTTAACACTTTTTTTTTTTTCTTTATTCTCTCCTTCACTCACCCAGACACTGCACCAGGCTTTGGTTTAAGTGTCAGCTAAAAAGCAGTTCAGAAGAATCACAGGCAGACACTAAAGCAAAGGCTGTTGGCCACACGGCATTTTGTCTCCATTGAGTTTCTAACTCTAGGTTCAACTGTAGAAAACAATCAGGCATATATACAAAGATAGTGTAAACTACCTACATTTGCTGCCCTTTACATAATCATGTTCAGACAGGTTCAATTTTTAAATTATTGCATGTATGTGGGAGTACATGCAATTAGAGGATTATTCTTCTTGTGGACTTCCTGTTTTTACAACAGGACAACATACTACAAGTTAGACAGCCTGTAAGACCAGAACCTATCATGCAACTCTTCACCTGCTTGCTCTAAAATAAAACCTCCATTTAGGTCAGAGCCATACTGATGTGGCACACCTGGGAATTCAAGATAAAAACCACTACTCAATCTGTTATTCAATTTTAATACATCTGCTTAAATTGAAAAATGTGGTATAAGTGGCACACGTATTTAGAGAACATGGTCCCTCTAAAGGACCATGATAAAATATTTCAAATACTGAATATGCCAGTTATAATTGCAATGGAAAGTCAACTCTTGCCAGAAAATCACGATTTTCCAAATTCTGCTAAACACCATCATTCTTCTGTTTCTTTCAGTTCCAACTTCTTTGTTATAAAACAAACATGGACACTGGCACTGTATTTTCCACAATTTACTCAAAAAAAAAAAAAAAGTAGGCAGAACAACAGACAAAACTCGTTGTGTCCTAGATATTGAAAAATAAAGACCTAACTTGCAATGCAAGCATACATTCATATTCAAATATATTTCAATCACTGTATTGAACAGAAGCAGTTAAATAAGGCTTGCAAAATGATCATGTGTATATTTCAACAAAAATAATTTTCAGAAGTCTATCCAGACTTATCTAATGGGTTAAATGAGATTTACTTTATTGCAAACATACTGATAGTCTTGTGAATATAATAAGAAAATGTAAAGTAAGGGTGCTTCTGTAAATGTGTAGGCCCCAAGCAAACCATATAATTCCAAGGTAATTATAGCAAAGCAGATTCTGTCTAAAGAGTCACGCAGATATAGGCATGTAGCTTTTCTGTCCCACAGGAATATTGTAGGTGCTATCCAGTTCTATAGATTTAATTCAAAGCTTCTAAATGTGATGCAATCTCCAGAAGACCCACCCATGGAAGTAGAGCATAAACCTTAGCACAGGTGGCCATCCAACACCCCTAAAGCCAAGTGACACAATATCCTGAAAAACTCCACAGAACAGATGTCATCTGTGGTAGGTTGGACACATAAAATGTATCTGTTGACAGCAGTCTTTAGATAAACTGACTCATATTTCAGCTCCATGGCAGAGGTACCGTACCTAGACTGAGAAACTGCATACTCCATGCCTGAACTGTGCCTTTTACAAAAGAGATTTCAACATACGGCTGCTAAAGGGTAAGAGGTAACCTTATATGCTCTCTTCTGATCTCTCACATCCCTTTGTCATTAGAACTGTTAGATTAATTGCATGGTTTATTCCATCATCAGGCAGATGTTACAGAACAGCTCCACTGAAAAAATGCAGGAAACATAATGTCAAGCTTTATGCTTCTTGTCTGTTTACGACTTCATAATATTTTGGTTTCTAAGACATTATCAGATGAGTAAGTCTAAGGTCTAGATGGTGCACTGTACTACTGTTCACAGGAGCATCAAAAGATGAAACTTTGATGGAACATATTCCAAAGTGTAGGCAGCAAGTCAAACAAGTGAATTGGCTCAACTGCACTTCTTTTTTTGTGATAAGGTATAATGAAATGGACTGAGGAAACGAGACATCTATGGGGAATACAAGGAATCATCTAACGAATCCAGGCCCCAGTATCCCAGAAAACTAAAATGATCCCTACTATTATCCTACTGTCAGCATTTGAGTTGAAACACTAGCATGCACATAGATAAATCTTTAGGAATAAATTTTGAGTACAAACACAACTTCTCATTTAAGCTCTAAGTGCTCTAAGCAGAGAATAAGAACTGAGACAAACTTTTTTCTCCCAAGACAGAGGTAAAGAGAAGCACAGAATAGCACAAAACTGTCTCGTGAAGACTTATGACCCAGTTAACACCTTCTTAAAGCAAAGCAGATGTCTTTTTGTGGGTAAACATGTTCCCACACCAGGTAAAATTTCAAATCAATTTTCTGTGTCTGTTTTTGCAGACTGTGTATCAGTTTTCTCTGCTACCATACCTATAACACATTCTGTCATGCTTGCAGATCTGAAAAAAAGTATTTGCTAGCAGTGGAACATTAGTTGCAGGGGAAAACTTGATGACCCTGTGCAATGTTAATAGTAACAGTCCCTTTTACCTATTTCTGTTTAAGGGAAAAAACAACTCTGGAAATACTTTACCTATCAACCATGAGATTCAATGTGATGTTAAGGACTTCCTAACTATGACACTTTAAGAAAGAATTCTCAAAGAGGATTTAGCATTTCAGAATTGGTCACAGTTGCTTCTTTTTATAATACCATTCTAAACCAGTCCACTGATGGCAATTCTACCATCTTCTTTCTACTGAACGTAAGAGGTAAGAGGGTAGTCTGCAGGGCAAACAAATATTTGCCCTGATCTGATTTCTTGTGTGCTTTCTATGAAGTGCTTTTGAAATAAATCTTGGAATTCAAGAGTCTGAGAGATGTTTAAAAACATTCTGCATGTCCCTTCCTCTAGTTAAACTAATAAAGCTAGTCTGACCTGTCTACCGAGAAAATTAGCTTTGAAAATGAAAAACAGTGAGTTTGTGGTGAACATAGGACAAATGCCTGATAGTATTACTGCAGCTACACAAAAACAATCATTAGTGCATAATTAAATGCCACAATTTACAAATGAAAGAGCAATACGAACAACACAACAATGTAGCATTAGCTTAATTTACTGCATTGCTGAGAACAAGTCTACATTATGAGCAGCTAATGGCCCTGCCTTAGAAATATAATGATTACAAAAAATAACTCAGCAACACCACTTTTCTGGACTATATGTCAAATTGCACAGCATAATAAACAATCATACATACTACAACAAATAAATGCTGAACAAAGTTCCTAGCAAGCAACCCCAGGAACTCTCAATTATCTATCAGTATGTTAATACAGTAGAAAACCATTCATGAAGAATAGAAAGTAAGACAACTATGCTTCTGGACTGGTGTGGTCTAAAAAGGACTAAATTCTGAAAAGGCATAGGATTGAATTTTGACTGTATGATTTGAAGGGACAGATAGACAATTCCACAGTGAACACAGCCTGATCACCCAAGCCAAGTGACCTAGCCAGCACTGATGCTTCATCACTGCACCCCCAGAACATAAAAATGTATTGGCTTTCTGGTTACCAGCCCAGCCCAGTTCTCAATGTTTTTGTTGCTCAAAGCATGAAAACCAGGGAAGCCTTCTGGCCCTCTGGAGCGCACTAGCCCAGCAGTATGTTCAGGCTAACCAATGCTTCAATAATGTACAACATTTGTGCCATTGGCTCTGGCACAAATAAATACAGTAGTCCAGCAGGACCAAGTGCAGCAGCCACTGCCACAAATAGGACATGGCAAAAGCTAAAGCCTTCATGTAAACTATGTGGGTTATTTTCATAGCAAAGTACATAAACCTGGAGTATTTCCTCTTGGAAAAGGCATTGGATAGTGGTAAGATACAGGGAATTACAGTTAGAGCCAAGCCTGAAATGATCTTTTGTGGCCTCCACTTGTGCCATTACAGGCTATCAGTCACCTTATTTTATTTTCACTGTATTAAATATGTTGCCATGAGCCTTTAAATTAAAAGACTCTAACCAGTTGAATTCAGACTCTCAAAGTAAAATTCTTTATCTAATAAATCATATGTACTCCCTATTATGGTGTGAACATTTCTACTGTGGTGTAAATTAACTTCTTATACCTACCTTATTTTGTCTTAGAAGACATTGAGTTATGACCATCTGTACTGGAGTTCCATGGCCTAGTTCTGGAAATGGCAGTGGGGAAGGAAAGGGAGGGATTCTGGGGTGGCTTTTGTGACAAGATGTTGGACACGTCTTCCATGTCTTACAGAGCCAACTCCTGCTGGCTCCGAAGACAGATGAGCCTCTGGCCAAGGCTGGACCAATTAGAAATGGTGGTAATGCCTCTGTGTTAACATATTTAAGAAGAAAGAAAAACAAAAAGAGGTTGTGCAGTTGTCATTGTGACCAGAGAAGAGCAAAGTGAGAACATGCGGGAGGAACAATGCTGCAGACACCAGGGTCAGTGGAGAAGGAGGGGCAGGAGCTGCTCCAGGCACTGGAGCTGAGATTCCCCTGCAGGCTGTGGTGCAGCCCATGGTGAGGCAGCTGTGCCCCTGCAGCCCACAGGGGTCCACGGGGGATGCAGAGATCCACCTGCCTCCTGTGGAGGAGCCCCATGCTAGAGCAGGTGGATAACTGGAGTAGACTGTGGTCCTGTGGGAGACCCATGGAGGGTGGGGCCCTGCCCCCAGGCTGCAGCAGTCTGTCCTTGATGGACTGCACCCCATGGAAGAGTGACCCACACTGCAGCAGTTTGAGGGGGACTGGTGCCCAAGGGAGGGATTCATGTGCAGCAGGTCACAGGGAGCTGTTTTTAATGACATGGAGCTGCATCAGAGACATTTATGGAGAGCTGTCTTTCATGGGAGAGACCGCAGGGTGCAGCAGGATAATGACTCCTCTCCCTGAGCAGTGGGAGCAGCCTCAGGTGGTGAACTGACCATAACCCCTATTCCCTGTCTCCTTGCACCACCAGGGTAAGAGGTAGAGCTGGAAAGAGGAAGGAGTGGGGGAAGGTGTTGTTAAGGGCTCATTTTGCTCCTCATTTTGCTGCTCTGATTTTCTTAGTAATAAATTCAATGCATACCTCTAAGTTGAGCCTGTTTTGCAGGTGACATTATTTGATGAGTGATGTCTCTCCTGGTCCTTATCTCAACTCAGGAACCCTTTGTTAAATTTTCTCTCCTCCGTCCAGCTGCAGAAGGGAGTGAGTGGGTGGCTTTGGTAGGTATCTGGCAATTGGCCAGGGACAACCTATGACACCATCTTTTAATCCTAACTAGGTTCCTAGATAAGAACATGAGTGGGACAGACTTTGGAAAACAGAAGCTGTATTGGTGATCCACAGCTCTCTCTCAGGCCTTTATTTATTTGCTAAGTTCTGTTTTGTTAACATGTTAGTTTACAGTATGGTGCAGAATATAGTTCATGGAAAAGAGGTTATTAGTTACTGAGGTTATCACAGCAGACTCTGATGCCTCGTGCCATGTGAATTCTGCAGCCTGTCTTGATGGAAAAGCCTTGAGAACTTTGAAGACTCTCGAGGCTCTGCAGAAAGCCTTTTTGGTTGAGTGGGAGAGCTGGGTTACACAGGCATCTCCCAGCTTGTGCTCCAGTTGTACTGCTAAGAGATTGATTATTAATAATTTGCAATTCTGTCTAAAAAATAATGTGACTTGGGGATTGCATTTGGGTGATTGTATTTTGTAAAGCAGATCACACCAGAACTCAAGATTGCCTGAAGCAAACAGAAGAAAGTTCTGTACCCTTCAGACTACTCATAAAACAGAGAGAAGCTGCTTAAATATGTAGTCAGGAAGGAATGCAAAATCTCTTTGCTTGCAAAGGATTTTGAAAATAAAAAACACTAAAGAAGAGACTAAGGAAGTTAAATCATATTAACCTGTGTTGTACCCTACAGATAACAGCCAGGAGTTAACTTTGACAATCCTCATGTATCCCTTCCAACTCCGGATACTCTGTGATTCTGTTTTTCAGCAGCTTATCCTCTCCTTTTCCTCCAAAATGCTTCAGCAGAAGGCTTTTCAACCTAAGCACTTTCATTGCCAGACAAGATTTTTTAAAGGTAATGTGAAATCAAGATTTTGTTCAGGGATTACAATGGAATACCAGCAGTGTCTTACATACTATATGTTACACTTCTGGATTGTCTCATTCCATGCATCCCAATGGAAGCACACTACCCCTGCAATCTCCCACATTTGATGACCTGCAGAAACCAGTACATTTCTAATGCAAAGCACTATAAAAATGAAGAAGATAAGAAATTACACCTGCAAGCATAATGAGATATACAATCTAAGAGAAGTTTTCCTTCTTTATAATTCTATAAAGGTCATTAATGTAGTTAAGTTGTGTTTGGTAGCTTTATCAGTACAATAAACAAAATAAATCAGATTATGAAAGCTGCTTTATTTTAATAGTGAAAGATCAGGTTTTCAAATGACTGCTCTCTTTGCTGTAAAATATAACCACAAAATTCTTATCAAAACCACTGTATCATGTAAAAACTGTCTCCTCGAGTGCTTTGGGAACAGCAGATGGAAGCAAGAAATATGAGAGCAAGCCATTTGTCCAAGGCCACACACCAGGCCAATAGAGATCAAGGAAGGAAAACACAGTTGCCTCATTTGGAGTGGCCATCTGTTCATAAAGCTGCACTCCAAATATATTCTTTAAACAGATTTGGCCCCTCTGTTTAACTCAGCTTGAACCTGCTCAACATAACGTATATCCCAATTTCCACTGGATAATGGAGTCCTTTGGATCTAATAAATTCACAGTGTAAATGAAATATCTGATGGATAGCCCAAACTTGACATCTTCTACACGTACATTCTTTATTCATCAAGGGTTTCAAAACTGTCCTTCCAATAGACTTTGAAATAAGCATTAGAATGAACTGGTTCATGGCTTCAGCACATCAAAAGTTCCTGTGTTCAGAGCTTTTGTCCTGCCCAAAACATTGATCTGTCATATGCAACCCTCTTGAATTGCCTGTCATGTGTGGCTAAGCAATTTCAAAATAATGGGTGCCAATGACCAGTTACTAATGTCACAGAATCAAAAGACTCATGCCAATGCACCAATTCCACAAGTGATATACTCTCATACAGTCCAACTGCTTACTCAGCAAAGACTAAGACAGGGTTTAGGAACCCACCTAAGTTTTAGGTTCTATGCAAGTTCTTCCACAGACAGACTTCTGCAAAATTCTAAGTAGCAAACAAGAGAGTACCAGCAGTTTTTACTTTAGTTTTTAGTGTCACAATCTACACAGCAAATCAACTGAATATCACTGGATTCACTGAGGGTCTTCAAGCAGGAAATGTGAACTGTTTCTGATATAGTGTGAAGGGGAAGTTGGACCAGATGTGGGACCCATTATGGCCCCTTTCAGTCTTACGTACTCGGTGATTCTGTGAGAATGGACAGTACTGTAGGCACTTCTCTGAACACAGGAGAACAGACGCAGTGATATTTTCATGGGGCTACATGAGCTATTCCTAACATAGAATCCATCCTGTTACAGGAACCTCTCTGGTCACGCATTCCTGGCAAGGTTTATGAGAGCCTTCAGAACAACTTTGTTACTTAGTAATATATCAACCACAGAACGAAGTGTTCCTGGAACCATTTAGCATCCTTTAGCCAAGATCATTAGCAAGGCAGGCTTTTAGACTTGCTGGTAATATCCATTTTCATATGTGACCAGATCCCGAGGGGAAACAAAGCTTATCTGCAACACTAACATTTGAGGGAGGGGTGGGACAAAGATGCAAATGACCCAATGAGATGGGTACATAAGAAAGGAAAAATAACCAAACACAAAAGCCCCAAACAAATGAAACAACAACTAAAAAACCAATAAATAAGCTGAATTTGGCATGGTTATTATGCCTGTTGTCAAACCAAGCTGATGTAAACATTCTTGGTTCCCACCTTATTTTGCAGTTTTTCACAAAAAGTCCATAGCCATGACACTTGGCAATAATTGCTTAGACTTTTTTAGTTCTCTATGAAAGTTATTAACTTTTAAGAACTTTTTAGGTGAAAACATTTAATTATCTCTCTATTATATTTTTTAAACTGATTTCGTGGAAACAAAACTTTCCAAGAACCAGAAAGTCCAAAGTGTCTGTCTTGCTAACAACAACCTTACAAACCACCATCCTCCTTTAATGATGTTTGAAAGAGCCATTCAAACCTCAAAAAACCCCTCAAAATAAACTCAGTCCTCAAGAGCACACAAAATTAGCTGCTGAATGAGGAGGAAAACAAGCTACTGACCAACACAGGAAAAATCTCATCACTAAGCACATAGAATCATATAATAGCTTGAACTGGAAGAAACCTTACAGACCATTCCAATCCTCCTGCTGTGGACAGGAAACTTTTCACTAGATCATCAGAGCCCCATCCAGCCTGGTCTTGAACGCCTCTAACAATGGGGTTAGTTAGAGGTGTTCAAGACCATAAACTCACATTAGTTAGTTAGTTTCATAAACTAACACAACCCCTCTGGGCAACCTGTGCTACTTTCACAGTAAAGAGTTTTTTCCTAATATCTAGCCCAAACCAGCCATCGTTTAACTTAAGGCCACTCCCCCTTTTCCTATCACCACACGTTTTTGTGCAAAGCCCCTCTCCAGCCTTCTTTTAAGGCCCCTCTAGGTACTGGAAGGTGTTACAAGATCTCCCCGGAGCCTTCTCCACTCTAGACTGAACAGCCCCAACTTTCTCTGCTTGTGTTCATAAGAGAGGTACTCCAGCCCTCTGATCAACTCAGCGGCTCTTCTCCTGACTTGCTCCAACAGGTCCACATCTTTCTTGTGCTGAGGCCCCCAGAGCTGGATGCAGTGCTCCAGGTGGGGTCTCACCAAGGCAGAAAAGAGCAGAGAGACAGAATCCACTCCTTCACCCTACTGGCTGTGCTCCTCTGGATTGTTCTCATCACCATCATTCCTGCCCAGAGAAAGGAAAGGTGATTAGCTTTCCGGTCACACTATTTTTCCAAGTTGAAACAGTATTGAGGCCAAACAGGAGAGAAAAAGGACCAGCTCTTTGGGTGGGAGTTAACCATCACATCAATTTGGCTGTGTGCAGTAAACTTCACCTTAAGCTTGGAATCATTCATGTCCTGTTAGAGGCTTGCTCCCAGGAGTAATTTGGCTGATGGTGATCTCTTAAAATACATTCAGTGTAAAATATTTCCTCTGCAGTTGTGGGTAAACAAATCAGTGGAGCTTTTCCTATTATGTTTATTGGATTCTGTGATTCAGGCCTAAGGGTTTTCTAGGGGAAAAATGAGGTGATGCACGCTTCCCAGAAACAAAAACACTGTTCAGCAGGAAAACCAAGCAAATCTAATCTGGCATTTTGATTTCCTCTTTTATTACACAACACCTCAACTTTAACTAGACTAGCACTAACTCATAGAGGTGAAAAAGCATCAGGAACCTTGTATCTCCTATTTCTTGGGTAGTGTTTTCATAACCACTCTTTCACTAGCTGCCAAGATGACCTTCTTACAGACAGATGAACAATAACAGTTAGTCTAACTGTTTATTACAATTGATTGCAAACAGATGAGAACATTAGTCATGAAGATCTAACCCGAAGAGTCAGACAATGCAGTCAGATGGAAATTCCTTTGGAAAGTCAAACAGTCCCTCACCCAGTAAAATATTTAGAAATGGAGTTTGCTGGGAGGGCATAATGGTAATCAGGTCATAACAGAGAAGAGTTTTGACCAGCTGCTGTTTAAACATGACCAGTCATTTTTCTCCCTCTATTTTCACCTGCTTTTTCCTTCCCAAACAACCCAGTTCCATTCCTTTTCCTGCTTTTAATTTCTCCCCTAAGCATCCCATAAGTCCTGTCTTCCTGTGTATGCTGCAATGTGTCCTCTACCTCCAGGCAGCAAAACCAGGAAGTCTGTGAGGTGCTCCAGGACAGGCTCATATTGATGCATTTCTTTCCCATGCCATGGGGATGAGGCTGCCCCAGCACAATTCTGGAAGGGGCCTTTCCTCAGAATCCTTACATAGGGTCTTTGCCTGCCACTGTCCCTTGTGCTCCTCTGGGTTTGAGGAGATAGGATCCAGTGATGGGGCTGGGAGCAGCCGCAGAAAGGGTTACTAAGGCTCCTCCACACCTGCCAATGTTTCTCTGCACTACCTTGTGGAGCACAGGCAAGTTTTTATCACATAAACTAACAGTTTATCACTACTACTTCTTAAGAAAGAAAAGAGGGCAATGCTGAGGGAAACAAAGACAATATGGAAGCTAAAGTAGCTAAAGTAGCATCTCTCTCAGAATTTAGCGTTGCCCAAAGTCAAAACTGATTTTCAGGTCTCTGCCTTTTTTTTTTTCTTCTTTTTTCTGCATTCGTCATAATGCTTCCATTAGATAATCTTAACAAATAGCCTGGGTAAAACTGTATAATGCTCCAAGACATGTACTAACCAGATACATCTACTTTGTAAAGAAAGATGTAGTTAAAATACAGGAAAACTAAGAAACTTTGAACCTAGACAAATTCATTTAGGTGAATTCAGATATGGGATCTCAGTTCCATTCAGCTGACACCTAGTCCTCTGTACCAGACCTTCACCTTTATCCTCTGGATTTTGTTTTCACCTCCCATATGAGCCATAAAATGTTCATATTGTCATCTGCTTTGGTGCAAAATGGGATCCTCAGTCCAAAAGTTCTTTATCCTTCATTGAAACATAACAGGTTATGTAAGCATAACTATAAGACATTTTGATGCTCACATTTGTCACAGACATCTGTGACAGACAGATTTTTAAAATTATTATTATTGTTGTTGTTGTTGAGAAAAACAAACCACAAAAAGAAGCAACCAAAAAAATCCAAACCAAACAACCATATTCTATCTCACTAGACAAAAAAACCGGTTCTTTCAGCAAATTTTGGTTCATCCACCAGACTTCAGAGAAGTGTTTAGGAGGCAAGAACACAATGAAATGCAAAATCCTGAAGCACTAAAAGTAAAGCAGATGCATAGCTTCTGACTCAGTCATTCAAGCCCACTTTTCTCATTCCCACAGGAAAAGTATTTTCTTATGTACCGGAAGAGATAAGGAAAGAGCCAGTGTGAGGTGCTTGGTCACAGGGTGGCTGGTTTGCACTACAGGAAAGAAATGTGTTTATCTCCCTCCTCTGTTTTCAGGAAAGAAGAGTTCTGATTTAGAAGATGGTAATCTCCATGTGGATCCTCAGATGTCCCCAAATTAGGGAGGCTATGCATAATATTAGGTAGACACATAATATTAGGTAGACACATAGGATTTGCACCAGTTTGATTAGAGACTCCATCAAATCCTCTCCAGCTATTCCGAGAAGCAATTGTCCTGACTTGTCCTTAGACAAGCTGCACAAAGCAAACAGGTCACTGATCCCTAACCCTGACCTGAACTTTCTTACACAGGATATTCTTCTCTTCATCATTTACAATCACTCCATACTGCTTAATCTCCACTTGGAATTTTTATTTTTTTTCCTACAACAATCAAATATTTCATGGGTTTCCTATGAAATGACAATGGAAGGAAAAGAGGTATGAGAGTGTATAAACAGAATAGAACCACTGAACAGTGAATTAGATCCACTTTGTTACGCAGCACTAAGCTGCTTCTCATGTTACTTTAGTAGATGAAAGGACTGGTCCTAATTTGATTTAAATCAATGCTCCATTTAATGCAATAGATCCATACACCTGTACACAAAATTAAAATTAAAAACACATCTGTGGCAAATCAATGTGCTAAATCTACCACAGTCCTCCTGATTCTCTTTTCAGTCTTTCAAACACAAAGACATCCCTACCACATATTTCATTCATAAACTAACTTCTCTGAAGACCTCTGTGTGTAGATAATTTGTGACAATACCACAACATAACTACAGCCTTAGCATCAGCAGAATCAAAACAAGAATAATTGTGGGAGAGTTCTTATATTACTAGGATACTACTGTGCAACTACTGAAGTCATTCACTGGTTTGCTAAAAGAAACTGCTTATCCATAGCAATTTTTCACTCAGTCATACTATAATAGATGCTTCCAAGCATCAATAGGATTTATTTTTCCTTTATAAAAATACTTTCTTTCATTTGGAAATCCTTCACTCCTTGCATCTGTCATGGTTTAACCCCAGCTGGTGACCAAGAACCACACAGTCACTCACTCACTCCTCCCCCTTCCCCAGTGGGAAGGGAAATCTGAAAGAAAAGTAAAACACATTGGTTTAAGTAAGAACAGTTTAATAAATGACACATAATGTAATATTATCATCATCATCATCATCACAATGATAAACAACAACAACCACAAAAATAGTGATAAAGAGGAATAAAACCCAAAAAAGATAAGTGATACACAATACAATTGTTCATCACCTACTGGCCAGTGAAGGATCCGCAGCTCCTGTACAACTCCCCCCAGTTAATACACTGGGCATGATGTTCTCTGGTGTGGAATATCCCTTTGATCAGTTCAGGTCAGCTGTCTTCGCTGGGCTCCCTTCCAACTTCATCTGCACTTGTTCATTGGCAGAACACAGGAAACATCGGTTCTAATGGCTACAGCTAAATCACTAATGTTTCATCTACACTATCCTCCTGCTGAATCTAAAACACATCATGCAATTAGGAAAAAAATAAATCCTATTCCAAATGAAATCAGGACAACATAAAATATTTCTGAACTTATGCATTTCCCATATTCTTTTTCAAATATTCCTGTAATTATGCAGACTGAATAACATAAAGATAAATCACTTTTGTTCACTATTAGAATTAGCAATCCATAAATATTCCCACAAGAAGAAAAGCAAATCTGCCTGCTGAATAGTTCGTAATTTTTGCTTATCTTAATGGTTATTGTCTTTGTTTTCAACCACCAGTGACTTCCTATATTGTGATTATAGGAATGAGTTCAAAAGGTGGTACTGCGCTAGAGGAAGTCAGTGATACATAGAAACATGGCACTTTGCTAATGCATATTCAGGAACCAACCAAACACTTCAATTTCAAGCCACAGGGCTTAGTGGCACTTTCTTAGAAGTGTCATTATCAAAGGCTCAGATTGATTCAGACACTTAGAATTCATCCAGTGGTGCCTACCTGCAGTCCTACTACAGCCTGGCCCAAAGACCTGATAGTCAGAGAAGTACATCAGCCAGACCCTTGGAGAAAAACTTCTGCCTTACACCAGCTGGAGTAGTCCTGAAGATGGGACATTTTCCTACCAACACAAGTGAATTCAGTCTTCTTGAGAGCTTGTTTTCATAAGAGTGATATCCAGGTATTAGAAAGATTATTTACTTGCTCGTAGAATAGTCTTGTTAAGGTTTAGGGCTTGTCATGCTTCAGTGATCACAGACCTAGCAGGAGGTTAGCAGAGCTGGGGGAGAATGATGCACCACTGAGAGTAGGCACAAAGAATGCAGAATTTATAGGCCACAAGGTCATCTGGCAGAACTCCCAAGATAAGAAAGTAAAAAAGGCAACACTTCAACAGGGTAAAGGGTAATTCTGGCAAGGGAAAATAACAACCATGGACTCAAGAAACACACTAACTCAAGGAAGAGAAAGACGGAGCAAGCAGACTAATTAGCAAAAGAAGCAAGGGAATAATTAAACCAAGAGAAGACAGAATTAATAGCAGAATTATGTAACTTGTAACAAATGAACACTAATGTCTTTGTTTGCTAAAATGTAGAAACAGTAAAAAGCTTTGATAGTCTGTGTGCTGGGTTTCCCACCCAGCACCCCTTTCTAGCAGAACTCTAAATAAATCAAGTACCTGAGCTTTGTGTGTGGATCAGCCTCTTGTATTAACAGGTGAAAGAACCCATTTTGGGACAACAATCTAGGTGATCCAAATGGGAACTATAAAGCCTTGCCTTGCCTGGATCACCTTGCTGCTACCAGCAAAGGAGAATCAGATCAAATAGAATTTGCACCAGTTTGGTTGGAGACTCCGTCAAATCCTCTACCAGCACCGAGGTGGTGAGCAACTCAAAGGTAAAACACTCCAGAGATATTTGAACAAGGGCAAAAGTGATGTGAATTTCTAGACTGGTGAGTATCAAATTTCATTTTGTTGTAACTGATCAGTGCGAGCAGTCCTGGGCTGACCAGTGGGATTGGTAGTTGAAAACTTCAAGCTCTGTGTAAATTGGATAAGGAAGATTTGGAACAGTGACTATCACTGTACACAACATAAATAGTGTGTGAAAGAGAGGAGGTGTCCTCCTATCTTTGCTGACACAAGGTCAGGGCACTGTGTAAATATCAACAGGACATCAGAACTGGGAAATAAATAAATAAATGCCTAGGCATTAAAATTGTTACAGACAAAACTGTGTGATGGAAGAGAGGGCTTTTCCTTTCTCTGACAACAAGGAGTTGGAGCAGAGAGTAAAAAATTATTTTTATTAGAGGTCTGGAACCTAAGGATAATGGAACTGGGCAATTGAGTATTGGCAAACTAGTCCAACAATTCTACCCTGTAGCTGTTGGGTTTTTAGTTTGAAAAGCTGGAGTAAGCTGGGGAAGATCCAATGACTAAAGACAAAATGCCTACGTACTGTAAACAGTAGGTGGACACCTTATAAATTG
Organism: Ammospiza caudacuta; assembly: GCF_027887145.1. NCBI lineage: Eukaryota > Metazoa > Chordata > Aves > Passeriformes > Passerellidae > Ammospiza > Ammospiza caudacuta. Next base: position 18,966,643 of record NC_080632.1, read on the forward strand.
GTGAATGGGGAAAATGGATTTTTGTGGTTTTATTTTAGAATTGGTGTTTTGTTGCTGACTTGGTAAATGGGATAAGTTTTGGTTTATGCTGATGCTTTTATGACATTGTATAGAGACCCAGGTATTCAGAAAAAGTATATGTTGGGAGGAGATATGCTGATGTCTTGTACTAAGGCAAAGGTCGTGTATTGCAGGGGGCATGAGGCAGAAGATGCGTGAATGTTAGTTGCTTCCTTTTCCCACCATATAACATAGGAGTGGGGATGGATGAAGAGAATATGGATCAATATAAAGAACATATAAGAAGTATGGATTTTAGTCCTTTTGCTGGCCAGACTCAGGGAAATAAGCAAGCAGGGATACAGCAACTTTCAAAAAAGCGGCAGGGGTCTGCCAGGTTTTATACATGTCCTTTCTTATATTTCATAATTGTCAAATTGGAAGTGATCTGTTGGTTTCAGCTTTTGAAAACTGTTAACCTAACAGTTAGGTTACCCTAGCTGGGGTCATACTTAGGCTAGATTGATTACCATGTTACTGTGGAAAGAAAAGAGACTGGCATTACAAAGGTGAAAGAAACATGATAGCCCCAAGCAAGGGGCTTGGGGCCTGAAAGGCCCCTACTTGCCCTGCACAAATACACACACACACTCTTCTGGCCTAAATCAATGTGATATTTGTAGGCAGTAAGGGTCACTGAAAACATGGAAACATTATGATGCTGGAGAATTTTTTTACAATGAATGAGGGGACCAGGGGAACATAGCAAGCAACCCCCAGGAGACCCTGTAGTTTCAGGAAGACCAGAGGAAAAAAAAAAAGAAAGTTTTATAAATAGCAGAGACACATATTGAGTAAAAACTATCTGTAAGGGCTAAGGGAAGCTACAGCTTCTGATTTTTGGGGCAGCTTTATGGCCATTCCTGCAACTCACAGAGTAGCCAATTGGAGACATTAAACTCACTCGTGAGTTTCTATATGCCAAAATGTTGCTGTCTTTTCTAGGATGAGATTTATTATGCAAGTTAAATGCTTGAATCAGAAGGCTCTATACATCTCACAAGGTAAGGCACAGAAGGCTTAAATCTGTTTACTAGTGACCCAGACCCCAGAGGAACAAGAGAGTCAGAAGGAACAGGATTTAAGAGCAATAAACCAAATAACTGTGGACAATTACTGATGTGACTGGTTTGGATTTAAAAGACGCTTTCTTCTGCATTTCAGTGGATGAGCAGAGCCAGACTCTCTCACAAACCAGGTGAAAGAACCCATTTTGAGACAATGGGAGGAGGCTTCAGAACAAGAATTTTCCTACTCTGAAATGTAGGGCATTCCCCTTTTTTAGGTAAAAGCATGCTTTCCTTAATGGATTTAAAAATTGAGGTTGATTCATCAAGTGATGGAGTAGAACAAAGCTTCTCTGAACAGTGAACTATCAGAGATTTTGGAGAAAACGGCATCTGTCTCAAGAGTTGTATATACTTCTTTTTTTTGCCAATATAGTCATAGCAACATGTGCCCCTAGTGATTCAATGCTTGTGTCAACCAAAAGGTTATTTTGCTAATAAAATTTGCTAATAAAAGCCATTGCCCAAACAAAACAATTTATCCTACTAAAAAGATATTTGTTCTTAAATCAATAAAATTACATCTTGCTTTGGTTGCATATCTGTTAGCCAGGGATGTGATTATCTTTTACTGTCTTTGCCAACTTAAGCATAAAAGTAAAATTTTTCAAGCAGTTGTAAGTATATAAGAAGTAAGAGTAAGAATATAAGAAGATGAAATGTTCTTACCACATTCTAACCTGCTAATCTGCCAATATCCTGTGAATCACTGAATTGACTGATTTACTAATTTTTCAATTAAATACAGCAGAAATGAGCAAAACCTTTGCAACTGTGTGAAAGTGAAATAGACAGTAAACCTTGGCAGGACCATAGTTGTTCGAAAGAGCAACTCCCACACAGTGAGTAATACCCAGCGTGTTGTACAGATGAAATAAATTGAGAGATGTGAAAGAGAAGCATGAAAGCAAGATAAGACAACCAAGAAACTGCAAGCTTACAGATCTGCAAAAAGGAAAGGAAAATAGTGCTGACTGCTTCATCAGCATGACCATTATGGTTCAGAGAAGTTTACTGCAAATTTGCATGATAATGGCATTGTACATCAAAATCTCACGTTCAGTTTGTCTTTTCCAAGGAAACAAAGTGAACTACCATATCATGAACTTTCTGTGGAAAACGGGTGGTTATTTTCCCCAGCAATGTCTCAGCAAAACAACTGATTTCAGATTCCCTGTAGAGATTACCAAGGTCACAGAGAAGAACATCATAAGGATCATCTATGAATTTCTTCAACACATCTTCCAACTATTTAGCAAAAATCTTCCTGTTGATGTTTGGAATACAAGCAAGATTGAGAGCTTCCAAAATGGAATTCATCATCAAATTGAAGAACTGGAGACATGTTTGTCAGAAGAACAATCAAAAGCAAGAAACAGTTTTCAAACACGGATCCTAAAAAGCTCGACATATAGCATAAAAAAGTACTTTCAAAGAATCACCAATTTCTTAAAAGATAAGCAATACAGCCATTGTTCCTGGGAAGCAGTTCAAATGGAACTGAGAACATGTCACAGAATTTTTGACAGTCTTTTGAAAAAAAAAACTACATAAAGAGGTAAAACCTTCTATGTTTTGTTTCTTTTTAATAATACAATAATTTCTCTCATCTTGATATGTTTTTCATATCCACATTTTAATAATTTTCAAATTGACAGTTGGGACTTGGTTTCAAAAAACATTCAGCGCTCTAAGTTAAACATGTAGAGTACTCAAATGAAAGAGCATTTGGTATCATTGCTTCTGTAGGTCTTTAAAAATACAAGTGGATATTGCCCCTGTATTGTTTCTCTGCACTATTTTAAAAAGGTTTTGTAGTCCTTCCACATAAAATAACAGTTGATTTACAACCTGAAAAATTTACATACATTTCTGCATAGATTTTTTATTTGTAGTACTTTCACTCAGGAAAAAAGTACGAGATGCAGACATGCATAAGGAAGATGGACCTTCCTGTAGTCTTATGCATTATGAAGATCTTATTTTACAAAACAAATGAGAATTTAAGATGACCAAGACATCTTTAAACTCAAAAAATAATGACAGGTCCTCCCAAACAATAAAAGTCAATTACCAGCTTTGATCTTTATTTTTCAAATATAATTGTCTCCATAGCCTATGGAGATATATTTATAGATATGAAATATACATATATGAAATAAATACACATGAACTATATATTTATATTTTTATATATATAGACAGATTTATGTATATAGCTTTCTATATATATACAGCATATTGAATAACTATAGCATAGTTATTCAATACAGTTATTTCTATACAGCATATTGAATAACTATAGCATAGAATTTCAGGACATGTTGATTCACAACACTATGTAAAATATGTATGCATTCAATGTGCTTCAAGTTCATAAGCAGTAAAAATTAATCTGAAAAGAACTACTGTATGAACACATCCTAACAAATTTCTTCCATCCCTCTTCCATCTTTCTTTCCTTCATTCAGGCAGAATCAAGCAGTACTTCAAATTATCATCTTCATCAGTTTAACCTTTACTCAAGACACTTTGAATACCCTATGGTCTCTATATCACTCCCTACTCATTTGAAAACTGGACGACCTCTAACATGGATTTTTTCCACCTCAGATTTCATATACCTTCAAGTATATCTCATTTCTCATGTATTTTCATCATAAATTGAATATGTCAAACTTGAATGTAAGAAGGAGTTAAAATATATCCATGACTTCTGGAACTGGAGAAGAAAAAGGGATTATTTTGACAAAAAAATGTTGACAAAAAATACTGTTACCATTACCTGCAGAATATTGAGATTTTGCTAAGAAGTTTAATCGCTGGATTGTAACTTGGGTTGCCTTCCTTTTTCTTAATTCAAATGAAATAGATATTTAAAAATCCCTTCTCACTTGGAGGGGGGGCGGGGGGGGGGAGGAAAACTGATTCTGCATGCAGCTATTGCAATGAATTGGTATAATTCCTTATTCCAGGAATGCAACAACAGGGTATTTGCAACTGCCTAATTTTAGGCATCCAAATTAGACACTGGGCTAGGGAAATCAGGCCCACTCACTCCCCTCTCATATGCTCCTTCTTTACATAGACAGGGAGGAAAGAATGAGCTTCAGACTCCTGAATATAATTCTGCTTTCAATCACCAACAGGAGAGCTCAGTTCTTAACTGGTTGTATGGGGAACATAAGACAAGTTTGGCACATAGATAATGTAACATTCCCAACTTTATTAGTCAGTCTGTTTTATTAATTTAAACACTCTGCAACTATGTTGACACTAAAGTGATGTTTGATGTCTGCAAAATATGTTCAAGTACACTTAACTCTGATTTTTTTTTTCCTTAATTTGCTGCTTTTAATGTGTGATTACTGTGGGGAATTAATGTTAACCAATTTTGGATACCAAACTCAAGGAAGTTGACAAACTGAAGGCTGTGACCTTGAGGTTTCCCTACGCATAATGTATCAGGCAAGATGACATAAGGTTGTATGAATGTACCTATGTTTATATTTTACTTTCTTTGCTCTGCTCTACACTTAGATTCCAGTCTCTAAAAAGCCAAGAGTCAGCACAGACTTCAGCAGCTATGACTAGTAACAACCCTGCACAGCCTAGTGGATTCTAACTGGATTCTATCAGTTCTCCATGGAATCACAGCATGTTTTCGTTAGGTAATGACAGCATCTTGACCTAAAAAGAGCTCATCCCTGGACAGCATGGAAACATTCACTTCCTCCATCTGCTCTTCTGGGGAGGAACCTCAATGAACAGAATAAAGACATGCCTGTTAACTCATGCATTCCTCATTGTCAATTGTGACTCACACTTCCAAAATGCAGGCTGCCTGGGCTTTTTTGAAAGAGGGGAAGAGAGACCTCATCAGATCATAATTTGGGGTATCCAGGTAAGCTTACCTAACTGACATCAGCTAAGCTTTTATAGGGAACACAGCTATTTAAGAACTGCCTGTGCTAGCTCTCTGTAAAAAATCTGTGCTTTCACAAGTTACAGTTAACTGTATCTTATAGAAGAAAAAAGAAGTAACTGTAATCAATACTAGTTTCACATTTCTCACCTGGAATTCAATCTTAACCCTCCTTGAGGAAACAATATGCAACTTTCTACTCCTGTGAAAAGAACTGTATTTTCTGAAACTGAATATGGTCTTTAAAGTCAAATAGCTAAGTATTGCCTTTTTGTTCTTTAAATGAGTACTTAAAAATTAAGTACTGAACATTCTCATGAAAAATTCTAGACTAATGCTGTTACACATAACTCTTACAATTAAACTTTTTGTAACTTTCTATCATTGCTGTAACTGGAGATCAAAAGAAACAAAACCATGTCTGTTTGTTCAGGTTTTTTTAGTGTATTGGCTTCAACATATCTGTGAATAGACACCACTTCAATGTCTATCTTCATCAAGCACTCTAATACCATGCCGGTGGGTACAAGAACAAAGAGGGGGTGGGGGGAGGGAGGGAGACACTAAAATGGGAAAGTGAAAATAATTACTAATTATTAAAACTTATTATAAAGTTTTAATAATTATAAAAATTTCAAAGCCACTTAAAATTTCGTTTAAGAAAAAAAAAAAAAAAAGAGACTAAATTTCAAGATCTTCTTTATTTTTTTTTTCCTGGTTAAAAGAAGAAAAAGTTAAAGCTCCTAGCATTTGTACTGGTCAATGAAAGGTTGGATTACTTTGAAATACAGACAGCTGTGAGCTGGAAAAGATAAACTGCGGTTCTGCTGAGAGGAAGAGCTGAAGTAAGGAATGAATAACCAAAGGGCAAGAAATCAGCTCCCCTCACACCTTTCCAGTTTCAGGACACTGGAAGTGCCACCCAAGTCAGTGCCTGGTATGAGGGCCCATGAGGCTGCTTTAAACACCTGCTCAGCACCCTCTCCAGAGGGTGCATTCTTCTATCTGCTAGAACTTGCTTTGAAACTTTAGAGTGGCATAATTTTATTTTTCATTTTTTCTATACCCAAACAAAAATCCAAGATCCAAAACTAATGCTCGCTACAGTGGAAAGAGAGTTATCTTTAAGACAGAAGTGGACATCTATTACCAACCACCTGGATATACTGCATGCTATTATCCACAGAATTCACTATATTCTTTCTAGATTAAAAACCTACACCTTTTGTCAGCATAAGGGTATGTTGAATCTTCAAAATAAAAAAAAATATTATTTTTTATTTGATTATATTGGTGGGGTAAGCAAATGCCCTCAACAGCAGAAGCAGCAGATGTCTTAGATTAAAAGTGATGACAGACTTCCTAGACCAAACAGTTCTTAGAAACTCTTGGCCAAAGAGCCCCCTGCTGTTAAAAAGTGTGGTCCCATTAAGCTACTTGATTAGGCTAAGTCCCCTGTTTTCCTTCCAGGGGAAATCAAACAACAGTGATGGTTCACAAGATCAGATGACCCAGTTTTACATTCTTTCTTCCTCCCTTTCCCTCTTTCCAATCTCACATCCTTGTCCTGCTTTAATACTTGTTGAACCTTTTCCTGAGCCCATCAGACAAACAAAAAATTATCCAAAATACCCAAACAAATAAAATCCATAGTTTTGTTCAAAGGTAAAGCTTTAAAATCAGAGAAAAAGACCCACTGCATATGAGAACTAGCACGAAAGAGAAAGGGGAGTGTTGCAGCAAGACTGGGTAACAAGAACAGTGAGCAAAACCTTCTCTGCTTTTCTTGTCTGGTCCAAATGACTTTAAAAGAACCTCTCAGTTACACCACATATAATTGATCTTCAGCTGTATCTGCAGGTCCTCCGTAAGTATTTCTCCTTTAATATACTAATACGCTAATTACCCATCACTACAACCTTAGTGAAATAGCACAGTATAGTTTCTCTGGAAATAAATTTACTTCTGCAGTGCTTAGCTTAAAATTCCAGTTCTAGCTGACTCATTTTAGGTTTCTCTCTCCATCTTATCTGGACAGTTCTTGCCTAAGTCAGAAGAGGCTCACAAGAGGCTCAAAGACAATCTATCTGTCAATGATGCCAAAGCCTCTAATTCTGAGAGAATACCCTAAAACAGAAGACTGAAAATAGCACTGGGTTTTGCCTAAAAAATTCCATCTGAAATCTCAGTTTACCTAACTAGTGATAAAGACTAAATATTAAACAAAGATGAGCACCATGTTTGTCCCATAAAATTTTTAAACAACTGCTATTCCAAATTACTCTGTGGTCCTTGTTCCCAGGGCACTAGGACCTCTCTGTTTCTCTCAGTTTCTGTTCCAAAACACAAATACCTTCCCCAGGGGCCTAACGATTCCAGGTACTTTGCTGGCAGTTAATAAAGAATATTTTTCAGGAGAGAAACCCCAGCAAAGAAACTGAAGTGATCTGGTCCAGTCCCAAGTCTCACATCACTCGCTAATGTGTTCTAAGCAGCATCAGCTACTACACCAACACAACAGCAAACTGCATAAAATCATCACTGCAAGAGGCTTGATGCCAAGCAACATCCGGCCATTCTGCACCCACCTCCTTTTCTCTTTAGCACTTTCTAGATTTCAGTATTGCTTGACTGTAGTCTATCTTGTGCTCCTTTTCTTTCTACTGTATACAGTCCACTTTCAGATGTGCATATTGTCTGTTTAAAAAACATCAAAAACATCAGTTTCCTCCTTCTGGTTTTTTTTTTTTTTTTTGGTGGTTTTTTGGGGTTTTTGTTTTTTGTTTGTTTGGTTTTGTTTTTTGGGTTTTTTTAGGTTTTGTTTTGGTTTTTGTTTGTTTGTTTTTGTTGTTGTTGTTCTTACGTTTGGGGTTTTTTGGGTTGTTTTTGTGTTCCCGGAAGGCTCCTTTCTGTGTGCCATGGAGCAGGGAAGCACAACCTGTTCACAGGTCACAATTACTGGTCCACTCAGAGACTTGTGCAAATCTTTAATAACATGCTTTGCTGTGGAAAAGCAGGAAACAGGCTCTCCTCTACCTACTGCAGTGCAACCAGCATATAAATTGTCCAGTTAGGTATGTCCAAAACATTGTCTTACAAGTATCTCCTATTAAATACAATTTATATCTGCGTGTAAAATACAACTAAAAATCTCGGAGAACAGAGGCAATCCTCATGCCTATATAAAAAGTTGCTGAAATTTAGGCAGGGCTGGGAAGAGTCCTCAAACACCTTTATTCTTCAGACCACCATACAGCTATTCAATCAGAATATTTTATTTATGAAAGATGTCCACAACCAATCCCAGAACAGGCTGATTTGACCATCAAATGGGAGCAAGAAGGTTTCTACATCTTCAAATGCCGGCTGGCAGCAGTCTTGCCAGAAGACAGATGATCTGCAGGGTCAATCACCTTCAAGCAGGACTCTCCAGGAGCCTTTGCCTGCGCTTGCACTGCAGTTCTCTTTTAAGCCAACAGCGGGTACCTCTAGGGCGTGTGAGTCCTTGCACCGGCAATGAAGCATTTCTCTGTAACAAGCCCTGGGTCCGTCTCTGAGACAGCAGCTGTCAGACTGTCACACTGTGACTGCAAAGACTTGCAGGGATTTCAAATACTGTGTTCCACTAGGGAACAAGAAGTTTAACACAAATCATTTTTCCTTGAGAAACCCTGCAAACTGAAAGCAAAATCCAGCACCCCGAGCCTGTGTCTTCACAACAGACCTGGCAGATCAGCTGCACGGCACGTTTCTTGAGACACTAACTTCGCACACAGCATTAAAGCAAGGGCAGCAAAACTGCCCCTTTTAAGAGGCTGTGTCTCAGCATTTGCCACGGAAGACGACAAGCTCCTGGCCGAGACTCCCACCCCTCTGCTCAACACGGTTACAACAGGACCAGCACGCAGGGCTCCGGACCTCGCCTCCCTGCGCCAGAGCACGGTGCGGAGAGGCGGCGGGAGCTCTGCGCCAGCCCGGCCCGGCCCCGCTCGTCGCCCCGCGCTCGGGCACCCGCCGAGGGCAGCAGGTCCAGAGAGCCCGCGGCTCCCGCGCAGCAGCGAGCCGGCTCCTGAAGCTCTGGAGGAAGGACACAGAGACCTACCTCTGAAAGACGGGATGGGGAAAAGGGAAACGAACAAATAAACGAAACAGATAACGCACACCCCCTCCCCTCCCAAGGAAAAAAAAAAAAAAGAAAATAAGAAAAAAGAAATAAAGAAAAAAGAACAGTAAAAGGAAAGAGGAGCACTTGGGAAAGCGCACCTTCGTGCGGGCTGCAGCCCAGCCGCTGCTGCTCGCAGCGGAGCGCGCTCACCAGTACCATCCCATCCTCCCAGGCAGCGCCCACCACCTGTCGTTCCGGCCGGCACCAGGGGCACGTTCCGCCCCCGCCCGCGCCCGCCTCAGGAGAAGGCCCGGGGGCGCCAGGGCAGCGCGGCCGCGGGGCAGCAGGAGCCCCACCCCGCGGGGCCAGCACCGGCCGAGCCCCAAAGCACGGCAGTCCCCGCGGGCTCGGAGGAGCTGAGCAAGGCTGTCACCCTCGCTTGGACCGAGCGCAGCGGGGAGCGGGCGAGCCGCTCCCGCACCACGAACGCGTCCCGCTCACGGCGGAAAGTTTGTGGGCGGCGGGACCGACCCTCCACCCTCTCGTGCGCCGGCCCAGCCTTACCTCCCATCCCTCTGGGCGCCGCCGCTCCTTCAGGTGCCTTCCTCGCCTGAGGGCCGGGAAAAGAACGCAACAGCCTGCGTATAGTCGAGTCGGCTCGGCTCGGCTCGGCTCGGCTCGGCTCGGCTCGGCTCGGCTCGGCTCGGCTCGGCTCGGCTCGGCTCGGCGCCCGTCCCGCCCCCCCGAGCGCCACCCCCGACGGCCCCGGGCCCCCGCGCAGCCCTGCCGCGGCGGAGGGCGCCCCCTGGCGGGCATTGCCCCCCTGCCCGTGCGCGGCGTGACCCGGGCCCAGCGCGCCCCGCGGCCCCAGCACACACTGCCCCTGCCCCGGCATACACTGCCCGACCCCAGCACACACTGCCCCAGCACACACTGCCCCTGCCCCGGCATACACTGCCCGACCCCAGCACACACTGCCCCAGCACACACTGCCTCAGCCCCAGCCCCAGCACACACTGCCCCTGCCCCGGCATACACTGCCCCTGCCCCGGCATACACTGCCCGGCCCCAGCATAGACAGCCCTGCCCGAGGGTCAATCTGCGTCCCTCGGAATCACAGCCCATCCTGAGCTGGGAGGGACCCACCAGCATCATCAAATCCAGCTCCCAGCTCTGCACAGGATATCCGAAGAGTCACAGCCTGTACCTGAGAGCTTTGTCCAAATGCTTCTGTCAGGCTTGGTGCTGAGGACCCTGTTCCAGTACCCAACCACCCTGTGGGTAAAGAACCTTCTTCTGATAGCCAGCCTAAACCTTCCCTGACACAACTTCAGGCCATTCCCTTGTGTCCTGTCACTGGTCACCTGATTTACGGACTTTGTGAGTTTGTGACACTGGTCACAAATTCATATTCTGGACAGAAGAGATCAGTGCCTGCCCCTCCTCTTCCCCTTACAAGGAAGTTTCAACTGCGATGAGGTCTCCCTTCAGTCTCCTCTTCTCTAGGCTGAGCAGGCCAAGTGACCTCAGCTGCTCCTCATATGGCTTCAAGGCCCTTCACCATCTTTGTGATCCTCCTTAACACCCTCTTTAATGGCTTTATACCTTATGTTATGGCACCCAAAACTGCACACTGGTCTCCAGACGAGGCTGCCCGACTGCAGATGAGAGCAGGACAATTACTTCTGGGAAGAGACCTAAAACCTAAATTAGGTTTTGGGAGAAAACCTAACTTCAGTTTAGGCAACAAATATGAGACTCTCACCAACCATAGAACCTGTAGCAGTAGCAGTAAAAGCCTTGGTCCCATGGCCCTCTTTCACTGAGCTCCTTGCAGACACAGTGCTCTGGAGGAGTTTGCCTCCCTAACAGTATCCCAGCTGATGTGGTAGTCATCAGCATAGACACAAACCCTTATCTCAGGGTTGACTGATAGAATAAGTAAAAGTATCCATGTTACTGTTTTATCAGCTAATGAGATTTTTGGTTTATCTAACCCATGGCATTTTTGGGAGTATGTTGATGCACAGTCATGTGTATAGAAATGCCCACCTTCACAGTTATATTGTACTGATTGTCTCAGTACGGAAAAACCCCAACCATTACATACATTCTCCCAGCTGACTATATATATACACACAAACTGGAAAAAAAGTTCTTTCTTTCTCATGCCTACAAAGATTTCTTACACCTTCCCATCTGACCCGTCTTTTCTGCAGACAAAAAAGAAGCAGGAGGTGGGAGGAAAGAGAGAGAATAACAGCAGAGACCCATTTCACTGACACTCAACTAAAAGTAGGGTGGTTATATGCCAAACTCTCTGTTCTTAGGTGGAAAAAATGCAAACCCAACAGCAATGCAGAATGAGTTTGGGAAATCCTGGTTTCACTGAGCGAACGAACCCCAAATTTCCCTATTTTCCAGCAGCAAAGACCCACAAGGGTACAGCCTGACAAAGATGCAAGACAAATAATCATGGGAAATTGAAGGTGTTTTGTGAACAAGAGCAGTGGGGCAAACATTGAACAAGAACCGTCCACTTAATAGGTTTGCAGAAAATAGCAGCAAATCATCCAGGTTTGTTGAAAACTACTGTGCTTCCTTTCCCACTGTGAGAGGCAAAGAAGTTGGCCTCTTGCCCTGCTGTGGATCCCATCTGTACTGTCACAGAAGGTCCAACTTTTGTCTCCCTTCAAATTGGAGATGAAGTCAGGTAGCAGCTTCCACGTGGCAGAGTCAAAGCAGAACCTTAGCTGGCCTGAGGGAAGGACTGAATCTGTGGCCTCTTAGATGAGAGGTTGGATTAGGAACTACTGGCTGCGAAACCAGAGGAGAAAAAGTGGATGGGTACCTGAGAAGCTGCCAGCATGTTGTGACTGGGGCAGAAGACTGGTTTGCTTGGAAGGAAATACTCTATTGTGACTGATTAACTTTTATTTCCTAACACTTGCAAATAAAGATAATAGAAGTAACCCTTGCACCTTCACAAATACTGCAAGAAAAGTCTGAAAAGTGACCCTTTCTGAAACAATTTTCTATTTTTTATGAGGCAACCATAAGGTTCCTCACAAATATATCTGAACAAATAGCAGTAGAAATAATCTTTTTTCTGATAGCAGAAAGGTTTAAGTAGGTTTAAGTCACTGGTAGAACTGCTTTTTTATATCATTACCAATTCCCTGCTTTCAGGCAGAATCAGTTCTTTTTTCTGCCCTGCAGAAACAGTTTGACATTGACATTACTGTGTTTCATATTTCTATGTACAAAATTAAAGACAATAAAACATGCATACAGAGAGTTTGCAGGATCACAGCCCTAAGAAGGAGTAGGTTAAAAAAGAGAAACTGTCAAACTCCAAATTTCCTAAGGTATTTGGAAAGGCTTAAACATAATATAAGGACAATGCCAGGTTAAAAAACAGTGACACAGTAAAATAATTTTCAGACAAGCTCCCTGTTAAAACAACGGGACAACGAAAACAAGTAACTGCCTTCCCATTGTACCCAAAAGTTAAAAGTTTGCATCCCTCTAAATGCTCCATTGAAAGATGTTTCAAAAAATGCAGTAGGTGTAGTTGACAAGATCCATTTTGTTATATACACTCAAACAGGGACAGACAGTGCCTTTGAGGACAGCATTTTCTTTTCTGTGATTTATAATAATTAAAGCATATCAAGAACCTGCTGGCTTTGCTTAGGCAGAACCTATTTGTGGTGACAAAAGAAGAGCCCAGAAAGGACAAACTACAGACACAATTCTTTTCCTGAACTTCAATCCACAACCCCTTTATTTTCTAACCATCAGAAATTACTAGAGTGCTGAAAAGCACATCAAGGACAGCTGTCTTTCTGAACAGAAAGATGCCTGCTTTTCCATTCTCTGTAGTCATGTTGCAGTCTGGATCATTGCCATGGCTACATTCACCAGCATGTTTGATGGAAGTTGCTCCTTTGCTGCTGGGAGAGAAGCCAGAAACCAGGGCTGTGAACCCAATCAGTCAATTTACTTCTGCTGAATTTAACCAGGAGTCGATTCAGTCATCTATGCCCTATTATTCTTATCTCATACTGCAAAGTTGTTAAAGTCAAGGCTCTTTCCTCTTCCTACTACACAAAATACACAGCTTAAAAAAAAAAAAAGTAGGTCTTCAGATTAATTGTTGTCAGTACAAGCAAACTGAAATTCAATTTAATTTAGCATCAAATAATTGAGGACTGCTTAATCTCTGCCACTGTTGGGAATACAGGATGGAGAATTACACAGATTGGACAATTCACATTGGTACAAACAATTTGAACTAGCAGGAATAACATGTTTTGATGTTGCTGTTTAGTATTAGGTGTGCTTGGATGCTCTGAAAGAACCAAAATTTTGTAAGTGGATCTTACAAGGATTGTTTTCCTGTGGCTCTTCTCTGCCTGTTTTTTTGTATTGTTTTGGGGTCTTGTGCCTGATAGGACTAAATTAACTTTGTCTCCTTGGTACATGACAAAATTTGTGTACATCTGTTTTTCTGCCCTGGCATAATACATACATTTTTTGTATTTTTGTCCCTTAATTTATCCCTTGATTTTACAAAAAGGGCTAGCAGGGGACAACAAGAATACAGGCATGTATGTAACCATGATGCTATCATAATCACTGTTTTCTTGGGAGAGCAGGATAAAATTAGAGCCTACTTCATCCTCTTTCCTTTTTCAAGTGGCCAGCTTATGGTTTTGATTTGAGTCTACACGAAATTGCTGTGGCTTTGTTAATCCCAATTTAAACTTAAAGATAATTTTTATGACAGACTTCAAAGTACAGCATTTTTAGTCCCTTATACATCAAATATACTGGTTTCATTTTATGTGAAAGCCCTGAATCATCTATCAGATGCTGGCACTAGACTGGCCCCTGTGTGTTGCAATGCCCACCTGGACTCAAGCAGGGTCAGATACACAACCTCAAAGCACACAGAAATGGCTAGAAGGCATTTACTACCTCAGCCCTTTAGGTACCCTTTGTATCTGTAGAGATGTTTTATGTCCCTCTTTAAGAGAGTTTTCCTTTTTCATCACCAGCATGACGTAGCTTTCCTCTGTTGTCTTTAGAAAAATTACAAACATAAAAATTTGAAAGCATACAAAAATTCAACACATGCAGGCAATCAATTAATGAAACCTTGAATAGGCTCAAGTCACAATGTATGCAAACCTAAATATACTTTCTCCCTACACTCTTTCAGTTGGTAACCCAGAGGGTACTTCACATCAGTATCCATTATGGTTGACTCATGATTTTAACAGCTCTTCGCTGTTCACAGCATGACCATGTGGTACTGAGCATTAACTGCTGACTTAACTCCACCTTTCTACACAGTGAAGGCCTGTTGTCACAAGGACATTTAATACAAGAGTGCTCTTTCATACTACACCAGATCATTCACACCACACTACATGAAATTTATGTGTATGCCACAGATCTAGCACAGTTGCTTCTCAGATATTTCTGGAAACATGCAGAGTGTTGACCAGCCTAGCCAATAATAGACAGAAAGATGGGCTGCAAACAGCTGTGGCTGCACTGCTGCTGTGTGCTGAAGGCAGAATGATGATGGGGTTGCTGAGGGAGTGTCCAAAGTACAGTGGTGAAAGAAGTGTTCTCTTGAGAGTTGCTGAAGGTGTGGTCTCTACCTCCTGTTCATGTGGGACAAATAGAGAATTTACCTTCCATACCACACACATGCGCTCTTGTGATTACAGATAGAAGGAAACTGTTTCTTTCCTATAAAAAGAAGATGCAGAATTTTCTCCTTTTCTCCTCTTCTCTTCCTTCTGTTTTCTTTTCCTTCCTTCCTTCCTTCCTTCCTTCCTTCCTTCCTTCCTTCCTTCCTTCCTTCCTTCCTTCCTTCCTTCCTTCCTTCCTTCCTTCCTTCCTTCCTTCCTTCCTTCCTTCCTTCCTTCCTTCCTTCCTTCCTTCCTTCCTTCCTTCCTTCCTTCCTTCCTTCCTTCCTTCCTTCCTTCCTTCCTTCCTTCCTTCCTTCCTTCCTTCCTTCCTTCCTTCCTTCCTTCCTTCCTTCCTTCCTTCCTTCCTTCCTTCCTTCCTTCCTTCCTTCCTTCCTTCCTTCCTTCCTTCCTTCCTTCCTTCCTTCCTTCCGACACCTCCCTCCCTCTCCCTTCCTTCCCTTCCTTTTCTTTTTGGTGTAAGTATTCTTAATACAAAGTCTAAGTTCCCTACTCCAAAGTCCATGACTCACATGTTATTGTGCATTATTTTGTTTTGTTGTGGTTCTTTTTTTACTATGGAAACTGTATACTGAAGTTTTTGGCATAAAGCACAAATATTATTGCAGTAAATCTTCTCTCTGTTATATTTAGGAACTGTGCCACCAGTCCTGATTGACTTATTCTAAAGGAATACATTCTGGAAATCTCCCACTGATATACCTGGCAAAAGAACATGTTAGGGTAAATTTCAAACAGGGTCCTTGCTATCATAAGTAAACACAGAATCAGCCTTTTCATATATCCACTAATTTTCAGGGGTACTGTGTTGGGGATTTTTTGCTTTGGTTTTGGTGGTGTGGGCTTTTGTGTGTGTCCATTTTAGTTTGTTTGTGGTTTGGCTTTTTTTTTATTTCCAATTTAGGATTTTTTTTTTTTTTTTTTTTGCAATTTGGAGATGTTTCAGTAAACGCTGTGTAGTGGCAACAGCTGCAAATACCATGTTACAAAAAGCACAGTAAGACTGGTTTTGTCATTCTTTTGGGTGATTTATGGAGCATCCACAAATGCCTCCTGTATCATGGCTACTTCTTACAACCAGACTTCATTATTCACAGAACTGCCAAGAGCCAGGTTATGAGGAGGGAAAGTTCAAGAATTCTGAATAAAGCCATTGGATGGCTCCACAACAGCTTTATTAGGTTTGGAATCCTTTTTTGTTGATGTTGGCCAGAGATTATGATGATCCTGTCAAAAGCCTATTTTTTGGTTCAGTGATTCAGAAAGGCAGCTATTCCCTTTGCTGATTGTCCTGATAATTATAGTTGCCCATAGAAAAATTATTTCCAGTAACTGAAAGGCATCAGCAAGAGCATTTGGTGGTCTCGTGGTGGTGCCAGAAGCCTAAGCATGTTTTGCTGCATGTGTGCTGTTGGTTGCCAGCTTTTATTCCAGCTCTGTCACAACTGCCTCAAGAGCTCATTATGGGTCTGGGCCAAAAAATTGGTAAGGAGAGAAGAAAAACATTTATCCAAGGTCTGACAGTGGCGCTAACCTGTAGGTTGGGTGGTCAGAGGCAGATATTGCTCTGGCAGTGTCTCATGGAAGAAATCATGTTTTGTTGGAAAAGCAGGTGAAGACCAGCAGACTAAATTTGCTGGTGGTTTCATGAGTGAAAGAGAAACCTTGCTGAGGTCAAAAGACTGGCATGAATCATCTTGTTTCCCTTGCTACCTGCCTGTTTCTGCTCATCTGTGGGATATTCTCACAGTTTTCTGTGGTTGAAAACTGAAGGAGAGAGGCAGAGACTTGTGCTTTTCTACAGTAATGAAATCTCTTTGATGTTTGCCAAGCAGTATGAGGGATGCTAAAATTAAAGAGAAAACACCTCGGAGTACCTAGAGGGGAAAGGCAACATGTGCCCAAATTAGTAGCCTCACTTTTGCATTAAGATAATTTTCCTAGAACTCTCCAAAGCAAAATAGAACTCCTCTGCTGGTAGTAAGTATCATCCTCCAGATTTTATTGTGAAGTACATGGAAACAAGTTTTACCCAATTTCAGCAGCATGAACTAGGAAAATCTTCTGCTTCTAGAATGAAAAGATTATATGTTTTATATGAAGGTCACCAAGAGTGGAACTCAGTGCCCTTTGTCCCTCTGAGATTAGAGAATTATTTGCTATTCCTACCTGCAAAAAGTAAACAGCAAAATTCAGTCACTGTTTCCTCTGACTCAAACACTGCTTAAAGTTTCTCTCAGGACAATGGTTATATTCAAAATGTTCTCTGGACTTACTTTAGCTTTTATATTGACAACATCTCTTTAGGTTTGTTTTTTTCAGAAATGTGTGGATCAGAAAGTGCTATAATCTTAGTGTATTTTGACAAAATGCAAGTCCTCTCCTTATAGTTTTTGTGGGTTTGTTTGTTTGGTTTGGTTTTGTGGGGGTTTATTTGGTGGGGGTTTTTTTTGTTTGTTTGTTTGTTTGTTAGTTTTAAACCTTTGCTTCCTCTCTCCTATCAACAGCAGAAAGAATGCTTTTCTGGAACTAATGCCAGAATTTTGTCTCCTCCTGGGATTGCTGCAATATTAATATACCATGAATGGGCCTAGGACTCTCTCAGGTCCACAAAGGACACACTGGTTCAGTTTCTGGCTCTACTAAGAGCTATTTGATGAAGGATTTAGTTTTCAGCCACTCAAGGCAGATTTAAAAAAAGGATCAGCCAAAACCAGCTTTTCCTAATGACTCCATATAGCTGAAGGATATATTTCCAACAAGTGAAAATCATTGTAACCTTTAGAGCACCAGACAGGACAGCCTGGATGCTTGATTTGCCTGAGAACATCAGCTGAACTAATGAGCTCTGTGCAGTGGAACCCTCTCCTTCAACCCCTGCTGCCAGAGTTTTATAAGAGGACACCAATGCACAATAACCTCTTCAGGAGAGGAAGCAAAGAGATCTCCAGGTTTCATCAAATATCAAACAAGCTTATATTCTCACCTAGGCCCAGCCTACTCACCTGCATTTGCTGCAGTAGGAAATGAATAAGAGAAATATTCTGTTTAATGTGGGACACACAGAGGTGAAAGAAATATATAGCTACAATGGTATGGAGAGGCAAGAGAAGTATACCTCAGAATTCAGCCTGGTTCCTTCCTGGTGTACAAGAGATACTTAAAATACATTGTTAAGCAGGGCTACTACTAGATCTACTAGCCTACAAATTTTCTCCTAATCTATTTTCCCTCCACTCTTAGAAGTCCTCCATGGAATATCTAAAATCATGCTTAAAGCTACCATGATCCCTGCTCCATCTATGCTTACATAAGATCATCAAATGATCATATGCAAACTGTCCTCTTCACCCTAGTTTTCAGTGATCCCACTATTTATTAGGGAAGCTATATCCCTTTTCGAACATACTCTGAATTATTTTTCATGAAAAAAATCCATTCAGTCCATGTTGAATTAGTTTGGCCTGCCATTATGGGGAAAATATCTTAGGAAAGGAAGACAAATATGAAAACTGCAGAATTTCACTATTCTAATATTTCAAGAAAGGAGACCCACCATGAACCAATGTCTGTCATGCTTTTTACTAAATTCTTGACAATATATAGGAGATATAGAAAAGTTAATGGTGTCTCTTGCATGAAATCTGTTGTGAATGACACATCAGAACAGTATGGGTATGATCATGCACTTTAAAACATATCCCTCCCCACAATGATAAATATTTTTGATTTGCACTTAGCCTTACCTGATGAGTGCTGACATAGCATTTTAACACTTTCCAGAAAGATGTATCTGCAATTGGAGAAGCTATGGATTGATGTTTCAGATTCTGGCTGGCCTATTTCCTATCTGGCCTTAATCTCTCCTTCTATTTAATGACATCACTTGGACACCAAAACTAATTTGGAACCTGGTAGCTTGCTTAAGTGGGACTTTGTGACAGGAGAGCATTACACTGCTGGTCAGACAGCTGCACTGCCGGCTTGGAAGTCCCCCAGGAAAATTCAAAGCTTTCAAGGCTCTAATTGTTTTGGATCTGGTTATTTTATGATCAGAAGAGGCACTCAACATTGAGAAGCCTTGATATAGAAGAGAAGTGGATGGCAAGAGCACTTGAATATTCAGGTCTGTTCATCCCCAGATTGAACTCCCACATGTGTTATTAAAGCCTATTTTCCAGTCTGATGACTGGGAGAGGGAAGGCTTGCAGAAGCTTTTTGCAGCATATAATTAGTTTAGGAGCTCAGTGCAATAGCATCAGCTGGAAGAATATATAGATGACGAAATCCTGCAATTTTGAACAGTATTATTAATTAGGAAGACTATACAGTCCTTGGAAAGATATTTCTGGTGTTTACATCTTGTAAACATACCTAAATAAAATACACTCTCAGAAGTTATTCTTTGAAGACTCCACAAATCCAGAATGCTAAATTAAATTTGGATTCAGAATAGCAACACAGACCATGGAGCACAATGTCATGTGTTTCTCTTGAAAAAAAAAAAGTGTTATTTAATTCACTCTTTTATGTAAGGATAACCCAGCTCTTTTGCATACAAGGACGTCTGAGTTATACGCCAAAGCATGGACAAAGTATTGATTCAGTGAATCGCATGCACTTGCTTGAATAGCCCACAAGATGAGTGGTCTGAGGTACCCAAGAAGGGCTCAGACCCATGCATTCTACAATGGGAGAAGAAAATATTGAGGTTCTTTCTTTACTTGCCACCTGGTTCTCTCTTTGGCCCTGGAGGTTGCAGCCTCAGTTTTCAGCAGGGATGTGTCGACCAGCCTTATGTGCACTGTATACCAGGGCAGAGCAATTTTTTCTGTCTGCACTCTGTTTCACTGAGTGGATTTACAGGAACGTCCAGATGAACACAATAACTCTTCAATCACATACAGCAATATCACCTGGGTCCTACAAGTTTTGCAATGTTATTCCAACCACAGCAATTGAAGGAAAGGTAAAGGCTCAGTACTGCCTTTAAATGCATACAAGACTAAAGGACAAAGGTAAATGCAACTTCAAAACACAGTTAAGCCACAAGGCTGACATTTTTCAATGTGACTGTCCCCTTCAAAAAACACTAACGACTCCCTTGATAATAGAGGCAGACTCATAGTCTAAAATCTCATCTTTAAGCATTACTTCCTTTTTTAAATTAATATGCTAGCTTTAGTAAAAGTTCCATCTCTTAGAGCACCAAGTCCTTGACCACTGGTAAAATATGATGTACTTTTTCATTAAAGAGAAGGTAACAGCACATCTTGTCCCCTCCCTGAGCTGTGAAAATGTGAACTAATTCATCATAAGATAAATTGTACATTACAGCTGGTCAAAAGGACTAATGGAAGTGAGTGGGGAATGTATTTCAAAATACAGAAGAAGTCTAAATATTCCTGTGGGTTATCTGCAATTGTACAATTTGCCTAGAAATATAATTCTCTAGTGAAAAGCTGAGGGTTCAAATAAATTAAATAAAATGTGCATAAGTGGGTCCTGCTACATGCAGGACCATCATCTTGGTGTAACTCCAGTGGGATTCTATAGCCTGAGCATGAAGTCATGTCCAGACACTTTCCTTTGTTTTCACGATGACTATCTTATGAATATTTATGTAAATACATTCTCAGACTACGTAAACTAATCACTGTTTGATATCCAAATGACTGAAAAACTTTTTACAACAGCCTAATGGGAAGAACTTAAAATCAAAATGAACATAGAAGGAAAGTGAAGAATAAAACTCAAATTTCAGTTTCTAGTGCCATTTTGTTCCTCACCTGAAAAATTCTCTGTCCACAATATTCTGTCCTTGCTGATGGTGCAATACCTATACAGTAAGACAGAGGTTGCAATAATGCTTTAATTCCTTCTATACATAGGCAGATGACAGAAAAAGTTCTTTCTGTCACTGGAAACTCTCAGTGGTATCTGAATCAGACTTTATACTCTAGAAAAAAAACATTTGAAACTGAAGAGAAAAAACATCAGTCTGAACTGTCCTTGTGTTTAAAGTCCCCATACATTTTTAATCACACACACTTGTATCAGGTTTTAGTAAACTAATGCAAGATGTTTCTGTTCCTGTTACCATCTCACAATTTTAGATTCCACTATGGGACCAGTGGTTTTGGTCTCCAAGTTGCATCATAATTTTCAGATTTAGGCATGGTTCCCTGAGCCTACCTGAACCCACTACATTCAAAGAAATATGTCTTCTAAATCCACTCAAACCATGCATTCAGCAAGGTCTTCTAGTCCAGTGAAGATCTTAACATAGGCTAGCTCATGACAAAACAGTCTTTACAGGTACCTCCAAAAAAAAGGGGACAAAAGAGATAACTGAACAACCCTGAAAGTAATGTCCATTCACAAATCAGGATCAAGACTGTAAAACCCCATCTCAAACTCCTACAGGGAAGGAGAAACCAAAGGAGGAGTGAACCCTTGTCTGAAAATATTGGAATTACTCTTGAATTACATCAGAGAGAAATTTTTCCTTGTATATTTTTTAAGGTCTATTTAATTCTGGGGTGTTTTTGGTTTTATAGTCACTAAATAACTTTCATGAATTACTTGAACTGGGAAATTATTCCGTCATGGTTGCTCCACTCCAACTAGTTCTGTGATCATTCTTTCTGAATGGGGTCCAAGGGTATGATAAACTGCATGCAAAAACATGCATGAATTCAGAATGCCTGAGATTAAAGATAGAAATTTTAGTTCATCAGTTTGTCTCTTTAGCAAGTGAGACTGCCAATTATATGGGATGTAACACACTTTGTATATAACAAATGACTATGTAAAAAATGTCCTTGCAAGATTTGAAATTAGACAGTAAAAAGTATGTGAGAAGTTAATTCCATTACGACTTTCACATTTCAGCACTTCCTGTATAGACAATAAAGGGCAAACAAAATAATCTCAAATAAGGCAGCATTTATGCAACTGAATCACTCAAAAATCAGAAATCTGTTGCATTTGGGTTATTATTTAGGGTTTTTCTTTTGTTTTCTTTTTCTCTCATGTTTTTTTTAACTTGCTTGTAGTTGTTTTACAAAATGGTTATCAATGATTTAGAGTTTTCATCTCACTCTTTCTAAGCACCTTGTTGAAAACTAGTCATATGGCAGATTTTCAGGAAGGTAATTAGTAAAAGCCTTCCTTACTTTCTCCCTTGCTTTCTGCTTCCACTTCTGCTTCTATTTCCCCTTCCCTTCTTCCTGAAAACAATTAGGTCCAGAAAAGGGAGCAGACAAGCTTGCCATCAGAAATATACCTGTCATTTCCCATCAGGAAGATTCAAGAGTGACTGGGTGACCAATTTTGCTGCACAGCCAGCAGGGAAACCTCTGTGCATAACAGAGAGACTAAACTGCAGAAGAAAAGAAGAGAGAGACTTAGGCTGGGGGCTGAGTTTTTTTGCCTTCCCTTACTGAGTGAAGATCAGCGTTGTGGAAACATCACTGTGGTTCAATGCTGGTTTGAGGCTTCCAAAAGAGCAATCCTATCAGAAGCTGATCATGAGTGTCTGCATCACCAAGGGTGTGAGACGTTGCAGATGTACATTACAGAGCAAAGCCTAGCTTTCTTACTGACAAGCCATAACTTGGTGCAAATTTACTTTGGGATATGTCTCTGCTTGGGGCAAAACCTAGCTGTTTTGTTTTCTACTTTCTTTACAGTAGAAAATTTCATAACATTTTCTACTTTAGTGAATGTTTTCTGCCACCCTTTAACCCAGAACAGTTGTCATACAGTCCCCCCAAAATAACAGTAAATAAAATGTCTCCTTCAGAGAAGTTGCTTAATAAAGCAAACCAGTACTAAAACCTATCAGACCTTGAATAATTCCTCTGGACTATTTCTAGCTGGCTTCAAGTTGCTTAACCACAATCACTTAGGTAGATTAATAAGGTATAAACTTCATCACTTTTTATCTCTGCAGCTGCCTATCAGTAAAGTCATTTGTACTCATCAGAGCAGTCTCTTAACAAGACAAGTGAAATTAACAACCCAGAGCATCAAAAAGCTGTCTAAACGTCACTCTATCCAGATGACTGTACAATCACTGGAGCTGTTTTTTCCAGGAATGTTCCACAGATGAAGCTAAAACCCCAAGATGCTGCCACAATATAAACAACTTGTGGTTGTACTAGCTCCTTCCAGCTTGTGATAGATGACATTTAGCTCTCTCCTGGCTCAAAAATCAGGTAAACACATAGATCTTGCCCTTGTCTTTTTTCCCCCCTCACCTACAGCTTTCCCCTGCCCAGAGTCAAGGAAATTTCAAACATGAAACACTAAAAATATTCTGGTTCTGAAGTCTGTCCTAAGTCAGCAAAATCTGCATTGCTTAACACAGCCTGAAACACTATAAGAACCAGATGGGTCTTGCTCTTTTTGGAAAAAGTAACAATGCTGTTTTAAATAATGGCTTTATTTTTCTCCAGCTGTTGGCAAGATCTGACATGCAGAATAGTCAGCATTCCACAATTTCTGCCCACAAGCAAGTGTGAGATGGCTCCAAGATGCCTTGCTTCTCTGTACTGTAGGAGTTTTTAAAATGAGAAGCCCAACTCCTAATAATTGGAGATGCTGCAACACGAAAAGCCCTGGGAAAGGAACCTCGTGAAAAGTAGAAGGGAATTAAATTGGTCTACACTGGAAATACAGGAACCTATAGCAATGAATGCAGTAACAATTTTTTATCTGTATACTTTTTCAAACAAATGGTAAAAAACTTAAAACATACTAATTTTTTTCCACAAACTCCTCCCATGGTGGATATAAATAGATGTATTTCAGTCCACTTCAACTCCTTCTGAAGAGGTCCCATGTCCTGAAAGGCATTTCCATGTATTATAACACTTTTTAAAATTCACCTTTTAATAAAGCATGTACTGAAATATTTGCTGAGGCATGTTCCTGCTTGCTTTTTCTGACACACGCTGCTTGAATTTTCTGCTAAAAATAAAAACACTGCCTACATTTAGTGATAACTTGAAAGGGAGGAGAAAGGAGGAAGGAATTGGATAAATGCATTTTAACAGCCTTCTACAAGAAAGAAAAGCATGGTAATCCAGATCAGATGAGGTGAAAAAATAAAAGCACATAAATATGGTCATACTGGTATCTATTTGGTTTCCATCATTCAGATTTTTTTTTAGTGCTGAACATTCAAATGCATTTGTGATAAAAAAGAGATAATTTTTCTTTTTTTTGTTTTTTCACATTTTCTCCTTTCTGTTTTCCTTCTTCCCTCTAGTTTCATTTAAACACTCCTACTTGTTATTTGTGATCAGCAACTTAGGGCAGAGAGTACATCTGTAGTAGCATTTCAGTTCACATGGGGAATGCTCTCCTAAAATCATTCATCTGATCATCATTTTTCTTCACTGTGGTTTGCCTCACCGAATGGTCTGCATTAACTGGATTGCATCCCGTTAAACCGAATGGGAAGAGGTACTCCAGCCAGTAGGCAGTCAGGGTGTGGGATAGAACTAAAGCTTGTCTGAAGCACGGTACTGCTAAAACACTGAAATCAATGCACACGGATCTCACTCCTCAGCACCAATTGTTTTGCTCTTTGAAAACACTCTCACAGCATTTCACCAAGTGCTAACACAATGTAGCAAAACAAAAGGCATGCATTTGAGTGCCCCCCTCCCATACTGAGGCTGTGTCCTGTGAGTGCTAATGCTGGCTTTCATCTCAGTGCTGTGGTTGTCACACACAGCTTTGACAGTATCCCTTTGCACCCCCTGACCACTGGGCTCCCCAGCACACCACTGCTCTGCTCTTGCCAGCATCATTTTTCTCCTCTTCCTTTCAAGAAGTCTTGATTCAGTTTCTCTGACCTCCCACTTGGGAAGAATTTCCCAAGAGCCTAACCACTCCAAGTCTTCCTCCTTCCAACCAAATCCTCTGTTTTCACTGGAGTAAATGCTACCCTTTCAGCACAGTCATAAGCATGAAGTTTGTTCTTGCTGTGTCATTGGGCTTTTCTTCTCAGCTTCTTCCTCAAAATATTCTGTGAATTCTTTGCAAACAGAGAGCATTTGAAATCCCACTGGCTGCTCCAGGATTGGTTCAGTCACAGGCTCCACCGACTGCAGCAAAGCTGTTTCCAGCAGCTGCCTGCAGATAGACAGGAGGTCTCTGTGCACTGAGCAGGGCAGAGGATGGCTTTGTGACCCCTGTTATCCAAGTTATCTAAAAGCCTTCTTTTCACAGCCCAAAGAATTGATCTTTCATTGCACAGCAGAATAACACTAGCTTGTTTTGAAGAAAAGTAGTAGCCCTGTTTGGGTTTAAAAGCAAAAATGTTTTCAATCTCTGCACAACTGGGGTCTTTGGAGTTCAGACAAATGGTCTCAAGTGAAAAATTCTTAATTCTTTCTTATTGAAACTGCTTTAAGGTCATGGGGAGATTTCTCTATTTATAGTAAAAACCTCTGTTTCTCTCGCTGAGCTGTAAAGGTTAAAAGGCAGAATTTGAATAATAGGGATTGGTGGGAGGTGACCAGAGTTCTTGTCCTGCTCCTTTTCACTGGCTAGAGCAACATTTGGTCTGGGACTCAGAACACCAAATTGTTGCCATCTTGGATTCTCTCTTCATTTTCTTTCAAAATAACTTATGTCACTTCCTCTCTACCAGTCTTCAGCTCCCCCCCTGCCTCTTATTTTTTTAAGCTCATTTGATATTTTTTCTTAGCGTCTGAAAATCTGAGCAGGCCTCCTCCCACAGAGGGCAACAGCAGCTTTCAGAAATGGGGCTGAAACTGTTTCAAAACTGTTACTCTCAGGTTCCTCCGTGGTCGCAGTCTGTGGCTTCAGCATCACTCCGGTAGCTCTCAGTTGTCGAAGTCCTGCCTCAAAATTGCTGCAGTTTCCAAATATTATCTTTTGTTGAAGGGTTGTGTTGATCCAAAACACACACCTTTTGGCATTACCCCAATGTCATGTTTTTTATTTGACATTACTGAGCATCAGGAATTAACAAAACCAAGGGACAGGTCTGTATCCAGTTCATGAATTTGCACTCCCAGATAAAATTACCAGCAATAAAAGCCACAAAAAAGCCACATGAAAAAAACCCTGTAACATTAAATACAGCCTCCACCAACATAACTCTCCATTTAAACACTATAATTTATGCATACACTCTATTAAGAAAACTCCATAATTAAAAAATAGATACACTAATGTGTGATGCTATAGATTTGGCTACCTTTTATTGGTAATAAGTACATTTACAAGCTGACACTTCTCTGCAACTAATTAAAGACATCACATTGTCATCACATCCATGAGAATAGTTAAAGACAGACATTTATTTTCACATGTAACAGAGTGGTAGGTTTGCTCATAAATGGACAAAGAAATCTATTGATATATGGAAAGATGTGAATGAAAATTCAGCGATTAGTCTGAAAAGAGACATGCCAAAAGTTAATGAAGTCTATTAGCTAAGAATATTTTTTAATTTTTTTTTTTTCTTAAATGCATTATCAGAAAGGTGACTGGAACACTTTTTTTATTTTATTTTTGTTCCATCTTCACAGTTTACACTTTATTTATATAAGTTTTATATCTATGTGAAAATCTTGCTTGAAATACAGATAGCTATAAAGACAGTTCAGCCCAATGCTCAGTAACACTGCAACTATCCTAAAACATGTTTAAAAATATAGCTTTTTTTTGTGTCGAACTAGAGAGAGGGTGAAAGGGTCCAAAGTACAACTCACAATTTATAGAGCTACCATGGCAACTATTAGCTGGCATCGAAGAGTAATTTTATTTGATGGAGTCACAGGAAGTCAAACATCCACTGCAAACATCCACTACAAACATCTACGTCCATCTTGAGTGCACTGCAATCAAGACATGCTGGCATCATGCAACTCCCTGAGCCATAACAAAAACCTTGTTTTATGAAGTGCTGTACTGCTACCTCATGCTCTTATGCCCTATAAGGAACCTTGTTAATGACTATGTTTCCCCACCCTGGAGGTCCTGGCACTGAAAGCTTGGCTTCCTGCCAATTCTGCAGCTCACAATCCTCTTGGCCTTGGCATACCAAAGGTCCTGTGGGACATGTGGCCCTACAGCAGCCAGGGTCCTATGGGAGACCTGTGACAGACCACAGCAGATGTGTGAAAAAACAAGTTAAGTTACTCTGCTTCTGTGGTATGTAAACTGTTGGTGTGTACTTGCTCATGCTCAGTTTGAACTAGCCAGGGGCATGGAGGATAAAGTCAAGATATTATGTCTAGGAGTAAGTCCAACCAGGCTGAAGTGAACAATGGCTGGACAGGTTTGAGTGCAAAGCTACTCACACTGAGCTTCACTGTTGGTAAAGTTACATATGTCCAATACGGCCAAAAAAGCCACGTATGCCCAGTGCTGCCTAAGTGAACAGTATCAGAGATAACACGTTTGTGTGTTGATGCAGCAAAACTAGGACTAATGGGAAAAAAAAATCAGGTGTGGGGTGCTGAGAGGAGCTTGGTGGAGTAAGATGCAAAGATGGCAAAAATGTCAGCTTAAAATAATAAAAAATGAGGAGTAAAGTATGAAGTCAGGTAGAGAAAAAGGAAGATGAATCCCCTATCAGCAACAGCATGAATATTGGCAGACAATGATGCTGACCTGCATGCCACCACACATTGGGATGCTAAAGGGACCCTCCTTGGACAACCCATCATCTGGATGGTGTCCCTTAGATGTGATGTGGGAGGGAATCACTTTGCACCTTTGCATCTGCACACTAACAAAAATGTAATTTGACAGCAATTGCATGCTTATGGGTTTCACTGGACTTCAAACCTATAATTAACACTGTCACAGTCAAGGCTAATACGCTGCATTGTTATTTAATTAAAAGCTGGTATATCTGATTGCCTATATCACTGAGAACTTTGCTGTCCTACACATTTCCTTCTAGTGTGATCATTACTCAAAAACATGTCAATCATGTTTGCATCAGCTGCCTCTCAAGTCTTCAACCTCAAGGGAAAGCTTCAGACTTTGGCAGCTATGATGCTAAAAGCAGACTGAACCCAAAATGTTCTTCGTCCTGCCAGCATCCAGCTCTCTGCCAACAGAGAATACAGCTGGTATACAGCTGGTATAAAGTTAATTAGTCATTACTTATTATCCAGGTCCCTTGTGCTATTTGTGTTTTGTCTGTGGAGGTGCCTTTGGCTACTAAAAAAAACCCAAAATGCCAGAAGGTCCTTCCTCCAGATGCCATGTTATCAGAAACTATTTTCATATACTGCTGTTACAGAGGCGAGGCAGAGAATGTGATGAAGTGACACAGGACTAATCTCCAGTGAAGAGGCAGCCTGAGACACACAGGACAAACTGCTTTGTATTTCCATGGATGAATGTTGAAGGCCAAAACTGCAGTTTCATCAGTCAGCTTAACACTTCAAAAAAATATTGAATTATTCTGTGTATAGGCTGCAGTACAAATTTCCCTGACCTTTAATTTCTTACATTCCTGCTTCTACTGAAAACAACAAGTCTGTCCATTAATCATATTTAATTGAAGCTGTAAGACACTCTCTTGTTCTATAATGAGACCATTTTATAAATGGAAGAGACTGGCATTGACCTCGAAGTTGCATCTATTAGCTTCTGGCTGTTGTACATTTTCAAATATTTTGGCTTTTTGTTAGATACAGATTAGGGATGAAGCTTCAGATATTTGCCTTTGAGAATCACACTTTTACTTTGAAATTCAGCCAGAAATGAACTTTACTTACTCCCCCTTGCTTAGATGTGTAAATTTCTCTGTCTTAAGTCTTTGTTTCCTTGCTATAGAGAGATGCTTCTACAAAAAGTCCTGATTAATCCCAACCTTTCAACTAGAGGACATGCTGCCATTAATTTTAACCTGTGCACTAGACCCTAGAGATGACGTATTCCTGATACCTATACTTTTCTTTTTGAGATTCATGTACCAGCATATCTCCAGTTTTACTGGTGAACCCAGGCCACCTCAAAGCTTTTGGAATGAAGTTCTGGTCAGAACAGACCAGACAATTCTATGAGCAATGTTGACAGGAGTTGGCCTGGTCCACACAGGGGGTTGGACCCTTACCCTCCAGAGGTCACTGCCCACCTGTTTTCTCTGGCCTAAGGAAAAATAGCTGCAGCCTGCCACCACAGCACACTTTGTGCTGGTAGGCACCTCAGAGGGTCTCCATTCATCTTCCTGCTCAGAGCAGGCTCAGCCCTATGGTCAGACCAGGGCTCAGGATGTTATCCTGTGAAGCCTGGGAACCCTCCAGGTAGAGAAACAGAACCCTTCTCTGAGTGATCCCCACTGCCAAACTGTCCTCCTGGGCCATAAGCTCACCAGGACCCAGGGCCGTCTCCCCAGAGCTGCCCATGGTCTCGTGGCTTCCAGAGCCCAAGGCAGGGCTGCCCTTTTCTGCAGCCCCAAGGACATGGGGAACCCATCCTTTCCTCCCACCCTCATCCCTATGGACAGCTGCCCTGCCCTTGTGCATGTTGAACAGCAATCCCTGACTTGGCACCACCTGCAAACCTGAAGGCCTTGGTCACGTCCTCAGGTCACAGATAGAGACACTGCACAAGTCAAACTCCAGGGGAGACCCTTTGGGATCCCACAGGGCAGCAGCCTCCAGTCAGATATGACCCAGTGGCCATCACATCTAAGCCCAAACATCCAACGAGATAGATACCGCTCTTGTGGGGCACACATCCCCACCTCAACACCAGCTTGGCTACAGGGAGATTGTGGGAGGGTGTTGGAAGCCTTGCTGAAGTCAGCCTGTTACATCCCATTCTCCACATCCTCAAATCCAGTCATTTATCACAAAATATGATGAGATGGATGAAGCATTATTCACTTTTCTGTGCTGGTAACTCCCAATCACCTTTTCTCCCTCATGTGGTAAGACACAAAGTCCAAGAGAACACATGGCATGATTTTGTTTAATACCTGAGTAAAACTGGTCAACCTGCAGTTCCTCAGTCTTTTGGCTCTTTTCCAGTTGTCAAAGGCCTCCTCCATCTATGTGACAATAAAGACAGAAGTATCTAAGAGAAAGGAACAATTACCAGTTGCAATTCTGTGTTAAGTAATTTCTCTTTCCTCTGATCTTTTGCTTTTAAAAGCTGCCCTGGACTTACTTGATGGCCGTTGTCAGGAATGCATCCTTTACTTCATACTTCTGAACTTCAATTGAAAATCTTCTTGTTTGAAACTTTTGGGCAGGCATATGAACAGCATGGCTTTGAGAAATGAGATAATTACTTTCTATAACTGAAATATCATGTGAACAACTTTGCTAATAACCACATGCTGCCCTGGAGCTTCCTTAGTGTTTTGCCCAAGTAGGAAGTGCAACAGGAGCTCTGTGTCAGGATGAAGGCAAACAAGACAACCAAGTTCTACTCTTGTGCAAAAACCTACTCTGCATACTAATGAGTATGGTTTGTGCCTTCCAATTGCTGAAGAGGACAAAGTACTTGCTTGTAGCCTCTGATTAGACAACAGAGGGGACTACCCTACCTGCTTGTCCTCATGTTCTGGGTCACATTCCTTTGTGCTCACAGGTCGGAGAATAGGAAGAGAAAGCTTTCTAACATCGTTTGCCAGTACAGAACTGAGTGCAGAAGTCCTGGCACTCTGTATTGGTGTAGCAAACAGCTTGCTTAGATATAAGAACCAAAATGCCTATTCTGCCCTAGAATAAAGCTGACACTGCAACATACTGGCATATATGGACAGGGAATATTCTCTGTGGTCCTAATATGTAAGACATTCCAGTGGATATCTTTCTGTGCTATCTTTTTAAATGTGCAAAGACCAGGAATAATGTGCTACTAAAAATGCGTGAAAACAGTACTTTCTTTTCAAATCCAGCTGGAAGAAATAAATTTGCCATTTTCTTTCAAATGTAAGGAAAGAAAATCCTGAAGAAAGGTATTCACTGACTGCTAGATAGAACATTCTAACCTCTCACCTATGGGATTTAAAGTTTTTAAAATTTATAATTGAGTACATCAGAGGCATAGCAAGTCCCATCGGTCTCAGCTTGAAATGACCAAGTCCTTGACAAATGAAGGAACTAAATAACATGTGACTTTCATCAGTGACAGCAACCAAGCATAAATAAATTTAACAAGAAGGAAGAAAGTTTTCTTCTTTAATTCAAAGCATGAAAGATAATGATGCTTTTAGATACAGAGCAGAAATATGTGAAAAAAAATCAGCAACAATTAAAGTCCAAAATTGTGCATGAATTTTATTACTTTGTTTCCTGAGTTAGATTTACAACACAACATGCAGATGCATTTAATAATGTACTTAACTATACATTCTGCACTTGTGACAGCTGTGCAACAAAAGTAGCAACTGAATTTCCAGTTTTTAGTAACTTCAAAAAAATAACAGAATCTTCTGTAAACAAAAGCTTCTCTGTTAGTAGTGTCAGTGTCTAGTTTCCAATGCTTATCAAGCTGAAAGGATTAATTTCAGCAGCAGATTTAAAGCTCCTATATTTTGACACAACTTCTACATTAGAAGTTTTGGCAGTGTTTATTACATTTCTTTCACTATTTACCCATGAGAGTAACAACTTAAGCCCATTCAGGCTCTAATGTCTTGATTAAAAACACAGAAGGGAACAGCAGTGTTAGAATGACAAACTCAGCACAAGTAACTTATGTAATTCTGACAAGTTCCTTTGATGAATCACCAAGTTAATGCAAGAGTTCTACATACATGTACGGCAAAAAGATGTCTGCACAAAATGTCAGTTCTTTTGCAACCTGGTAATACTGATGATGCAAACTCACAAAAATGGTGTGCAGATGGGGCTTAATTTCACATCTTTTAGAGGTTCTAAACATTTGATAGAGGATCTTTGTCTTTCAGGAAACATACTGGAATTTTGGACATCTAAATAAAGGACAGTATTTCTTTTAAAATCTGAGTATTAGACATTTCAGGAAAAATGGGAGTCCAACTTCTAACTTTTCTGTCACACCGCATGAAAATAATACTAAAACATTATCTTGAAAATAGAAACCTATTTACAAAGGAGAGCTATAAACAACGTAAGCAATAAAGCAGCCATGGCTTCTCCAGTCAGTGCAGATCTTTCCCTTTTCCAGTGAAGACTGAGTTATGACTTTATGCTGAAACATGACACAAAGAAATTCCAAAACTTGTCCAAAAAGAGCAGAGATACAACAATGTGCACTACAGATATATCTCTGATTTCTGGTTTGCTCTATATATATTTGCTCAAATTTCTGATTTGCTCTATATATTACTGAGAATGAAAGGTTGAGACATACCAATAGAAAATGTGTTTTGATTTTCAAGCTAAGTTGGAGATACGCTAAGCTGAACTAAGAAGATAGGTAAGCTTAATGACTAGAGTTAACTTACAAAAATGCTAATCACATTAGTTCATAGCTGCGCACATCTATAAATTAAGGATTATTAAATATATTAATGGTAATGTAAATGAAAAAAAAGTACTGTTTTATCTTTTATCTCGGCTATCACATTTATGTTCTTTGGAAGGGTCTAATACTTTAATCTGAATATTTTGTCAAGCACTGGAACAGTCTGCCCAGAAAGTGGTGGAATCACTGTCCCTGGAAGAGTTCAAAAAATGTATAGATGTAGTACTTAGGAACAAGGTTTATAGGTGGACCTGGCAGTTCTGGGTTAATGGTTGGACTCCATGATCTTGAAGGTCTTTTCCATTCCAAACAATTCTACGAGCCTCATGGAAACTGACAGTGCAACTACCAGTAGTAGTTTACAAACAGAAGGACTGACAACTGCTGTGAAAGACTTAAGTCAGCTGACTACTGACCAGGATCACTGACTCCACTGCAGGACAGTCCAGAAAGACATGATAAGAGTATCCTGGCTGGCACTTACATGCACAAAGCTGCTTGAGTAATGATCTAATTCCCACGTGCAATGCACTGCTATTTAAGCTGCAAATAATCAACAGTCTGCACTCAGAAACAGCACTTTGTAGTACATTAAAACTGCAAACATGTTTAAATGCTCTAAAGGAAGAAGGCAGTAGTGTTAAAAGAGGCAGAAGAGTAAAAGTCATATTTAAGATTTGCACCACATACATAAGAACAACAGTTTTAAAAACTCTTGGAAGAAACATTTTCTGCAACCTCCATTGTTAGTGAGGACAATTTGTTAGTGAGGACATAGTTACTGTTTTCTGTGGAAACACTAAAAATACTGACACAGCAGGACAGAGAAAATCTGACACACACTTGAAAGAAGTTTCTGGGGAATAAAAATCAAAATGCTTCCTTTTACCATACACCAAAACATAACCACATTTATCCACCAAGCCAATATGGCCAAGGAATCTCTGGTAACCTCTGGTAACATTTATAATTTAAAAAACACACAGAAGAGACCAATTAATTAAAATCATGCTTATATAGCTAAGCTGAAATTCCCTCTAACAAGACCCTTACTGCCTGAGACACACCTCAACGTCACTGTGCTCCTGATGCTTTACCCTCAGTCGACAAAGCTTGTCACCAGTTTGGGGGTGCCACTGACAGATTTCGTGTTCTGCAGGACTGCAATATCAGATGCAGGGAAGACTTTAAAATGTCATGAGCATGTCGCGTTCTTGTACACTGGTGTAGAACGGCCTCCCAAAGATAAAGGAGTGTAGACCTGGTTTAATCTTCTCAGCCAAAGCCATTATTATGTTAAGATCGCCCTCTGCTGTCAAGTCAAGATCTATCTTTAAGCTACGAAGAGACTTAAAAGGTTTTTTGCCTTTTTGCCTGCAAGGAAATAAAAACATGCTTTCAAAAAGAGCAAAAGAAGCTTCCCTAAATCTACTTTCCATCATCTGTTCACTTACGTGTCATCCTCTATGTACTTTATTAAAGTTAAGGCTTTTCTGTGAAGGACTAGCAGAAATTGTGCAAGGAAAGTACTTCTTAGAGACAAGCCAGGCTTCAGGTGAAAAATCTGTTAAAAATCAAGAATATTAGGTACACATGGAAATTCAAGAATCATTTCAAGAATCTGGAAAATAAAGAAACATTGCATACACACATAAGATATTCTTAATTATAACAAAGCAGGCAAATAATGGCAGATTTGTACATAGACAGCATGCTTCCTATGTTTTCTATCTGCTCATATACAATAAATGAAGCTGTATTACAATTCCATTTGGACAGTTATCTGAAATTATTTCTGGTCAGGCAGTTTTTTCAATACTGTAATTGCAGACACTGTTGCACAGCAATAGAAAATGTCCCTTGTTTTTCACAATTAAGCAGGGATTTAGTTTCATATCAATATTTTTCTTTCTACTTATGTAGAGAAGAATCACAGCAGTAGTATGAAGAAAAGCTACCAAACCATTGAATGATATTTGTGTAATTATGTAATTAATGTATTTGTGTTAAATTATCTGTTCCTAGGGGTCAAAGTACTGAACTGTGTTTCTTTTTTTTCTGAAAAAAGCAAGAATTACCTGATCCAGGAAGGCTTTTACTAATGTATCTCTATGCACGATATCTTGAAAGACATTTCTATGGAAAAGAAAACAAAGGAACATGTGAGTTACTGCCAGTAAGGGATATTAACCTTCTAAGAGTTGAACACCGCAGTAGCATTACTGTTGATAGTCTGGTTGAAATTAAAAGTGAATTTAAAACTGTAGTAAATTACAATTCTGGTATTTTTAAAGATAACAGAGAATTTTAAAGCACTCAGATGAAATTAACTAAATCCAGAAATGCCACTGGTCTCTGCCAAATACACTTATCTCTATTATACCCCTAATTACAACAGGCAATAAAATTAACATGACATGGTCAGAATTATCACTGAAAATTAATTTCAATAGTATTTGATATAACCAAACTACTGAAGGATCTGGTCAATTCTGCCACAACAAGTGTAAATTCCAGAACTGAAGAAGTTTTTTTGCTTTTAAGAAGCTCTATGTACTTTATTAGCAAGTAGGCTCTGTACTCTACACTCTCATCCCAAACCAAGTAACTTGGTGAGATGTGAGAAGAATACGTACAAATCAGGTGTGAAACTCTCATCTGTGTGGATAATATGATCTTGAGACATTTCTTCATCTGAATTAGCTCTCCAAAATGCTGTCAGTTCAGATCTCATGTATCGTCGTTGGTTATAGATGTGTTCATGACAAGGTGGCATCTGCTTCACTGTATTGACATCCACATCTATATGAGTAGTAGGGTATGGGGCATACATTACTTGACGGAAGGGCAACACAAAGCTTCCTGTTGCATCCTGTTTTAGTGGAAAAAAACGCTATTTCAGTTAAAAATGCAAAGCTGTACTGGGACAAAACAATATTAAAACATCATGCCTACATTTTATAACCCATTTGTTCATATGCATTTTGTTTGGAACAACTGGTGGTTGTATTGCAGTACTAAGTCCTTAATAATGGATGATTTCCTTAACAAAAAGGTGAAAACAGGTGCTGAGGTGACCTGTCTATTAGAGTATTGCATCACCTGGTTTGTGAGCCCATTAGCATTATAGTATTGTAATTACCTGGTAAGTTCAGACTGCTTGCTAGAGCAAGAAGCATTATTTTTCTAGTCATCTCCACCCATTGCTACAGACTGTTTAAAATACTTGGAAACTCCAGGCCTGATATCCTTGGTTTTGTTAAAACACAAAAACTTAAATTACTTTTGGAATTCTAGCCCCAAGCAGACAAGAGCATATTATTATTGTACCTCAAAGTACAGGAACAATCCTGAACAATCCTCAAGAAACAGATGTGTCATAGAAAAGACTGGCTTGGAATTTTAACATGAAGATAATTACAAGGAGAGTTACAATGCCAGAAAAAATGACATCACGGGACAATGATACATTTTTGAATGTGAATGTCTGTATGTGTGTGCATACCATATGCAAAAACATACACTGAAGAATGTTCTTACACTACAGAAGAACAGAACTTTCCTAAGCATACTTACTTTGAGTAAGCCTTGAACAAAAAGTCCTGACTCATATTTGAAAGAGGACTCACTTCTACAGAGTCTGGAACACTTCCGCTCAGATGGTGTGAGAAACAGGCACAACGTTCTCACAATCTGCATTAAAAAGAATAGTTTTGAAAAACAGGAAAATGTAAGGAAATAAGTCTGACTAGACTATTGAAATGCCTTGTACTGGGCATTTCAAATTACGAACAAAAGAATTCAGCACGTTTATTAGAAAAGCCAAAACTTAGTAACAGGCCACAGAATAGTGACATGCTTACTTTTACTTATTTTTTAATTACTAGCACTAAGCCATACTACTCCAACTTCTTGTCAAATTATGAAAAAAATCCTACACATTCTTGCAACCAAATTTGTTTTTTACCCAATTATGTAGAACAAATCACTTTTTTTCTTCTACATCTTTCTTTTAATAAACATGAGTTACTGTGATTACTTTCCTAGCCTTTCAGGTCTCTTATTTTTTGTTCATTCCATGTTGAAATAGCAGTTATTGTCTCAAATCAGGCACAGTTAATTTTGTAAATAAGCACTGATGCTTATTTCCTCAGTAATTTCCTTAAACTCTCTACTACAATGAACACAGGTACTTCATCACCCATCTTCAATCTTCTGAGCTGAAACAGCTACGAGTTATCACTCCAAATACAACACATATTCCATTCCACTCATCTCTTAACAGTCTTAACCTGTAGTGTCTTATCTGTGTCTGTAAGATATTTGAAAAGACTCTGTCCTTGCACAATGTGTTTCTGCAGTACCTAGAACAATGACAACATAATTTGTGACTGACACTTTTTGTCACAATATGCCACAAGTGGCTTTTTTTCCTTTCAGATAAGCTGAAATATGCTATTAAGAAAGCAGTTACTTCAGAAGAGTTGTACCATGACACAAGGAGCATGCTGCTGATAAGAACGTGTAGAATTAATTTATGAAATTTACCCTTGATGTCTTGAGGCTCACATTCTTTTACACTGTTTTTTCCCTATACTCTCTAGCTTATTGATATATTACTTTACTAATTCGTAACCATTTAGACATTAGGTCCTTTTTATTAACTATTCGATGATCTATAAGTGTTTTATAACTACTTAAGCTTCTAACATTTCCTCTTGTATTATATATAGCATATGTGCGTACATAGATAGCATGATAGCATTTCTTTTAAGCATGTAACATGTCCAGTAACTTAAATGCATGTAAATCTTAAATTTCTGAAACCATACATATTAACTATGGTTAGCTGTGATTGCAGCTAAGATCTGAGAATTTTCTTTTCTCTGGTTTGCCTGTTGCTTTTGGGCACCTGCATTTACTATTGATTTGATCAGAGGTCCTTTATCACTGCTGGTAATACACATGAAACAATGCATTCCCTCTGCCCCAATTTTGTTTATTTCAAAACATAGGTTTACTAAATTACCTTTAAATTAAAAAAACCCAACTTTAATACTTCATTAAGGCAAGAAGTCTTTATGCTATAAAATAGTATAATGGGCTTCTTGTATATAGCATGCTATACATATATAGCATGTATACTCCACAAGTAATATACAATTTATTCAGCAGGTCCACTGTTCATAATGTTTTTATTTCACATTGAAGAAATAGACGCATGTTCCACGAAACACAAACAGCTCATGACACAGAAACCTGTTTACTGCTCAGTGCAGGAGAAATTATGGAGACACTAACTGTTTAAGAGCATACAGACAATACCCAATGACATGGGTATTGTCTGTATACTCACCACTACCAGTGTTCCCCAGACCTCAGTTCCAGGTTTGATCATATTCAACATCTTTACTGATGATCTAGACATGGGGATTGAGTGCACCCTCAGTCAGTCTGTAGATGACACCAAGTTGGGCAGGAGTGTTGATCTGCTCAAGGAAGGCTCTGCAGAGAGACTTGATCAGACAGACTTGATCAATGGGCCAAGGACAAACTGCATGAGGTGCAAAAAGGCCAACTGCTGGGTCCTGCCCTTGGGTTACAACAACTCCATGCAGCACTACAGGCTGGGGACAGAGTCACTCAAGAGCTGTTCAGGAGAAAGGGACCTGGGGGTGCTGGTTGACAGCCAGATTTAAATGAGCCAGCAGTGTGCCCAGGTAATAATGAAGGCCAATAGCATCCTGGCCAGCATCCCAGCAGGATACTGTGGCAGCAGGATACTGTGGCAGCAGGACCAGGGCAGTGCTTGTCCCCCTGTACCTGGTTCTCATGAGGCCACAGTTCAAATCCTGTCTTTACTTCTGGGCCTCTCGCTTCAAAAAGCACACTGAAGTGCTGGACTGCTAGAATGTGTCCAGAGAAGGGCAACAAGGAAAGGATTAGAAAACATGTCTGAGGGGGAATGGCTATTTAGTCTTGAAAAAAGGAGGCTCAGGTGACCTTATCACTCTCTACAGCTCCCTGAAAGGAAGGTGCAGTGAGGTGAGGATCAGTCTCTCCTATGTCTCCAGTCTCTGCTGTGCCCGCAGTGAGAGGACAAGAGGAAATGGTCTTAAAATGAGACAGGGGAGACTCGGATTAATTATTATAAAAGAAATTTTCACTGTTAGCCGTCAAGCACTGGAATAGGTTTCCCAGGGCGGTGGTGGAGACCCCATGGCTGGACATGTTTAAGAGGTGTCTTAAATCTGGTGCTAGGTGATGTGGTTGAGTGGTTTAGGAACTACTGTGGCAGTGCCAGGTGGATGGCTGGACTGGATGACCTTAAAGGTCTCATCCAAGTTTGATCATTCTGTGATTCTATGACATAGCTGAAATGGACAAGCCAGTCAGGTCTCTTCTATTTGTGTATTTTAGCTAGAAAATCTGATTTTAAAAGCTCAGACTCGTTTACTACTCATTTATGTATTGTATCAGTTAAATACATTGGTTTTCTTATAGTTGTCAGAATACAACTGAAAGGCAATTTTCTGGCAGAATTCTCTTCTGCTAGACCAGTCAACTGAAGATAGCCAGACAATAGTACTCCTTCCTTCTTCAGCCTCAAGAATGTTTATAGATTAACTTTGTTCCAAGTAACACTCCTAATAATCAGCATTTAAGTTCAGTTTATTAGAAAGTATGTTACCTTATTAACTTTTTCTGCACTGCTTCCTACAACTACAGAGCAACCACAGGTCTGCAGGTGTGAACTAATTGCACTGCAAGTAAAAACAGACATAGGTTAATACATTTAATCAGATTTTTTAAATGAAACAATTGTCACCTTCACAAGAAGAGAAGTGTTTCAATTATAAATATAGCCTACATGTCCATAACTATAGGACTTTAAACAGCAGCATAGGTTACTGCTGAAATCCAAAAGTTCGATGGTTTCTCCAGTATTGGAAGCACATGTGATGGTGTATAAATAGATGGCACCAAGCACTACATATATGAATGCAGTTATGCAGGAGATACAATGAAATGTAACAGAACATCAATTAAAACCTATTAAACCCTCCCACAGGAAGAGGCCAAGCTGCTCTCAAGTTCAACTATTTCCACTTAAAAATTAAAACCAGGGGTAAAAGAGAAATACACAACTCAACAATAAGCATGCTATATGCCATACCATTAAGGACTCTTATTTAGACTTATGCACAACCCAGGTTTTTTGCTATTTAAAAAAATGCAAGACTTTGACTTAAAGTCTTATAAAATTAGATGCAGGTATCAAAGAAAAACGTGTATTTAATAGGAATTCCATTATCAAACAAATAATCCTGTGACAACAGAGTCTACAGAGATGCAGCTATTAGCTCAGAACCATTCTTTTAGCATGACAGAAACTTTATAACATTTTATTGACAAAAATCTCAAAAAGCCAAATATATGTCATTTTTCCCCCTCTTATAAAGAAATCTATTCCAATCCATGTTCACATGCACATGCAGATAGATACATGTAGATGCATACACAAGTTTAAATCATTTTACTACAGCATAAATCAAAACTGAATTTCATACTTGAGGAGAAAGCCTTCATGGCAACTATCCCCAATGTCATCATCATTTAGCACTGTGTCACTTATCTGAAATGCAAGTAAATATAAACAAAAGTTAGACAAGAATCTGATCACCTTCCAATTAATTGATTTTCGCTTTGCTACATGGGAACTGTTTGGAAACTATTTAAGTTAACTTGTAAGGCTTCCCCAAAAAGCATAATCTTAAGAAGACCTGTCTTCAGACAAAGCATTTGGAAAATAAGAGTCACTTGATTATTAAGTCTCCACCAGTACAAGTCAGGTTTCTCCTAGTGTATTTTTTTTCTGCAAAGAATGTCCAGAATACTTTAGATTAGTGCACGTCGTATCACTTCTACTCCTTCCATGAGAACACTATAATGCACTGAAACAGGTATCCACATCAAATCCATTAATCTGCCCACTCATTTTGGTTTGCCTCTCCATTCATACAATGACATAATCCTATGCAGTCAATTTTGCTAAGTGATGACAATAAAAAAATACTGCCATGCATTACACCACTTAGGAGAACTTGATGCGAAGCAACAGAAGTGTACAAGAATTTAGGAAAATGGGCATTTTCTCTGGGAAAGTGAGTACCAAAGTAAAGGCACAAAGCTATGTTTTAACCAGAGGGAGAAAGTCACTTTTCAAAAATTCAGAATAAAAATAAAACCAGAACTTACATCTATTTCTTCTGGAACACTGTGTGATTTCATAGATGAAAGGAGTTCCATTACAGGAATGACTTCTCCTGTCAGCATTGGAATGATGCTCTGACCCTGAACAATAAATAAGATGCTTGAAGTAAAAGCACATTGGGTAATATCAGAAGTTACTCCCAACATGCACTTGCAGTATTACATGCAAAACATCCTAACTTCCTACTGCTCAGAAGGGTAGTATGAGCAGAAATTGATGCACAGATTTGGGCTTTGCTCACCAATAATTATAAACTAGAAAAATGTATTTGGCTTCTCAACGTCACACCTAACATGCATATCTGGGTCTTATGCTAATTTTCAGCATTAGTTTTGATTGGCCTAGACAAGAAGTATTTGATGTGAGATAACTTGATCATACTA
Source organism: Ammospiza caudacuta (assembly GCF_027887145.1). Taxonomy (NCBI): domain Eukaryota; kingdom Metazoa; phylum Chordata; class Aves; order Passeriformes; family Passerellidae; genus Ammospiza; species Ammospiza caudacuta. The sequence goes on from NC_080632.1 coordinate 19,007,653, forward strand.
TGTTACATGCAATCACTGTTAAGCATTTTACATTCAAGTCTGATCTTATAACAATGACTGGAAAACAAACAAGCACATTACTCATTAACATACAAAAATAATTTCCTGACTTATCTATCACAAGAGAAGGAAGCCACAGTCTCACATTTAGAGTTTCAGAAATCAAATTCTTTTCACAGTCTCATCCATTAAATCTCCAAGCACATTTCAACGTCACAGAGTCCATATGTCTCTATAATTCTAAACCTAACAAAAAACAAGCTCAATAGGAGGCTGGCATGACTCTATGGAAACTGCTACCTTTACAGAGCTTGTTACAAGTTCAAGTTAATGAGTTTCCTTTTCTGAAAGGTAATATTCTTCACAAATTTCTACTTTATCCCTAAAGTGATGAAATATAATTTCCTTTAATTTGATCACAGCTTCCATCATCCTATCTTCAGAAACTTTGCCTAGTGTGCATGTCACATTATTAGCCAGTCTAATGCATTCTCCCGGATCCAAAAATAAGAAGCAACATCTACAGTAATAAGAGGCAGTCAAATGGTTTTGCAATGGCGTGCCACATGCATCCGCCAGATGGCCCTTACCTGATCCTCCATTCTTTCCGTGCCTTCCAAGACAATCTTCTGGAAATGTTCTTGCCTCTCCTGCAAGAGAAGCAGTTAAATATAAACTCTCTGGCATTTGTTCATGTATGTAGGCACACACCAGTCACTCAGTTTCTTCCCTGTGGAGTCAGGCTTCTTACATTCAAATTTTGATGTTCAAGTACTTTTTCTTCTACAGAGTTAACTTTAGGAAGAGGTGATGTCATGCAACACAGATCAACGCTCCCTGCTCTGCCCTCCACTCCTCCACTGCACATCTCCCATGTTTGGGCAGGAAAGGAATGATTTGATGACAATGTCAAAACATTTTTGTCATTGCAGATCAAGAAAATGCCAGATGATGAGATTATGGTGAAGAATTCCCCTTTATGTATGGATTTTTATTTTCAGATGGATATAGCATAGATTGAGGATTCCTGACATAACAGGAAAAAAATAAGATCTTCAGAATGAGAAAAATTATTGGACTGGGGAGGGTGGGAAACAAAAGACTTTTTTTCCCCCATCTCTTGAAGGCTTACAGGTCTTCAAAACATTGTTTTATAACCAAGTACAGGAGACACAAAACCTCAGAGTACATAAAACAATGTACAAGAGGTACACAAAACAATGTACAAGAGGCTGAACAAAGCTCTGAAAACAGGCTCACCAGCAGCTGAATAGCAAACTGCATTTAAAATGAACTTGCAATGGAATGAAGTTATTATTCACGAAGAGGATTTGGCATTAATCGCTGCAGCATCAATACAAGTCACAAAAAATAGCAGATGCTGGGAGAACTAATGATATCTTTTGCTAGATGCTGATGGGTTATTGCATTTTTATTGGTTAACCATTAGTTTCCTGTGACTGACCTACTCAGAGTTAATCACCTTCAAGTGTGAAAAGAGTTGGCAAGAGATTTTTTTGAGCAGATGAATAGGGACTAAGCTACAGCAGTTTGCCCTTAAACAGCAATAAGCCTTTTCTAAACATCTAAAAGAAGCATCAGTGAAAAACAATACTGGAACAAGGCAGATTCCTACAGAGCACCTCCACCCTTCAGTCCGAGAAGGAAGACATCCTTGACAATCATTTTAAAAAACTCAGTCTTCTTGAAGATAAGGCTGAACAAATGGTGTAGGCCACTTCTTTTCAAAAATATAACTGTTGAAAATTATTAGAAAGACATACAAAGCATAAACTGGAGTAGGTGAATGGGGTTTTAATCCCATATTGATGACTTGCTCAGAGTTGCCTGCTTTCTTTGCCAGTCTGAACACTGCTCCGTGTTTCTCCTAATTCTTGAGTTCAAAAGGCTCTTCTCATCTCAAGTCTACTTGGAAATGTTGTCTGACTCTACACAGAAGTAATGAGAGCTAATATTCACAACTATTAGAACATCCAGAACAGATCCAGATTGGACTTGATCATTATTTTGATTTGCTGTATGTAACCATAGCTGCTAAAATGCCTCAAAATGCAAACTACAGAATGAAGCAGTTTTAATTTATTATCATAGTTACAATTATTCTACAAATCATGCCTAAATTTTAATCTAAATTTTCCAATGAGTTTTCTCTTTTCTGAATGAGACTGAAAAACTGCAAATATATGCAGAAATCTGAGCTCTCTCTCAAAAAAAAATTCTAATTAAGAATGTATTGCTGTCTCAGCTAATTCAACTGGCCTACCTGCTTAAAGAAAAAAAATATCATTCTCAATGCTGTTTGAAGGTCACTTCTGCTGTGAAAACATATTGGCATGGAGCAATATAAAAACTGAGAAAATTTATTACAGCTAAAATTTATGAATAATTCTTATTTGACCACTCTCATTAGAACTCAGTGCAGAGGACACTAAATGAAAGAAGCAAAATAAGCAAAATAAGACACCATTCACTTACATTAAAACCACTAACATTAACAGGGGTTTAAAAGACTAGATAAGGAATTAAATATATGTGTTTTTACTATATTAAGAAAGAAGTTTATGTCCTATCTTTCCTCTAAAAAATGAACCCCAGAAACTATGAAAACCCAGTGTTTCAGAAAGCACTACCAGCCATAATAAGGCAATACAGCAAAAGGAAACACCACCACAAAAATAGTATCAGCTTGTTACTTCTGTAATTAGTTCGGATAAGAGCACTCAAAGAGTAAGTTTAAAGTGTGTTGACTACAAGCCTCAGAACAGAAAATACCAGACAAATGTACATCACCATATTCATTACAGCTGATGGGCACTCTACTGCTCTAAGACAGCTTGGACTCCATAACGATGACAAAAATTTTAAATTTTACCATTAGACTGTTATTTAGTTTAAAGAAAAATACATAAAAGATTTCACTTAATAAGGAAATATCGATGATTTATCCAAAGGTCAGAGTTTCACCACTTAAGAAAAAATTAGCATGTCTTAATTTTTAAGTTCCAGGAGTAAAAATATTTGGACTAAAGTAGATGTACTTTTGTAGATCTCCCTTTAGTTCTACAAAGTTTAAGTCCTCACAAACTGTTTGCTAACACTCTCTTTTTTTTAAATAAAAATGTAACAGGAATGGGAAGATAACTGCATCAGTTCCCATTTCTGGACCTCAACAAGGAAAACAACTATATGAAACACAGTAAATTTACAATTATACCTACTTTAAATACACAAATTAACACAATTAAAAGCAACAATTAATATGAAATTCAGAAAGATAAAAAACTGTACAGGAAGCCTCTTTCAACTACACAATTGTAGAGGCAATATAGTATCAACAGGATAATCCAAGCTAAAATCCCAGCCTTGAATTTGCTGATTTACCATCTGACAACCTTTAACCGTCAAAACTGTACAGAGACCAGCCTTTTCTGAGTTTGTCTCTCTGGACTCCACATAACAGACATCACAGCATCTCAATTTTTGCTACTGCACTAAGACAACCTAACAATTATTTTAAGGAATGAACAAAAAACTTACCTTATGCATCCATATCCTTCCTTTCCTTATAATATGTGTTAACCTATCCACGCACACTCTGTGAAGGGGCAGGTAGAAACCAAGTTCACTTTGCGGAAGTATAATTGACAGTCCATATGTGCTTCTGTCTCCATTCCAGTTTCCATCAAAGATTAATGACACAATGATTACTCTTTTTTCGGCCAAAACAAAGAACTTCACATCTATTGCACCACTTTCTGCATTCCGAAGTATTTCTCCATTCAGGGTGTGGTTAGCAAGAAAAGTTATTTCACCGTCACTGAGAAGTACCTGTTCTGTCTTTGGAGCCCAAATGTGCCGCACTCGGGGGCCAAGAATATTGTCCCAGTAAGCAAAAGTGGCAGCTAATAATGGTGACTCGCCATTCAAAGAGATCTCTGTCTTAGCAACTGCAGGGGATGGTGGTGGACAAAGAGCTGACATGCCTGTTTCCTCTCTCTTGTCTAACTAAAATGCTTACTTTACCTGAAAAAAAAAGAAAAAAATTACAGAGACAAAAAAGTTAGACCAGCCATCATCATTATCTCATCTTCTTTTTACATGGCCAAATAATGTTAGGACTTGTTTTAAACCTTATTTAAAAGAAAATATTTAGATCAGATGTTACGAAGTAATTCTTTATGTGATGGTGGCGATGCACTGGAAAAAGTTGCCCACAGGAGTGGATGCCTGCTCCCTGGCAATGCTGAAGGCCAGGCTGGATGGAGCACTGAGGAACACTAGTGGGATGGCATGCCTGCCCAGAGCTGGGGGCATTGGAACTACATCCCATCTTTAAGGTCCCTTCCAATCAAAGCCTTTCCACAATTCTTTTCTTTCCAAATGACACTTTCAAGAGCAATCTGGCTTCTTCACCTGAGATTTCATCACAGACTTCATTCAGAAAGGAAGTTTGTGTATATACATATGTATGTTTCACATAAAAAAGTGGCATGCTTTACAATCATTAGTCAGACCTCAAATGCCCTTTACTCACTAGAGAAGTATGATGAACTTGCACAACGTACAGCTTGTGTATGAAAACTGACACAATAAATCTATCCTTTACATCATATGCAGGGTGTTATGACACAAGCGCTCAGCACTTTATAGAATACATTGACGGACAACTTTTTATCTTGCGTGGACACAATCCCTGAATATCTTTCCTAGCTGTTTCCACCAAGTCTACAGCTTCCCCATTCTGATAAGGCTGCAGAAGCTAACAGGAAGTTCCATCTTCCCTAAAAGTTAGGCTAAAGTCACAGGACGATATGAAATAAAAAAGGTTTGCCAACAAATTCAACCAAGGACGGAAAACTTTAACAGCTAGAACCCACCCATATTGAGGAAAACCTCTCATGAGCAGTTGGCAGCTTTCCTCGCCTTTCTGCCTGCAGCACTCCAGATGACAGCAGCAGGGAATCCCACCCGGGACCAACGGAGCAGGAACACACACCTCACTACCACAGCTCAACTCGCCAGAAACTCTGTATCTGAAGTTCTTTTTTTATTTATCACTTCACAGCAGAAGTGTAAAACCTCTTTCGCTCCGGCTTCTTCTCAGGAGGCAGCCGGTGCCCCGCCCGAGCGGCAGCCGGGAAGCCAAGACCATCTGACTTGGCCATCTGACACCGTGACTTTACGATTTTCAGGGAAGACATGGCGCCAGCCACCCCCACTGACCCCTAGCATCCACGGGCTGACCAGAGGCTCGCTTTCACCACCGTCTCTCCACCGCGGCCGCCGCCACCTCGGCGGCGGCGGCACCTCCGCGCTCCCGGCCCGTATCAGGCCCGTGTGGCACCGTGCGGATCTGGTCTGAACATCTCGGGGAGGCACCGGGGAGGCAGACGCAGGATGCCCTCGCTCCTTTCCCCGTAAAGCAGAGAGGCCGCTGACACCACCCCCGACGCTAACACAGCCCCGCCACCCCGGCCCGGCGCCCGCCTCACCTCGGCTCCGGCCGCTGCCCCGCGCCTGCGCCGCCCCGCCCCTGCCGCACACCGCGGGCTCCGCAGGCGCGGCACCGCCCCGGGCCGGGGCAGCCGAGCCGGTGTGACCGCCCCGGGCCGAGCTGCGGGGAGCTGTGCCGGTGTGAGCGCCCCGGACAAGGGAAGCCGTGCCACTGTATCGCTGGCGGGGGAGGTGTGCCGGTGTGGCTCCCCGGACAGGGAAAGCCGTGCCGAGGTATCCCTGGCGGGGCAGTGTCTTGCGTCTGGCGGGTCACAGTGGAAGGAAACAGGCGCAACCCTGTGCAGTTTGTGGAGGAAGCCAAAAGGCGAAACTGCATTGTGCTGGGAGGAACCGGCACAATTTACGGAGGGGCTTTTAGGCCTAAAAGAGGAAGCTGGTAATGACGGATTTGGGTGGGTATCCCAAAGATAGAGCACGGCGAGTGGTGAAAGTTGGGTGTAGTGTTGCAGGTACGTGGTGAATGTCTATAGTCCTCTTACTTAATTAGCAGTCCTGGCCGGGGGCCTGCGGGAAGACTGGAGAGGAACTCGTCATTAGGAATTGTAATGATAGGACAAGGAGAATTGGGTACAAATTAAAAGAGGGGAAATTTAGATTAAATATTGGGAAGAAATGCTTTACTGTGAGGGTGGTGAGACAGGAACAAATTGCCCAGAGAACCTGTGGATGCTCCATCCCTGGCAATGTTTAAAGCCAGACTGGATAAGGCCTTGAGCAACTGGTGCAGTGGGAGGTATCCCTGGATGTGTGTGGGGGGGGTGGAACTGGATGGTCTCTAAGGTGCCTTCCAACCCCTTGGTATTCTATGGTTCTATGATTGAAATAAACACAGACACATATTAGAGGCATTTATTTATTTACAGCCTAGAAAATAGGAGTATCCTGAAGTACCCTGGGGACTTGTGTCTTTGGCAGCTTGAACAGGCCCATACAGGAAGTTTTCATAGGACACAAGAGACCTGAAGTGGGACTCTTTTATTTATACCCTCCAACTTTAATCACCAAAAACACTCACCTCAAAATTCACAGATTCATTAGGGTTGGAAGGGACCTCTGGAGATGATCCTGTCCAATCTCCCTGCTCAGGCAGGTTCATCTAGAGCAGATTACACAGCAAGGTGTCCTGGTGGGTCTTGAATGCCACCAGAGACACTCCATGACCTCCCTGGGAAGCCTGTAAAAATGGCTTTAATGACAGACTATTGAATAGCATCACATTGAAAAGTGTAGTCTTCAGCCAGCTAAAATTTGCCTTTTAGATTACTTTAATTAATGATTTTAAAAACATGCTGAACATGAAATTACTTATGTCTATCTGTTAGATTGTAATTTTGATTTCTGAGAAGCAAAGCTCCAATAAAAGTGAAAAAATAAACTGGACAAAATTTTTGTAATCATTACAGAAAAGCTTGGAAGAATAATGGAAGTAAACTAGTTTGAAAAGTTACTGCTGTTTAATTTGTTTAATACAAAGATTGGATGTCAAACTGGGGCATTTCACTACTCACCTCTTGTCTAAATGGTAATCTATGCAGTTCATAAAAAAAGGGTTTTTGTCTTTAGTGTAAATTGATTATCATGCAGTTGTGGACACCAAGCTGTACCGTAAAAAAAATGCAACTGGTATTAAATCAGTAATGATACTGAATAAGTGGACTTCAGAAATGAAGATGTAAGGATTGTCATCATTTTGTAACTGGATTATCATGTAGCCTTGCATAAGGCACTTGGTATTCCTGTATCAGTTATCCCATTATAAACTGCCTTGTGAATTCTAAATTTAAAGTAAAATCGTCATGTTCTATGCAAAGCAACATAATGATGAATTACAAGTCCTTTTTTTTTCTCTCAAAGTTACAGATGAGTCTCTGTAAGTGCTGTGGTGATAGTGTTGGCAGTGTGAAATTTCTGTCTACCATAGCGCTGTGGTTGTTGTCTTTTTCTTTTCCTTCACTGTTGAATACTTTCTTCTCGTGGAGAAGACAGTAAGTCTCATTGCATATAATCTGAAGAGACTTAATATTTCTTCAGGTGCCTTTTGTGGACACATCAGGTAAGCGACAGGCTGCAGTGCAAGCAGGTATTTTTCCCCTGACAGAAAATACACGTGGCTATGAAACCTAATGCTGCACATTTGCACAGAAATTAGATAGAGAGTATGCCACACAGAGAAGATGAAAACAAGCTCAGACACTGAGCTCAAGTGAAAACACATTATAATTTTATTTTTGTTTTTAGTATGGCAAGCTGAATCATCATCATGACTTAATGCTTTAGAATAAGGGAGAATAAGAGAGTTCATAGGCAAAAAGGGAAAGAGATAAAATATAGTGGAATTCAGTTGCTCAGCCTGGTGGAGTAAGGTCAGCGAAACGTGGTGCTACCTAGCTGCCCTGTTTCAGTGAAACCATGCATGCACTCAGACAGTGCAGGCTTGCATCACTTCATAAAACTGATGTTGAAAAAATCTAATTTTACTGTAATGAAATTCTTTTTAAGCCAGAGCAGATTGGCAAAAAAATTATGTCCAAGGTAGAAGAGAGCAAATGGGAACAGTTGGTTGAGGCTTCAAGAAATAGGGGCACTCAGTGGTAGTACAGGTATCAGTGCCAAGATTACATTTTATGTACATACCAGCAACATGAAGGAAGATTTTTGAGAAAACAAAGCTTGCACTGCCCTATCCCCAGCTACTTATTTCTAATAAGAGGTGAATGACGGGCTTTTCCTCAGTACTTCTGGTTTATGGTTTAAGGCAGGTTTGCATCTATGTCAAAATCAGTGAAGTGTGCTTGCATGTTCATTGAGTCTCTTGTTGCTAGTTTTAACGTGTTCTTAAAACCACTAGCTTTGTTAAGTACTAGGACCCATGCAAATTTGAGCTTGACCTGAATATAAATTGATTACACAGTACTTCTGGTATTGATTCTAGCTGCCCCTCACCAGTTGTTTTTATCTGAGCAGTGCTATCCCAGACTGCTGTCATTATGTCAGTACTTTGCTGATCACAGAATGGGTCAGATTGGAAGGGAGCTCAGTGGGTCACCTGGTTCAACCTCCCTGCTCAAGCACAGGATTGTGTCCAGATGGTTCCTGAATATCTCCAGTGAGGGAGAATCCACAACCTCTGGACAACCTGTTCCAGTGCCATCACTAAATGCACAGGCATGACAGTGTAGGGACCCATTAGTTACAGAAAGCAGCTTGAAATTACAGAGCCACTCAGTTGAAGTTAACAATTTTCAAACAGAAGTTAAGGATGCAGAATTTTGAAGTGCTGAGGTATTTCATTTTAAGAGAACTCCTTCTTCCCCTCCCCATGATTGTTACACACATGGAAAGAGTGATTTGATCCCCTAAAGAAAAGTGTTATATCTTTGAGCCCTCATGACTGGTGAAACAGCTACAAGAGATCTATATAAATGAGTGGTAGGAGGAAGCTGTATATGACAAAAGAGCTTTTAAAATAGCTGCGTTGGAGCTCAGGAAACAGGGGTCTTCCTCTGAACAAATGTCACCAACTTTTACGCAACAGCAGTTCAGCTTTGTACAGGCTGGAGCAACAGTGTGTGGATTTAGGCAGTAAAGATAGTTAACTCTTCTTTGACAGACTATGGATTTAGGCAGTAAAGATAGTTAACTCTTTCTTGACTGCTGAACTCACACTGACTGTTCCTCTTCAGCTGCCAGAAATGAAAAAAAATTAAAACCAAAATCAGTGTCTTAAAAGATGCCTACCATCAATTAGAAACATGTAAAAACTGTTTTATTTATGATGGATCAGTAGTCATTTGAGTTTCAAGTGTTTTCTTGATTCCAGAGTTATTTTTAAATCATGGCAAGACAGGATCTGCTATACTAACCACTAGAGTAGTTTTGACTTGGCAAAATAATAGGAAATAATAGGAATGTGGCAAAAATAATAGTCAATGTGGAATTTACAGTGTATTTCTGTGTCATCAGTTAGAAATAAATAAATTATAAAACTGAAGAAAAGGAGAATTCACCCCAGGATATAACAGAAATAAATAAATAAATTACAAAACTGAAGAAAAGGAGAATTCACCCCAGGATATAACCAGCTGTGTTGTTTTATTCTAACACTACTGATGGGGAGAGCTGTCTCAGTAAGAAAGTAAATTATGTCAAAGAAAACATACAATTATCCATGAAGAGTTTAGCTGGAAAGTGGAAATAGACAGGATATTTTTGATAAATAAGAGATAAGGTCATGTGGTATATATATCTCTCAGATATACTTACCCTAAGTGAGAAACCCAAGTTTCTTCTAGTAGTAAGATCTTAGCTAAAGGTAGTTTTCATTAACCAAGTTCCTCTGCTGGGTGTATTTTTCAAATAAAGGCATTGTTCAGATGCAATTACACAGCAGACTTCTATAAATTCTAAATTCATAAACCTATTAAAAACAGCTGGTCTCATCTGATCTGACTTCCCAACTCCAGGTGAGTATTCCCTCTCTCCTTTTTCTTCTGTATTAATATTTATGTGACAATACAACTTAGCTCTATCACAGATCAGCCTTAACCTGTCTAAACCTCTACAGCGGTTTAAAACAGTTTCTGTTTTGTTTGGGTATGTAGGCAGGCAAACCTAACTGTGGGAATAATGTTGCACAGAGGCAAGCTTATGTCATTATATCCTGTTGATCTAACAATGAAACAAAGTTGGTTGTAACCCAAGACCATATTTTAAAATTGGAGATGTGTATTTTGGGAAATTTTCAAGTGTGAAAGATAGTGGGAAAACAACAGAAAGCTTCTTCGATACATGTTACAAAGGAAGAAGGCCAGAGAAACTATAGCAGCACTGCTTATTAGGACTACAACATAAACCACTTCTTCCTCATTTTCTCTTCTTCTGCAGAGTTTTACTTCTCTTGTTGGAGGAGACTCTGACATGTATTGATGAAAATCTGTGGGAGCATATTGATTTTAAAGGTGGTAGATAGTCCCTGCAGTTTGCCATGGATATGCTGATTGCCAGCAGCATGGGGTTTTAAGGAGGAAATTTTGTCCTTTTCTCCAAAGCTTATGAAAATGGCCCAGTACTGCTCTATTAGGACAGTCATATTTGGAAGATGTTTTAAAATCTTCTGCATGAGTGCATTAGCCTTCATGTACCACTGAGTAGGGGAGTGTAAAGTACTCTCATGGACCTTCCACCTGCCATAAAAGGCCCTCTTGAATTTTGGGTGGCAAAACAGACCAAGTACGTGCCATCATGAGCAGACTGTGCTAAAAAATGCACGTCTTTCATATTCAGGTATGGCTGCAGAGGATTCATAACGAAGTGTCATGTTTGATGGACACTTGTCTATTCTACTGTTTGTGCATATACTTGTGCTTTTATTTGGTGAAGAAAGGAAGTCAGGAAAGGCAGAAAATACTTGCTTTTTTGAAACCCAAAGATATTTGTACTAAAACTGAAAATAGGGACTTCAGTTTGTTCATCTTTTGAATCAAAAATCACATCTTTTGCAATACCTTGCACAGCTATTTTCTTGGATGAGTAGCGTTTTCCTACTCTCAAGCATAAAAACTTTTGAGACATGGCATTTCTGAACTTGAAAGTCTTTTTCCACTTTCAACAAAATATTGAAATACACACTTTTTAAAAATACTGATTTTCTCTTCATTATTTCCAATGTCATTTCCACTTGAAAGGAGGTCACTGCTTTCAAAGGCATGTCCCTTACTGCTGCTAGAGATGTTATTGTACCATGCTACATGCAAGGAATACCTCTTGTTTCTGGAGGAAGTATGTAATGTATTATAAAATTACCATGGTATTCTTTCAAAATATATTACTGTACACTCTTGAATAACATGGCAAGATCCTGGTTCTGTTTTGTCTTTGGAATGGGTCAGACACTTGCTGGATAATCAGCAGAAGCTGGTTGGTAGTTGACTAACAAGCCCAACATAGGTAAAAGGTCTTCCGGTGTAGTACCTTTGGTTAGTACTCAGAGGTTTTTCCTGGGAAAATGGTAGGAAATTTCTGAAGTCAATATCTGTGCTGAGAGAAAGAAGAAGGGTTCTGATGTCACTGCTATTCTGGTTCAACTTTTCTAGGTCTTCTTGGTGTCACCAAAAGACTGCTGCAAATCTGACGTTCTTTAAGACTTCATGTAAGCTAGAGGTCAAGGAAGAACAGACTGGTTTCCTCAGGGGTCACTGAAGATCAGTACCAAAATTGGAAACAGCCTGTAGATTTCTCCTAGTGTAGTACAGTTTTAGACTCAGTGCTAAAATTTGCTTGAATACCAGCCAAGATTGCAACTGTCACCAGAAGCAGACAATACTGCTGAATTCTCCGTAGTTGCAATTTTCTCTAGTCAGTCAACCTGATTAAATTGCCAACTGTTACACATACCCTTTTCAGTGTTTTTACAATAAGAAGCCATTTGGTTTTCAGTTGTTACCTTGGCTACGCCTATATATTCTTAGTATCACAACACATCAGAGCTGGCATAACAATCTTTTGATAACATATACGTGCTTCACACAGGATGACCATACTCATGGAATAATGAACCCCAGGTGCAGCTTATTTCATTTTTGCCTGTTTCACAAAAAAACAGCAGCTCAGACTGCCAAGCCACTGAGGAAGCCCCCTCCAAGGTCACATAGGCACATGCTATGGGGGTTCCCTCCAATGTGTCCTCCACAGAAAGAGGGTGCAAGTGCCCAGCAGTGCCCTTCAGTGAAGCTGCTCTGTCTGCCCAGCATCAGCAGCTGCCATCTCCACTGCTGCAAATGTTTTTGCTGCTTTTATATTGCTTTTTAGGGGGATTTTTTTCCCCACCAAAGTCTCTGTTAATTGCCTGATTACTGTTTAATCCATCTGATTGTTATCTTAATCTTTAGCATTATCAGATTTGGATGAACGCTCCCTGAGACAGTTTTGGTAGTCCCATTCATATATACCATTACACCGATGCCCCTATCTGATCCTTTCTTGTTAGGTGTCTTAGAACAAGAAGAGGCCCCTCACAAGCACCCCAGGACTCATTCTTGAACTCTAGGTCTTTGCTATCTAAGAACAGAATTAACCTTAAAAAGATGGTTTGTAGCTGAAAGGATGAGGATCCAGAAGAGCCAAATTCTGTCCTGTCTAATTGCATATTTATGACTTGCCACATATTTAAATGTATTTCAGTTTATAATGCAGAAGGCATTATAAGAGTAAAAATATAGCATGTAACCTTGGAATCAGGACAGTACTACACTTTGCATAAAGGATACTGTTGCTTTGATTTCCAGATGGAAAACACTTCCACACATACTTAGAGTTCTAGTAATACCTCCTTTTCAGATGTGTGACAGAACATTCTGTATTAAAGTCCCCAAAACTGATTGAAGATGGCCTTACTACTACCCATGCTGTATGGCTAAGTCAGGTTGTCTGTCTCTACTACTGATTTCAGTGCTCCTACTTCTAGAACAAAACAAACTGTAACCAGGACTTCCTGTTCAGAATGTTCCATAAGCTAGGTAATGTCTTTTTGTTGCTCTGATAGTGTTTTGAGCATGTAATTCTTTCGCTGAAATACTTTAAAAAGAGTCTCAGTGATGCTAGTGTGTTCTGTACCTGAAATGGCAGCAGCTGAAGGGTAATCACAAGTTCATGAAGTTGTAAATGTTGAGCTAGTCTATCAAGCTGCTTATTTGGCTTTATTGTCTTACTGGTAGTTCATTTTAATCTCTACTATCCTATTGTCATTATTGAGACCTTTACAGGTGTTGAAGAATCTGACTTCTAATTCCGACAAAAATATGGTACCCAAAATTCATGTGTTGTTAGAGCAGCATGTTTATCTCTCTGCTGCTTTTCCACCTGTGTGTCAGAAGACTTTTCAACTGGATTTCATGCAGAGCATTTATATGGACTCTTAGATATGTAAACTTCTTTGTTCCTCCTCTTGAGCAGAACAAAGTTACTATGGCTGTTTTCCTGCAGCTCCAAGGCCAAAGAAGTATATTCCACTACTTAGCCAGACTCAAAGTTTGTATCCAAGTCTTCCTATATCCACAAGACACGAGGAATCTACCAGAGGCCCGGCAGTTATTTGTAAGCAGAAAATGGCCACAGTTCTTCACTGAGGGATAGTTGCATATTCAGCTAGACAGCAAGGCAGTGAAAAATGGCCACCTTTAGCATTCCCTTGTGCCTCACTTGCTTGCATACTTGATCATCCAGCAGCCTTGTCCTGTCAACCAGCAACCCTGTCCTATCACCTTGCTACCATCACTGTGTGCAACTCCAGCACAAATACTACGTTTGAGTTTCCTAGAGCTGCATGTGACCGAGGAGCCAGTCCTACACACACTTGAACTGAGCAGTGAAGAGGCACAATTGTTTCTTAGGATCATGGTAGTTCCGAGTGACATAGCCTTTCCATATGAGAAAGTAGTTAAAATCCAAATACCGCTCAGCTTTTTATTATAGTCAGCTGGAAGGAGAGTTTCTCTGGATGGTAAGTGCAAGCCACACATGATGAAGTGTATGCAGGCTGCATAGATTCTAAGACAATTGAAAGTGACTAAGTTTCTTCAAGCATCCACAGAACTGGCTAGCAATCACATCAAATGCGTTTAGCAAGCCCTCTTAGCTATGTGTAAAGACTTCTGGGTAGTGTATGGTGTCAGTTTAGAAATACAAATAGGATTTCATTATACTTAAATGATTCCAGATACTCATTCGTCTTGTACAGTTAAACGAAACGGTGACACAATATGCAGGCAAACCTTGAGTATCAATGAGGGCTGCAGAAATATATCAGCGTTGGAGATGTTTTTATTTTCCTGTATCTTTTTTCATTCTCTGCATTGGCTTTTACTTCTACTGGGATCGGTGGCAAAATTTCCTTTAGATTTGCAGGAGAGGACAACCTTGCCTTGAGGCAGTGCAGGATGTTGACTGCAGCTATCAATGACAACTTTATCTTAGAACAACAATGTGGGTATAATTCAACACTGCCTCATAATGTGTGCAATTATTTTCACTGGAGAAAAGATTTGGAATCTTTCTATACCTTGCTTAATTGATCCTGCTCTGAAATGTTGCAAGCAAAACTTGGTAACAGACACTTCTCTGGCATTCTATCTTGACTTCAATGTTTATTTTCTCTGCCCTTATAATTCAGGCTTGATTATCTTGTTTGGTGTGTTCAAATATTAGAGAGTCTTTCTAAGAGGTTCTGAAAAAAACGTGATTCATCAAATATTTGTTTTAATTGTTGGTTGACTGGTTAAACTTTGAGTGGGTTATGGTAGATTCGTGTCTTACAGAAGCTTCTGTCTACATAACCTAGTAAGGCATTTTTATTAGACATTTTATTTCTGCTTTACTTTCATGTATTTTGTGTATTTTCATCAAAAGCGTGATAAAAAAAACAGTGTGTGTTGTGATATTGAGTTTTTAAATACGGGTGGTAGTGGCACCATTATCATCCTTAATAACTTCAGGTATACACCCATTCTGAATGTAACATTCACCCAGTCTTAACTTTCTTCTCTCTTCTCTTGGGAAGATTGCTGTTGATCTTGGAGAGCTGGGGCACAAGTGTTGATTTTGTGCTATTCTGGTGCTTACAGTTACTGATCTTGAGAGTCAATGGCCAAATCCCCAAACACCTCTGAGTGCTTTTTTTTGGGTGCATTTTCAAGGAATTTCCCATTTTTCCTATTTTATAAACCTGCTTTTCTTCATATAAATATATGTAAAAACACATGTAATCTGCCTCTAAGTTGAGAGGTTTGCCTTGTGGTATGGCATATGCCTTTCTTTATTGCAGGATTTAGTCATGTCACTTCTGTTAAATCCAAGATACTTCTATGTTTTACAACAAGACTATACAGGTTTTAGCTAGCAAATAGACCCGTGCTTGAGAATTCAGAAGCTCAGTTTTGGACATTCACCCTTTATGTGTATGGTTGTCTGCTGCCTGTTGATCTTAACAATCTAAGGTATTGTCCGCGACAGTTAAAAATACCAACATTTAAGAAGTGTAAAGAACAGAAATTATTCTGTGGTCTGCTTTCTGTTTTTCTAGTCTTGAACTGAAGATTCTTATACTTACTTACTTGTCCATTTTTCTGGCAGCATGCCATTAATTTTCTGCTTGGATTATTAAATTCTTATCAGGCATTTTAAAGCTACTCTGCTATGTACCCTGTTGAAAGGTGACTGATGTGGCCTTGTGTCATTGCCTTGTTGAAAAAAGCAATTGTACGTTTAGATGATGCTGAAAACAATCAACAGTTTCAGACAAAGCAGTAATTTTCTTTTAAAGGCTATAGCAGCGAGGTACCGCATCAAGTATAAAAAATATTTATATTTAGGAAATATAAGAAAATACTCAGATTGAAATGCCAAAGAACATATAGTATTGCTTACTCTTCAAAAACAGAGAAACACACATCAAAACCAGGGTCTCTCGTCTCTCCATTTGGCAGAATTATAAAACTTCCAGAGGGAGTTTTGCCTGAGAGAGTAGCTTGGATTAATAGCTAAAAATAATAATGCATCCAGGGAGGAATAAAATTGGCAGGCGAGAAATATGGCACTAAGAGCGCTTAGTGACATGAATTTGTCATTTCTGCAACACTTAACTCCACAGGAATTTGTCCCATACATGTCTTAAATCTTCAGGCAAATTGTAAAATCTGTATACCTTCACTGATGAGGTTAATAATTGTTTTCTTTCCAAAATGCAGGACAAAGTAGCTGGCCTCCAGGGCAGAAATGCATAAGAGAAATATGAGATATTAGAACTAAAGCTCAGGTCTGAAGAATAAGCTGTTTCCATAGAAGTAATGCAGGAAAATGGTGTAATTTTTATTTTCATAACATTAAAAGCTAAAAATACTGAAAGAAGAATTGAATTTGATGAAGGAAAAAGTCAACACATTTTCCCCACTACTGGTTGATTTTTTTTTCAGGATTTATTAATGGCAGAGGAAGCAAACTCAAAATATTGGAACCAAGGATTAAATTTTCCATTTTTTATTCCAAATTGGCATATTTACTTATTGCTTAAAAATAATTTAGAAATCTTGAAAGTTGTTTCCTTGTTTGCAGACGGATATAGGGAATCTATCAATCATGGCTACTGTAACAGGAGAGGAGAATTGCCCTGTATTTTTTTGTCCTGTTATAATGCACTTTACAAGAAACTTAACACACTGCAGTGCTGAATTTTCAATCCCCATGCTATTCTAATACTTGTGAAAGACATATTTTCATATGTTTTACTGTGTTCTATCAAGAAACATAACAAAAGTGGCAAGGAATGAGCTCATCTCTTACTGAAATAAATATTTCAGATCAAAACCTGTAGCAGGAGTTAACATGTAACATGCCTGTCACTAATGAGTTTGAAGTAGCAGTGCTGCTAAGATGATGTATGGGCGGTGGGTGAGCAACAGCTCTTTAGGGCAGTTTGTGTTGGGTTTGCATGGCAAGAGTTTGGTGCCACAGGGGCTGCAGGGGTGGTGGCTTCTGTGAGAAGATTCCTCTGTAGCCCATCATGAAGACCATGGTTAGGCAGCTGCCTGCAGCCTGTGGAGGTCCATGGTGGAGCAGAGATCCATCTGCAGCCCATGGAGACCTCCAGGCCTGGAGCAGGTGGATGTCAAAAGAAGATTGTGACCTGGTGGAGGCCCTGTGCTGGAGCAGGCTCCTGGCAGGACCTGTGGCCCCATGGACAGAGGACCCCACACTGGAGCGGGTTTGCTGGCAGGACTTGTGACCCCATTGCAGATCCAGGCTGGAACAGTCTTCCTGAGGGACTGCACCCCATAGAAGGCATCCACGATAGCGCAGCTCATGAAGAGCTGCAGCCTGTGGGAGGGTCTCACACAGGGGAAGTTCATGGCCTAGCATGTGACAAAGCGTGATTTTCCAGTGTCTAGATTTTTAAACACCAACACCCATGTCCACTAGAGGAACCCTGCTGACAACCTCAAAATGTGACCAAGTTGCATGCTTTCACTCCAAAATGATATTTGAAACGATGTTTAGATATAAGTGTTTCTAAAACTCTTCTGAAGAAAAACCTTCAGCTTCCAGAGCACCGTTCAGAATGTGTATCCAAAATAAAGACCAAGAAACCCCCACTATATTACCTAGCTTCCACTTTCTGAGAGGAATAAAAGGCCCAGTTATTTTAGTGTGTTCAAAAGGTCCAAGAATTTCTGCAACACAATACCATTTAGAATATTGTTGAATAAAGTGAGATAGGTTCTTCTTGGCCTGTTTTCCAGTGTGTTACAGCTAAAGTTGTCAAGATGACTTTGGGTATGATATGAACACACAAGTTTGTTGATTGTCATTTGCAACTTCAAATGTAAATTGTTATCCTGAATGTGGGTTCATTACTCAATGCCAATGCTTGCACTGAGTTGAGGTATCTCTATTTTTTTATCCTAGAGTGTGCAAAGAAGGGAGCTGGGTGGTAGCACACAAAAGCCTGACTCCATGATCATCTAAACATGACACTGGTTTTATATTTTAATAAACAAAGGCATCAGCATTCATTGGTCACAGTTTCCACAGTTTCTTCATCAGTTAGTACTCAACCCCCAATTTGCTCTTTATGTCTCTCACTTCTCATGCTAATTAGTCCTCAGGTATAGTTCTTTCCTCTGTTTGAGTCTGTGGTCAGTGAGTTGGTGGTCAGGATCTGCCTCTGCTGGAGTTACCTTTCTCCCAGTTACTGCTCAGTCCTGGTTTCACTCCTGGTGACTCTCATTTATCTTGGAATTGTCTTCACTTTTTCTTGAAACAAAATGTTAGGCAAGAAAACAAATTCACAGTGCAATTGCTTAATTGTAACTGTCCATCTATGCTACTCATAAATAACTAAAAAAAATTAAATTGCCAAATTCGGTTTGAATCTTGAGGGTTTCAAAACTTGGGCTTGATATCGAGTGAGTTTTGTGTGCTAATGTTCTGAAGATTGCTCTGACAACCCTTGCTCCATAAGTTTTAACTAATGAGCAGTTTTCCAGGTATTTTCATGTAAATCATTAATCCAGTCTTGATAAGAATATCTGAGAACACTAACTTGTACACATGCAAAGAGGACACATGCAAAAGCCAGTTAAGCTTTTCTGCTGATAAAATAAATGGTTTAAAATTGTAAACAGTGCTAAAACTGAAGAACACAAATGAGGAAGATACACCATGCTGTTATCTACATTTGGTAGTTGTTAAGCTTTCTCAAACACCATGGTAGGGATCAGCCACATGAAGCGTAATGTCACCCTGCAGTGATTTAATTATGGTCATGTCTGCTTTCAGTCAAGAGCTGGTAATGAGCTACTTTAATTTGCCTATTCAAATATTTCTGTGGAGCATTTTGTCAGTGTACAAAACATTTTAAATATTTTACTTAACAGGTGAAGACACTTCACTCTGCAAAAGCATCACCCTTAGTCACCTGGATGGTAGGAGGTAGGTTTATGTGACAAAAGTTGCATAGGCAGATGTAGTTCAGGTCTTGTGGTCCAATCACAGAACATTTCCATGCCCAAAGAAACTAATAAAACTGCTTATGAGCAGAAAGCTCTCCCATCAGGAGATTGTCTGTAATGCCTGCAGCCTGAAACATGAGGTATCTAAGGATGATTATGATGCGTGTTCAGTATCCACTCTAACTACCTCCTGCCCCAACTCCAATTGCAAACTTTATTAAGAACATTTGGAATGATGCTATGAGAAGTTATGATGTTTGTCTTTTACTGAAAGCTTGTTTGAAGGATGTTTTTAAAGGAGCTATATGCAAAGAGAAGTATTTCTTATATGGGGCAGTGGTATGGTAAATTTGGAAACTGGAAAAATGAGCTATCACGGCAATAGGCATAAGCCCCAGAAAATGTAGTAGGTAACAGGGCAGGCATGGTATCTGAGACCTGGTATCCCTGGAATCAGAAAAAGAAGTAGCTATCAAGGTCTCAGTTGCCTACCCTGGCATGCAATGAGATGCAAAGAATGTATGTGAATCCTCAGGGGTTTAAATGATGTAGTGTTATTGCCTAGGCTTTCTCTTTTATGTTACAATACACAGGACTGTCCAAAAATCACAAGAGGCTTTAACAAGACAGTAGTCAGGAATCCTAGTCAGTTTGTAGCTCCCACTGGGACCAAGGACCAGACAAAATTTCAAGTGTCTCTCAAAGTCATAAGTTCTAGATCCACAAACATCTATCAAGTATCACAGAAATTATAATCCATTCATGATCGGAGTTGCTAAGTGTATTCCTAATTGAACATATATGTTATTTTAGGAATTGAAAATTTACTTCATTATAGTGGAGTTTGCTGTGGGACAACCACAGCACTTTAGTCTAAGCAAGGAAGCAGCATAATCAGCTTAGAGATTCAAACAATCTCTCTTTTGCCAAAGATATTGTCAAATTCCTAATACCTAATGAAATATATTTTAATTTTTAGATTTTTAAAAAGGAAAATTACAAAAACCATTACTTGTATGCAGTGTTAGAGGCATGCTTGAGCAATTTTTCATGTAAGCACACCAAAATGGTAAGGTCAACATTCAGGCAGAGAAGGTTTTCAGTTACAGCATCAGCCCACAAATGTAATAACAACAGCATCTGATGCAGACTAGCAGGATTATATCCTTCTGGTGTTATACTGAGGAAGATGTGGGATCTGACTAAAGAATTGGCAAGTCAAATGCTTAGGGCTAGTGGACAGCACTGCTGATTAAACATAAGACTCCTGTAATCAATCACTACTATTTCTGTATGAAGTTTATGAATAGAAGTTAAAAGAAAAATGTCTTCAGACAAATTACAGTGGAAGGAGAAGAGGAGGTGAAATTCTAGTTATTGAAGGACATTGAGATGTGCACATTTTCTAATATGCCAAAGAGTGCTTTTGTAAAATGAGAGCTGATAAAAAATAGAGTGTATGTTGACAACAGCAAAAGGTTCCATACTGGATCTGTAAGCAGTGACACCTTAAAAATGGCCGACAGAAAATTAGTTGCTGGAGTTTTCAGGGAGTACATTTTGCTAGCAAGTATTTGAGAGGTGACCAAATGGCAAAACAGTGACTTTCATGCATGGGATTGGTACCTCTGCTGGGTCCAATGGACTGCCATGGAGCTTGGCCATTTACACCAGAGAAGGACATGTCCTGCAAACATGTCAGCAGTCAGATTACACTGAAAATTTTTATGTTTGTTTAGTGCTGTGGTAATATCATAAGCCTTCCCAGCCTTTCACTTTCTGATTGTTATAAATGATCAAAGCCAAATTATCAAAAATGCGAAAACATTTATTTATCTTTTTCTGTGACCTAAATACGGTCCTCAAAACCACCACAGTCAAAGAGACAACATCGAGCCCAGGATGTATCGAGCCCAGGATGTATCACATCGGATCCCCCTCTGTTCACACATGCCCCTTCCAGACAGGCTATTTTATACAGTTTTTTATGCCTGAGGCAGAGGTGCCCCGATTTCCTTTGTAACCACGCATATGCATAAGAGTTTTTTTAACTGTGCTGGGCTGGACAATTGCTGTTTCCTGAGTACTGGCAGGCGCTGATCATGTCAGGGAAAGTCACGTATTCAGATGTATCTTTCTGGGGACTTCTGTTATCTCAATCGATGGTATCAGTCGAGCAATGATTACTCTTGAGTGTCTCCTGATTAGCTCGGAGGATGGAAGACGATCATCATCGCATGGCCATGGCTATTCATGGGTAAATGGGGTGTTGTTCTCCTGCTGCCTTCAGGAATTTCGACATTCTGAAGTAGACAAATGTCCCTGAGCTGCTTGTGGTCAGAGACTCATTTGGATTTTACAATCTTAAAAAATACATTCTCTCTTTAAGCATGAATTATTTCATAACCTATATTACACTGATCAT
Source organism: Ammospiza caudacuta (assembly GCF_027887145.1). NCBI lineage: Eukaryota > Metazoa > Chordata > Aves > Passeriformes > Passerellidae > Ammospiza > Ammospiza caudacuta. Next base: position 19,029,112 of record NC_080632.1, read on the forward strand.
TAAAATGCTTGTGCTGCTATATGTATCACCTCTACTTAACAATTTTCATCGAGTAAGAGGCACATGTTCTTATAGGATTCAGGCACACTATGCTCACAGCAACAATGAGTTAAATTTAATTGGAGTACCCTAGCAGGCAGAAGTTCATATTCTTACTTTGTGGTCATTAAAGCTAAAAAGAGCATAATCTTGCAACTAAATATGTGTTTACATGTAGGGAATTAGAGATCATTATGACTGGAGTTTTTAGCAGACTGATAAAGCAGGCCAATTTTAAACTCAAAAGCCTTTATTAAATACATTCATTAACAACTCATTTTGTGCTAATGGTTAATGCTTAAACAATATTCGCGTCTTCACTACATATGCAAAATTATTTGTCCTTAGCATAGATATCTCAAATCACTGCTGTGTATCTGGGGCCATGATACTGATGCCATGAAGTCTGATGGCTATGTCCTTGGTACTCTTGGTTAATGAGGTGGAGGCAATAAGGCTAGATAGCTCTACCATAGGGGATGTCTGGTAATATGTGGGCCTATCCTCTTCCTTTGCTGACCTTTCTCTTGCTGCCTGATGTTAATTTGCTCCTTGCCTGCCTTCTGAAAGAGGGGTATGATCTACTTCTCTTACAGCTTACCTTGGTTCTGGTCAGTCCTTCTTGGTTTGTACGTATCAAGATGTCCTGCCCCCTGTGACCTTTTGTATCTATCTCTTTTGCATCTATCTTTGTATTTATTAGGTTTTTTTCTTGAATTGATGCTTCCCATGTGTTGCTGTATGCATACTTGTTTCCCCTGCTGGTGGTCACATTACTCAGATACATACATAAAATATATGTAAGAAGCTTATAAGCTTCTATTGGTTACACTTTTAATTACATTTATATTGGGTTCAAGGCAATTTCATGTTAGTTATACCCTAAATAGTGCATGCTCAGTTTCTAGATTTCACAAAGCTCTGCTTTAGCTACAATGAGCTTGATCTTTCTCTGCAACAGGAGTAGTAAAATATGGCTGTCTATTTTGGCATAGGAAAAGCTGCTTTGGCTTCATGCTTGTCAGTCCCTACGGGAAAAAACAGGCTTTAAAAGCAATGCTCTTGAAAAGGTATCCTGAAATCCAGGGGAGGTCCTTGCCTGCCTTGAGGCTAGATCCTGATTTTGTTTGTACTGAGATTTGTTGAAGCAAAGTGGGGAGGGCAGCTAAAAATATGGCATAGTTCTCATATGTTCAATGCGGATGTGCCTGAAATATCTAAGAAAGACAGACATGTAAAAGAGGATGCAAAAGTTATGCACACATGCAAATCAGGGCTAGATATGTCTCATCCAAGATCAGATCAATAATTTCCCCAAACTGTTATGAAAATGAAAAGACAAAAATACCCCAAAATGTGGATATAATTTTGTATTTTTCAGAATGAATTAGATTTAATGCAATTCAGTCATCCTTAGATATTGTTTTGGAACACTATTTTATGTGGACAAAATGCCATCTGAGGTCATGCTGTCATTTTCTAGTTGCATCACTTGTGTGCCAAATTCAGGCAAGAACTGGGTGCATGGCTTATTTATTTCTATATATTCATACTGAAGGCATGTCACTGAATACCAGTGCTATTCAGTACCATTCTTATACTGCACTCTTTTTTTTTTTTTTAATGCAGGCACCTGTATAGCTAGAAAATGCACATCCTTTCCCTTCAGAAAGCTCTGAAGGAGAACTCAGCATCTGTACATCTGGAAACTTCCAGTCATGGAGACTGTGATTCAAAATTCATATGATTTGTGATGACTTACGTTTTAATTTTAGCTAGTTTTAAAGAATGAATACTCTTCTGAAGCTTGTTGAAAGAACTTTTAGTGGTAAAACCTCCTGAGTATCTAATTGGGCATAAACGCTCTCAATGAGCAACATGTGAAACTAAAGATCACCTTAAGTGAAATAAATAACTTTAATCTTCTTCTGTAATATAATAGAGGAAAGACACATGGATTCTTTCCAGAGTGATGTGACTGAAGGCAGTAGCACAGTATGGTGCAGAGAAATAATCAGTTTCTCAGGATGGCAGTAAAAAAAGGAATATTTTATTTTCTCAAAGACTAAACAAAGGTCTTCTTAACAGACCTGACTTTGAGGTATAGAAAGAGTACAGGAGCTGCTAGTGTTATCCATCTCACAGGTGTTGTAAGAGAAGGTTATGAGAGTTATATGTATTCTGTGGAAACTCTCTAGAGAAAACAAAAATGAAGGAAAACAAAATCCTCTCTGCTATGTCAGCACAACTAAAATTAAAACAGATGCCAAAGCATGTCATTAAGGGAGACATTTTCCAAGACAGCAGTAGTTCAGTGCCCAACTTACATCAAAAGTCGTCCTTTAAGAGGCTTTTGCAGCTGTTGCAGTAACTCGTCCCCTCACTCAACAGGGAAAAGAGGCCTTTAGGGCAAGTATCCTAGTAGCTGCAGAGAAAAATAGGTGGAAATAAAACAGTGATTCTAGGCCATAACTTTTAAAAAGCAGAGTTTTTGTGTCACAAACTAATACCTAATTTACTCAGGAAAAAAAAAATCACCCCTTTGAGTATAGGCTGCAGAGACACTACTATCAAAAAATCCCAGTATTGTCTGATCTATAAAATATACTCCATCAGCAGTGAAATGTTGCCATGACAGAGTCAGCTGGAGGTTTCAGGATGATGGATATGGTTCAGTAATTATATCCTACATGGAAAGCAAGGATTTTGAGGAGTGAGAGTGCTGTCTGGAGAGCTGCATGTCACTGCCCAGGAGATTACTTCACTCTATCTATAGACACCCAAGTCATCCAGTCTGTCTGTCTATAAGTGGTCAGCATTGGAGTGCTTTCTTTATCCCTACTGAGCAGCAGCTCTAGTGGAATCACAGCTTCCTTATTTACAGCACTTACTCCTTAACTGCTTGCACATACAGGCTATGAGTTAGTAGTTCCCTCAGTTATTTGCTTGCTGACCCAACTGACCTTTTTTTTGGACTTGGTGAGTATGTGCCCAGGCATAAATGACAGCAACCAATTAAGAATGAAGCTGGTGTCCTTTCTTTTGAAATCAAAGAGATTGGATGACTGAGAAAAAAATGCTGCAGCCAAAAGGTTTCCCTTACTGCTCTCACAATGGATCCATGGTGAATGGTGTTAAAATTATATCATGTGTGTGAAATTGAACAGAATAAAGAAAGAATAGCAGCAAAGGAGTTATATCTATTTTTAAAAGATATTTGGTGGAAAGATTTAAATGAAACCAGTAATTTTTTAATGAAACTAGTAATGATACAACTTTTTGACACAACTTGAGGATTCAGTACTGTGCTGAAGAGGCAAGGTACAATTTTTTATTGTATCTTTCATTTTACAGTGAAGAAAGGAAAATGTGATATAGCCAACTGTGCTCTTTTGTTCACCCCGTCTCCCGCATTAGATATTTTCCTGTTTTCCAGCAATGTTTGTGGGCCTTAGCAACAAACAACAGCATTATTTTTAAAATAAAAGCTGTTTAATGCCCTTCCTTTGTAATCTGTTGTGATGCCTCTTGTTTTGTGGCAGCAAGCACAGAAGCATCTTTTAGAGGCCTAGGTAGGCAGTGATGGGGCACAAAATAAGCCAGGAAAGGATGTTATTGCTGATTGAGATGTGCAGGAGAGAATAACAGTAAGAGCTGCTTCCCCTGCTTGTGTCTTCAGATCTGGGAAGGGATGTGGCTACATTCCTTGCTCCTGTTTCCCAGAAAACTGATCCTCCTTCAGTCATCCTATTAGTACTAAGTGAGCTCTAAGTGCTGCCATTCTGGGAGTGTAGAGAACCCTCTACAGAGTCATTTTATGGTACTGATGTGCCTTTTTATGTCTTCTGTCTCCTTGTTTGATTTATCCCAATGGTTTTAAATTATGGTGTTGGAGGTGACCTGCTCCAAATGAGTAGCTCAAGCTTACAGGCACAGTGAAAGCCTTGGGGTTTAAGGATGCTCTAAACCTATGATTCTCATATGCTGGAGCACTGATTACAGCACCCTCTTTAAAGGAATGCCTTTTAAGGGACATATACACATCATTAAAGGTGGTTTCTGTACACATCGTTAAAGCTGCTTTTCCATGAAGTTTTAGGTTATATCTCCTCTTTACTAAGAGGAGACACAATAACACAATGAAAAAATAGCACTTTTTTTGGCACAATGTTCTATGCCTGATCTATCTGTGAAGGAAGTATCCATTAATTTAAAAAAGTAATATTGGATTGTTAAACTGTGGATACTCAGCCATGGCTATAGCTCTGTGCAATCAGACATGCAACTGTCTTCAGCCTGCTTTGTGCTTGCAGTCTAGACCTAAACTTACAGAGGAATGATAATAGCTAGCTAGAGGTCTGCCAGCATGCACTTCACCTGTGTACTAAATCTGAGCACAACCTCTTAACGTCATTAATGTCACCCAGCAAGTGATGAGAGTGTGGGGTGCTTGGGGATGGCAGGGCTGGCTCTTGCCAGAAGTAGGTTGCTGCCGTGTGCTCCAGTGAGGGCCTCAAGCTTACTTTTCCATCAGAGGTGTGTATGACAGCACACTGACAACCTGAAATGCAGTTACAAGGACAGTTCATGCTCTGCTTGCAACATTCTTCAGAATGAGAAAATATGCATCATCCTCTTCTGAGAAAAAACAGAAAAAACATCAGTGAAGATATATTTCAGCTGATTACAGAGTTCCAATAATATGTGGAGCATAAAGAAAATTAGTAGTCTTAGGAAGACTATATTCCTCTCTCATTCTCAGCAATTGTTCCCTTTATTATCCTTGTTAAGCTGAAAACAGAGTTGATAAAAGATAGGTAATTTTCTGTAAGAATGAAGCTTAATGCATTGCAGATTATATGATGATGTCTGTAAATCAATACAGCAAATTTTAATAATTTCCTTGGGAAACTAATGGAAAAGGGAATTATTAAAATTTAATGTTTAAAGGCATAGGTGAGAGAGAAGGAGGGTGGGCTGTTTTAATGGTGTTAGATCTGAAAGCACATTGTATGTCTGAGATTGGGACAGGAAGAGGAAAGTTTCATAATACATGCTGAAGCTAATGAGGCATTAATTAGGAACAAACTGAGTTATTTTTGTTAACCACAGCAAGGCTTGTAGTTTTAAGCTCTAAAGTATTAACAACTGTTTGCTGGTTGGAATAGTACTTTATACTGAACAGATATGAAAACATCACTTTTCCATTGACCAGTTTGTGATACTGACCAAGCAAAACTGAACCCCTAAACAGTCATAATGGAACCTGTTTGTACATATAGTGTTCTGCTGCTTTTCCTCACAAAGGCCTAAATAAGCTTCAATGTAGTATTTAATTTATATGTAAATTAGGTATTAGTATATAATCTGTAGCAAAAACCAGCAAGCAAGTAAGGACAGAGGACTTTTGCAGTACAAAAAGAAGACAATTTTTTGTACAACAACTAGACATTAATGAAGAAGGTAGATTTTATTTGCTTTAAGGACTATTCTGAGTTAGCTGGGAAGTGGTTTATTTTTTCAGTAGTTACAGTTCTTGCTTAACCGGAGGGTGCCATTTCTCTCCTCTGAAACACATACTGTAGACCTGTAGGTAAATGTTTGTTTATGTTCTTAATATTGACTGTTGAGTAACATCCTGGGTGATAAGCCCAGGAACCACTCTCACGATAACCACAGAAAGAAATGAACATGCCATGGTGCCCTGCAGAGATCTAGGAATGGCTCTGCCCTTGTCTCTAGTGTGGTTCTGGCCAAGCCACCCTGTTGCCCAAAGAATGGCTCCAGTGGCACCAGATGTCAGCCAGAACTGGAGTTCCTGTGTATGGCACCATTTAGTGAGGGTAGATGCTCAGTTCAGATGTAAAAGAAGCACTTTCTGTCTTCAATCTTGCTGCGATTGAGTGATTTATGAAGTACTCAGAAGTCTTGATTGTTTGCTTTTTGACACAATAGTGGTAATGGACAGTTATAAGAGTAACACACTATTTTCTAAATACTGTAAAATTTTGGGGAGGAACGTGATGCATATTCTGGAGTAACACATGAAAAGGGGGAACTGGCCTGGCAGAATGACAAATGAGCAACCTTCACCACTGACCACCAGGGAAAGGTGAACAATTAGGGCCACAGAAGACAGGACTCAGCTTGATTTAGATTCTCTCTGCAAGCTCACCTCCATCCTGTACTGCAGGGGGGCAATGAGAGTCATCACAAACAGCTGTTGTCTTCTACCAGTGAGCTATTCTGGAGTTTACTTCTCTCTGGGTTACCTGGCCTGTAGCTCTCTGTCATACCAAGATTTTGGTATGAAGCACAAGGCCAGTATGACTTCCCAGAGGCACAACAGCAGTGAGAGAATAAGCACTGGTGATATAAGTGTATTACAAATTTTCATGGGTTAAAAAGATCTACACATCTGATCTGGAGAATTACTCGAATTAATCATTCTCTTAATTCTGCAGTTATTCCATATGCTGCATTGGCCACCTGCTAAAAAACTGCATAGAGTTCTGCAGTCTTCCATTTGAGAAAAAGAAATAAAAGGATGATTTGTAACACCAGGCTGACAAAGAAATCCTTCTAAAAGGGAAAGGAATTATGAGGATCTATCGGGATGCTTTTCCATAAGTCTGCAAACAGACTGTCACAGTAATTTGCATTATCATCCATTAGTTAAATAGTCCTTATCCTTCCCTACTGTTTTCTGTATTATATTCAGAGAAAATCACATCCTTTTCTTGAAGCCATTTTTTTTTGTTATTAAGACAAGCTGAGCTTATTAGTGCTATGGCATAAGGTTTATTCTCCATCACCAGGCTTGGAAGGTGTTAGTACAAGTTATAAAAGTGAAAGGGAGAGTTGTAAACATGAAAATGTATGGACAAATAGTACAAGAAGGCCATGGCTTCTGAAGTGATTTGATAACAGTTTGTCAGACTTTTTGGAAGGAGCAGCCCTCCTCTGAAGGGCTCCTCCTTACAGACAGTATTTGTTAAAGACCAGCATGGTTTCCCTTTTACTGGTTCTGGCAAGGTTCTATCCAAGATTTTTGATTTCGTACAGGGAGGCAGGTGACTTCAGTCTTGCATACACACACAATTAAATCTGGAATAATCTCCATGGAATGGGTACTCTGCTATCACTTTGTACCGTGACCCCTGCCAGGCTGCACGAGGTGATGGGAGTGGAGCTGAGGAGGCTCAGTGGAACAGTGTCAGGGTTCAGATGCAATGCCTCAGAGACCTGTGGCTGTGTGCACTCTGGGGTGCTAAGGCCAGGCAGGTGTGGGGAGACAGGGTTTTTCTGTCTTCAGAACATTCAGAAGACTGACTGTGTACAGGTCATGAGAAAGAAACACACAATTTTTCAACAACACTGACAACTACACTAATGAGGGAGAAAAAATACTAGTAACATTGCCAGATACCTTTTGTTTGGGGAAAAACCTGACCCCAAATTCTTTAAACATTGATAAAGGGTATTTTTGTGGGAGTGTAGGGAACATGGCAGCTTTCAGATGAAGCCTGAAGCACTGAGTCAGCAAATGGCCCTTCAGGATATCAGTTAAGAATGTGACAAACTTTGTAAAGTTTTTCATTCTACCCAAACTTCAGTTGATGGACAGTTTCCACTGTGTCTGAGTACATACTTAAAACCTGATTCAGCAAAGCACTTCAGTGACTTATTGTTCAATGATTTTCCTCCTTGACCCAAGTTAGTCTGCTCTTATCAATTTAAGAATGACACAGCTGTGACAAGTCAGTCTCCGGTTCCTGCAAAGCTCTGTAAGTGCCTTCTTCACCTTAGGTACCTTGATTAAACAGATTCATTTGTGAAATTTCTGGCTGCCATTGACTGGTCAGCCAACTAGAAAGATTCTTGACAGGTTCACTTGTGTGCTGAGGCAGGCTGATGTAGAAAAAGGAATCAAAGAGTATAATACATTTGATAACAGAGCAAAAACTTCAAAAAAGTGAGAAAATATTTTAACTAGACTTAAACATGAGACTCCTTTGGACAGGTTCTTGTAAGTGGAAACACTTCTGCACCTATTCACTGCATAAGTGCTTACTTTGTACACAGAAGAGTGTAGGGTGCTCATGAAATAAATTTTTATCCTGTCATCCCTGTTTCAACCCTCATTTAGCTGAGGTTTGTGGAACTGGACTACAAAACCAAAAAGTTTTGTAGTCTGTACTTGTAAGAAACATTTTTTTCAGGTTCACAGATCACTGCAACCTGCCAGATGTTGTAGTCTTCTGGGTACATGTCTATGTCATCCTGCAGAATAAGAGGCCCTGAAATGTAACAGTGAAAAAATATCTCTACAGTATTAATGCTGTTTGCTTTCTAATTTTTGTGTATCTTTGCTTAAAAATTATTCACTGACAGTGAATATGAAGAAAAATATCTGGAAAGCTAACTCTGGATACAAATTGTCATGTATAGGTTCACCCGTTTTAATATTTTTTTCTTTTGAGTATACTTCAGTACAAAAATGCTCTGGCAGTGATTGTTCTCTAGAGGTTTTCCATTAAGAATTTTTATGCTCTATCGTCTAATGCAGTGACTTTGATCAGCAAGCAGAACAAGGAAATATTCATATAGCTAGCAATAAAACACAGGAAAAGTCTTAAAAACATATTTATTTTGTATTTTTTGATTGTATTCAAACTGTTCTTCTGCCCTATAGATTTATTTTTTTTTAATCAACTGTTCTACAGCCCTTTTGAAAGAAAGCAATGAAAAATAATGAGATCTGAACCCTATAAGCCAGTGGACCTTAAAACCAAGATAAGACTTTGAAACAGAGTTCTTGGTGCTCTGGAGGTACTATAAATGTCTTTAATGATGCTACAAGGAGCACTGCCATCCTTTCCAATATTTGGAAAGTTGTGGCAGAGTTACATGATATCCTAATGATATCAAAAAGAATACACATCAGAAGATTTACCAGTATTAAATATGGTAAAGACCATTCATCCCACATGCTTTGTGTAATGAAATAAACCTCAGTGAATGGTAAAGAGTCTATGAGGTTCTATCATGCACGAGTAAGCCATGTAATGGCTTTGGAAACTAAGTAAGGAAACATTATGTCTTTGGAAACTACTGAATGTTTTTAACAGGATCCTCAGGAGATGCTGTTCTTCCTCTTTTGCAGCAGAGGAGTTAGATTCTAAAAGTCTGGGTGAAAGCTAATCCTGCAGTAGGTGAGAAACAGGGAATAAATAATCCCCATCTTCATACTCTCTTTTCCACAATGAATGTAATCAGTAAGCCATGAACAGCCAGTATCCAACAGTTTACAGCAAGCCATTCTGATGGGGTTTCAGTGAGGAGTATCAACAGCTCTGCCTTTCCCTTCTGTCCCATCTAGTCCCATCACTTTTCTCAAAGAGCAATGTTTCAGTTTTTTCTGTCCATGATATCTCTCCCAGTTTTCCTGTCCCATCTTAGTCTCAGCCACGGCAGCACCTTCTGTTAAAGGCCTGACGCAGTGTTCCCGATTAGCATCTTTTTCCTCAGTTGAAAGATCTATCCTACTCGGCCTGTCCTCCTTGTTCATTGCTTCCTGGCCTCCCAAAAAGCTGCAATACCTTTTGCCTCCCACTGAAATCACTTGTCTGGGCTTGTAGCCTTTGCTCATAGTTGTCTGCAGAGAGCAATCTCGTGGACTTTAAAGACAGGGTCTGACATCCACAACAGGAAAGGGGGAAAAGAAGCAAGTAGGAAAACGTGCAACTGAGGAGAGACATAGCCTGAAATATGAAAGATGCAGAGGTCAAAGAGGCTGAGGAGCATTCCTCCTTCATGCGAAATGAAGGATGAATCTTTCTAGGGAAAGACTATCACAGCTCTTTCTGTAGTGACCAACTCACCTCAGCTGACAGGAGGTAGCAATTCTAGCCATCTCTCCACTGGGTTGCTTACTGTGTGCTTTGCTGCCTGGCTCTCTATCTTCCAACCAGAGGCGTTCTAATAGTAATTCCCAGAGATCACGCCTGAGATGCAGTGATGGCTGTGAGGCAACTCGGTCATTTGAGACACGTGAACCCAAGCCACTTAAAAGGTAGATATCTCTTTTCTGCATCCATGTAGGGCAAACTGAGAGGATAGCAGTGTTAAATAACAGTAAGGAAGAATCTGCTGGGAAGTCAGGAGTAGTAATGGGCTTATTCAAGCCCCAGATGAAACCATCCTGGGGGTGGTGGGCTCTTCTTTATAGGTCTGTGGGAGCAAGTTGGATATCTTGCAGTGGCTGTGGTGGTTCTGCTTTGGCCTCAAGGCAGGGGAGTTAGTAACTTGATTGCAGGTCCTGGTAGTTTTATGATTTTACAAGTGTATTGCAGTGTGTAGAACTAAAAAGAAGTTCAACAATATCACAAGCTATGAAGCGTTCTCAGTGGAACCACATCTAATTTGATTGGGCCTCCACCCCTTGCCAAAAACCCCCACCCAAATTAGCAAAAAATGGAACAAAATGCTCGAAGAGCACTGAGGAAGAAAAGCTGTACTAATGAGGAAATGTTGTCACTTCACAGAGGAATGTGACAGAATTTCTCATGCCAGTCCAGAAGAAACTTTTTTTTTTTTTCATACAGAAAGGCACAAATTTTAGAGGCTTATCAAGTGAAATGAGATGGCGGCATGCCTAGTAGACAAGCTAACAGTCTGGAAAGGTAAAGATTGCAGCAAGTATGAATGTGCTCAAGATTTTTATGTCTGACTATGTTGTATACTATATGTTTTTGAAACTTCAATTGCAGTACTGGGATTGTAACCCCTCTGCTTAAAAAGTAGAGGTGTCTGCTTGAAAAGTACAGGCATCTGCCTGATAAATTAATGAAGAGTGTTTCAGAGCCAGTGTAGAGACTAAAACCTCTACAACACTGATCATTACAGTGAAATGGTCTTGAAAGGCGAATCTCAAATGGCATTAAGGCTCTTCAGAAAGAAAGAAGCAAAAGAGAGGAAGAGAGGAATGGATTTGCAAGAATGAAAATTCCAGTATTTCACCCCCAGAAAGAAAATTAGTTGTTTGACAGGTATTATTGCCTGAGATCCCTACTTATAGTCTTTTCTTTTAGCACCAGGCTGAACATTGATTCCTGTTCTCTAAGTAATGCAGCTCTGTTAAGAGGCATTGATCTTGGTTAAATGACATTTTGTGTTAAAAAAAAGAAAAAAAATCAAGAGTGCTTGGAGATGTCTTAGTTACACAAGGTCAGGAAAGAAGTGAGGCCTTTATGGCAGACTCCTTTTTTTCACTTATGCTCCTCAAATGACGACTGGAAAGTAATAATTTTTATAAGTGTTTTATGTTAGAAATGACGGTGTCGGTGCGGCGTCTGCTGCATGGAGACTCTCCCCGTGTGCACCAGAAGGGGTCACTGTTGAAAGCTAAATCATCTTCCCCAAAACTGCATCAGAGAAGCACAAATACCTGAGCCTGCACCTACAAGGCAATAAAAATCCATGTAACTGCTTCTCTCCATTTTCCCGATGTATAATGCCTTGTCATGAAATTGCTGTAAAATGTCCAGGCTTAACTAAAACTTACACTACCAATGTTAAGGGCAATAAACACGTGTTTAAAGAATCTAGATGAATGAAAACCCCATCTCTGCACCAATCTGGAGTGATTGTTTAGGGGCTAGAAAATATTACAACCATATAAATTATGAAGCTGCAGACATGATAAGTGCTAAGACATCAAACACATGCAGCAATCTTGCAGCCTTGCATATGTATGTGCAGGTGTACCTATGCATAGAAGTACATGTATGTGATCCTTGGCTGCAAAGCAGTCGGGCAAATTTGTGAGATTTTTCATCAGTTCCATATAAATGTGAAATGTTCACTCTGCAGAGTGCATTTTGGCTGCACACAACATATATTTCTGCACGACTTTAGAAGGGAGTGTAGAGAACAAGCCTGAATAAGAACCTTATTAAATGGAGTTTCTTTAGAAACACTGTGCTTTGCAGATTTTAGTTTCCTTTATGTCACCACAGCTACTGGACATAGAATCATAGAATATTCTGAGTTGGAAGGGGCCCACACAGATCACTGAGTCCTACTCCTGGCCCTGCATAGGATGTTCCCAGGAGTCACAGCATGCACCTAAGAGCATTGTCCAAATGCTTTTTGAGCTCTGTCAGGCTTGGTGACTGACACTTTCCTGGGAAGCCTGTTTCAATGCCCAACCACCCTCTCGGGGAATAATCTTTTCCTGATATACAACCTCCCCTGACACAACTTCAGGCCATTGCCTTGGGTCCTGTCACTGTCACTACAGAGAAGAGATCAGTGCCTGCCCCTCCTCTTCCCCTCCCAAGGAAGTTGTAACTGCAGTGAGGTCTCTCCTCGGTCTCCTCCAGGCTGAACAGACCAAGTGACCTCTTACTTGACTTTAGCAGCAATCTGCTGCAGATAACCAGCTCTTTAAAAATCAATGGTCAAATAAAATGCGGTAAAAGCCTTCAATAATTTCCCCAGAGATTGCATATTCAGGCCTCTGAAAGATGTCTTCTCTGAACATTGCATATTGGAAAGGAAAAAAAAAGATCTCTAATACATGATTTAAATTTCAGTGATTGAATGTTCAACACAGTCAAGTAGGTAATTTCTCTAGGAAAAAAGAAGAAAAGGTGGACAGTTTTGTGACATTTTTGCTCTTATGGAGTTAGCAGCAAGCAGTCCAAGGCCATCAGAGCCTGAGACAATGTGTTGCCTTTGCTGTGGGCCTGTCCCACTTGCATGTGTACATGGCAAGGAAGGTCTGTGTGGGGCTGTAGGAATTACTTCTATCATCAGCACTCCTATAATTGTGATATAATTTTGTTCATAAAGTAACCGATAGCTACAATGAAGTAAACAGAAATGAGATTTTTTTTTTTTGTAATAAAAAGGATTCATATTTAAGTTTCCAGTTAGCATTGTTAGGTAATCTTCTGCATGACTAGTTTTGTGCTTGTGTGTTGGTGCCAGTTCCTTCATCTTGGCACATTTTAAATTTCTGCAGCACCATGTGCTGCTTGCCTCATTACCCAGGAGTGATCTATGACAAGCAGACGTGTTTATACACGCAACCATTTCTAGGCCCCTGGAACTGACAGCAAAAAATAGCATCTTGTGCCCAATCTGTTTCTCCAATTCTTGTGCATTAGCTTGATCAAAACAGTTGTTTTCCTTCGATTTTTCAGATACGGAAATAGATTGTTACAATATGTTCATCTGATCCAAAGACATGCCAAGTTCCCTGTGTAAAGGAGCAGGGTTCATTTCACATTTTATATCATGCTCATAATAGTTCTTATCAAATAATTGCATATCATTTGACATTTTAAAATCAATGAGAGATGCTGCAGCACAAAGGTTATGAGACTGGTACAGAAATTGTTAGGTAAAGAGCTGTGATCTGTGTTAGGTACAAAAGCACACTATCTAGACCTGTCCTTGCCTTAAAATTTAAGTAAAAAATGGTGTCCACGAGGCCCTGAAAGTATAGCAAAGGAAAAACTGAATATTAGAGGAAAACTCTCAGCAGATCATACTTCCGTCTGTAGAGCATCTGTGATATGATAGCACTTCAAGCTATTGCAGTTTTGGGGTGCAAACATCTTCAGACCATGACTTGACCACAACTTGAGGCCAAGGTGATGCTTCTAAAATGAGTATACACAAGAGAAGCACAAGTAGATATTTTCAAATGTATTCAGGAAACAAGCATTAAAGTTAGTCTTCTGTGTGTCTTGCTAAGGGAAAACACCCTACTTACTCCAAAATATGTGCATAAGTGCTACACTACAGCTGCTGCATAATAACTTTATATACTTTTAAAAAATTTATGTATGGCTGCAATGCTGCCTTTTGCAAAGCTGGCCAGTTTTGCAACTGAACTTGTAATTTAATTTTTCTTGGCTGTAGGATTTTGTATGTTGAGATTAGTGTTAAACACAACCAGATATCCAGATTTCTAGAAGGATGCTTTCATTATGATGCATTCTAACTCTTTGTCAGTGTTCACCTGTAGTTCAGTGTATATTTTTGTACTTATCATACTTGTGTAGATATAAGTGTGCATGTGCTGATGCATATAATATTTATATAGAACAAATGCCTATTTATGTGAGTAATAATGGGAGATTTCTTTGCAGATTCTTTCAGTTCTTATTCAGGATTTTTTGCCACTGGTTTTCCATAGATTGAAATAATCCAATATATTTCTGGATATTAGCTTCTGACCTCTTCCTGGGCGTGGTTAGGAGCACAAGAAGTATTTTTGAATGTCAGTGCCCATGTCAGCATATTAAGCTTATCTAGCCTGAGGACAGCTTGGTAAGCAGCCTGTTGCTCATCTCTGCGGTGGCATTGCAGGGCATGCCCTGAAACAGGTACCTGCAGGAACATGCCATCTCCCCTTTCCTGGCACACACAAATGGAGTATGTGCTGTGACAGCAGCATGATAAGTGCTTGCCTGACATCACAGAGGGAGAGATGACTGAAAAGGGCAAAACTTTTCTCGTGGGACACGGCATGTGCCTCAGCACTCCTCTGTGCAGAACCACTCTGAGGCAAATAAATCTATTGGAGCAATATTTTACTTTGCTGCAAACCCTCTAGTGTGACAGTGGTGAGGGAAAGTTTCTTTCTGTGCATTCATTCTGCATCAATATCAGATGTTTTAACAGAGCTAGAGGATGATAGTCCAACACATCTTCCTACTCCGACCCAAATAAAGCTGCAGTTCTCTCCCTGTGCATATATAAGACATTCAGTATTCCTGACTCCTTGGGCAGGCATCCAATGGGACAAGCTGTGTGCTGGAAAGCATTCCTGCCATTTCTCCAGGTCCAACTAACTCCAATCAGTGAAAGCAGATTTACCAGTTTAACTGTGGATTGCATCAGGTTATGAATACATCTGCATTGCATTGCACATCAGGGACACTGTGGATTAGTATACTCTATATCTTCTCCCTGAAACAGACTTCACCTATATTGAAGATGAAGCTTTGATCTTTCCTTTTTTGTAGAAAAAAATTAATCCCATCAGAAAGTACTCAATATCACTGAAGGAAACATCCCCGAGCTGGGTAACTGTTCCTGCCTGTGGGCTGAAAAAGATTTACTTTTCATTTTCACAGCAGATTTTATGTCAGTAAAGGCAAGCAATAACTTTTTTCCTCCACCACCAAAAAGACTACCTTTAAAGGAAACATATGGACTTGCTCTTTGAAATCTCTCTTCTGACATGCTTATGCTTTCTATCCATTCTCAAAAGTGAGTCACTGTTTTAAATATATATGTGTATATTACTGAATAAGACAATACCAGGAGTTGCTGTTTTCAATGGCAATGTGTCATTGCTGCGTCCTTCATTGTAAACAGGATACTCCCTGAGCTTTCTGAAGATAGCTGCAGAGAGGCACTCCTTCAAAATGGATTAAAACTTGAGTACTAACCATGCCTTTTCTCCCAGTTAGTTAAGTGCTTCTAGTTGGACCTTCAGGCTTATTACAAAGATGGCGAAGCAAGATGTTCCCAAGAGAAAAAAAGATGTCTTTTTGCTCATAGTTGTGCCATTTCTGTAGTTTATGCTATGTTATATATCTGAAATTCAGATAGGATCAAGCTCATTTAAGAGGTTATGAGACAGCTAAGTATCAGCCAGTCCTATATGTAAAACTATCAAGACCTCCATGACACAAATAGCCAAACATCTGCTCACCTAAGTTATACAAAGAACTCATTTTTGTTCTGGATAATTCCTTGTTGAGGAATTAAGTGGTAAAGACTTAGTACTTGTTCTGCCAGAACACCTTGTAATTATCTATGTAAGACATCAGATGTACATGAGTAGTTTTAGATAAGACCTGGTATCTGTGGTCTTTATGTTAAAAAAAGGCTTTTTTTAAGCTGCTTTTTTTTGTAAGTTTGGGTTTTTTTTTTTTTTTAATTTATCTTCCACAGGGCTCTATTACTTAAAGAAAGAAACACTTTAATAAAGCATGGAGGATTTGTACCTATGGGCCTCACCCATGCAAAACTCTTCTTAATACATCCCATATAAAACTCAAGATGAAAAGTTCTAGGCAGGTTTATGAGACACTTAAGTGACCATCCACACTTTTGACCTGGACCTATGCATACAAAGGAGATGGAGTTTGCTGCAGACAAGAGATTTTATCCTGCAAAGAGCTATCAAAACCTAGTTTATTCCTCCCAGCAAGCCCACCTGCTTGTAAAACGAGTCTCTTGGCTCTCTATAAAAGTAAGTATAAATAAACCTGGTTTTCTGTGTTCTTCACCAGTGTGAAATGGAGCACAGCTTATAAAACCTGTGATGTGTTATGTTCAGTGACGACTCAGCTGACATCTGTATGGTGCACAGTGGTTTTGCATGAGTGGGTAGAAAGAACAGGGGAAAAACAGTGAGAACATGTAAGAATGGAAATAAATTCTGGTGTGGTCTCCTCACACCAAAGGTAAAACAAGAGGGTAGGGCAGGTCACTGAAGGTACTAACCTCTCATCTGCAATAGTAGTTTTACATTTTTCACCTGCCTGTTGACAGAAGGCAGGAAACTAGTGGTTTTAGGACATGCCATGTGAAATTGAGGATGCAATTCTTTCCTTTGTAGATAACATTGGCTTCTGAACAGACCTTTCTAATAAGGTTAAAAGAACACAATGCGCTTGGGAGCACAAGCTAAAGAGAAATCCTAACTGTTCTTATGCCTGACAAGGCATGTCTGGAAAAGCAAGACATAAGGAATTTTCCAAGGAAAGGCCAGAGAAAGACATGCAATAAAAGAGTTGCCTGTCAAGATTTTAGTGCTTATGCCAGTTCTTGAAGGATTTTAGAGAGCTGTCATGCTGTGAATAATATGAGTATCCCTTAGTAAGAGTAACTCGTTAGAATTATGGTATCACAGAAAAGTTTGGATTGGAATGGACCTTAAAGAACATCTAGTTCAATGCTTGCTGCCCTAGGGCAGGGGTCCCTTTCACTTGACCTGGTTGCTCAAAGTCCCATCCCACTTTGCCTTGGGCTCCCTAGCAGGGATGGGGCATCCACAGCTTCTCTGAGCAACCTGTGCCAGTGTCTCAACATCTTGGCAAAGAAGGCCCTCCTAGAATCTAATTTAAATATCTTCTTTTTTTGTTTTAAATGGTTCCCCCTTGTCGTGTTGCCATCTCTCTGTGTAAAAAGCCACTCTCCATCTCTTTTGCAAGCCATATTTAAGTATTGGAAGCCTGTAATCAGGCCTCCCTAGAGCCTTCTTGTCACAGGGCTTGCAAGGGTTTGCAGGATGAAGAGAGAGACGAGAATGTTGGCCTCATGTTCAGAAGGCTTGATTTATTATTTTATGATATATATTACATTATAAGTTTACTAAAAAGAATAGAGAAAAAAGTTCTCAGAAGCTGGCTAAGCTAAGAATAGAAAAGGAATGAATAACAAAGTTCTGTGTCCCGGCAGAAAGTAAGAACAGCTCTGCTGTGAGTGGTCAGTAAATCCATACATCCACAGGAGACCAATCATGGATGCACCTGTTGCATTCCACAGCAGCAGATAACCATTGTTTACATTTGTTGCTGATTTTTTTAGGGAGAAAAATCCTAAAGAAAGGACTTTTCACAAAAGATGTCTGTGACACCTTCTTTTCTCCAGGCTGGGCAATGCCTGCTCCCAAATTGTCTTCAAGCCTCGGGTAGTACACCAGCCGTACGAGATGAGCCATAAAGGACTGGAGGACAGAAAATGAGCAAAAATTCCACTTTGAAATTAAACTTTGAAAAATATTGCAGATAGGATAGAGTCCAAAGACTCATCATTACCAATGTGAGGTATTACAATTTTAGTTCAGTGGTGTGAACTAAATGTGCCAACCCATTTTGCACCAACTGTCCTATCTCTCATTCTGGTTGGGAAACTGCATCTCATCCAAAGTTCAGGTTTAGCTCTCCACACAGTCATACCATGCTGTTGCACTTGGTCCAGAAAACACATTGCTGGATGTTCCCCTCCAAAAGACATTTACCAGAAATCTTCCTACTACATAAACCTTGTTTCTCAGAGGTTTGCAATACCTCCTACTGAACTCTTCCAACTGCCTAATAAAGAGGTGTTTCACAGTTTTTTGTTTTTCATGGGTTTTGTTATTTTATTATCAGTGATGCCTTTTATTTTATTGGCCAGTGTCACAATTTCTGCTATTGCTGCTAAACAAACACTTATGTTCACGTGTGCATATAGGCATTATTTTCTTAGCTACATCCTTACTTTCAATAGTAAGAGCAAATTAGGCGCACCTGAGGAGGTAGTGCTACAAATGCATACCACAATTGGTTTCAGGAGTTCTCAACACTGTATTTCATCTATCTCACAGTCATGGCACTGCTTCAAAACTGAAAAGAAGCATGATGACTCTTTCTTTATTTAGCAAATTGTCTCTGCTTGTTGTGCTGTAAATAGCTCTACACAGCTTCATATCTTCAATGCTTCCCCCTTTCCTCGCCCAAAGGGACTCCAAAACCAATGCATAAATACCTTTGACTTATCCAAAAGTTAGTTTAGACACATGTTCTGTCCAGTTAGAGGCTGTTTTCCTCTGACTACCTGTAATATGACATACATAGGTTGTAAGGGACCCATGGAGGTCTTTAGAGCCCAGGCTCTTGTTCAAAGCAAGGGTATCTTCAGAGCTCAATCAGGCTGCTCAGGAATCTTGTAATATTGTGTTTTTGGATAGAGTGACCACAAAATGACAGTGATAACAAGTTAGATACGCAGCAGATCTTGTGCTGTGGTGTAGGGCTTAGATTGCAATGTCCCAGAGTTGGCCTGGAACTGACTAGGAGAGAATTCCCAGTTAAAACTGAGAAAACTGAGTATCTGATTTATAAAAAATTTGCAAAATTTCTGGATATGATCTTAAAAAAAAGGCAAATATGTAAATTTTAATGCAAATATGTATATTAGTTTTTTAAGTTACAAGCAAGTCAGTTGAGAATTTTATATTATAAGACTATATGAAATTATTTTCAAAAAAACAGGCAAATTATTATCAAGAAGCAATAGCTACAAAGGCCAAAGAAACTTTAGGGACATTTTTTAGAAAGAGATTAGTGGTCTCATGACAAGGACAATGTAAACAGCACCTGTGGAGAGAAAATTATTTACCTTTTCTAGGTTACTCCTGTTTTTTCCCTGCAGATATCAACAGCAGCACCTATTAAGGAAAAACAGTAGGATTCTAAAGTGAGAAAGGTTTTTTCATTGTTAAACTTGGAAAACATAATTTGCTCTAAGAACATCTTGGGGGAAATAAATTATAACTTAGACAAGGTCAGTTCTCTTTGATATCTTCCATGTGTTAATCTCAGTCATACAAAAAATAAAAATAACTATAAAACAGGAAAGGAGATGTAAATCAAAACCCAAATTATTTCCAGCAGGGTAATACCCTTACATATCTGTCAGGACCATAAGATTGCTTCTTTATCATAGTGTAACAGAGCTGCTCCATGTACCTCAAGAATGTTTTGATTTTCATCTGTAAGTTAGAGTCAGTTCACCTGCACAGGTACATCAAATCTCACTGTTACGTACCTGCATGTGTGAAATTGCACTTGACTTTTGAGATGATCTGAGAACCATTGGCATGCAGAAATAATGAAAATGTGGAAGTAGGGTAGAAATGTCCTGTAAATTGTTCGTGGCTTGCAGTCTACTCAAGCTTCCATTCTACTCAGAAACAATCGTAAAAGCTTTCTAGCGTGTGCAGACACTTTTATTTAACCACTATGATGAACCAATTACATGAATTTAGCTGATGTCTTGCACCCAGAGGTTCTGTTCCAAATACTTTTATGCCATGTGAAAGGTGAGCAGGCCTCAGGTGGCCACCTTTAGAAGTCAGAGATATAATAAGGCTAATAATGTCAGAAAGGAGACTAAAGTGATGAGACGGGCAGTTAGGCAGGTGGTGCCTTACTGAGGCAGGTGTGGAAGCTGATGTTACTAAAGATATTGAATCTGATGCTAGAAGACAGGGGAGACAGCTCATTTATAACAGATGCAAGATTAGTGGAATCATAGTGCCTGACTGTTGAAAAATTTAGCAACAAACACACATAAAATGTGGTGTTGCACTGCTTGACCTCAGGCTGGTGTCACTCCACATCCTGTCTGCAAGTCTAAAGTTCACAATCAAAACCAGAAAAAGCTGCAAAAATCCCCAAACAGGTTCCTAAACCTTAGCATTTCTGGGGAATGCTAGGGTTTAGGAACCCACTCTCCCAGTTTTTACTCACAGTAACATTCTTCTAATGGCATGTCTGAGTTTATCTGTGCCAAGCATGAGAAACAGCATGAGACAGGCTTGGAAGTAGCACTGCCATTTGAACATGTTCTTCTTAAACAGTAAGTTGACGAAATGGTTGCAGAAGTATTACTGATAAACCTCAGTGATACCTGCTATTAGAAAAACATCTCTGTGCCAATTTACTGATATCACAAGATATTGTCCAAACAGTTCCAAGGTCAAACCTCCTTGGTTTCAAAAAGGTAAAAATTTATTATACTTTCCCAGAAGTATAGTTCTGCTTATTGCCCAAGTAATTTGAAAGAAATGACTGATGTTTGGGGAAGAATAAAGAATTTGCATGTAGCACAATAATTGTGAAAAAATGTGTGTGAAATCTATTGTGGAGATGGAAAAAAATAAACCTCCAGTATTGCTGAACATAGGAGAATCATAAACGTGTTAGGAGGCTACAGTTCCAAAAGAACAGTTCTGTTTTTTCTTGCATTGTTCTTATCTGTTTGCATAAACATGCAAAGCCAAAACATCTTCTCCAAGCAGTGAAGACCCTCCCTGTTAACTCTCAATCACACAACATCCAGCCAGAAATACCCAAAAATCTCTTAATGTTCATGCCCACTGACTGATTAGCAAAGCTTACTGCCTTGCAGCGTCTCAGCTTCTGAGTGAAGTTCCTGTGGTGGAAACACAGGGTGTGGCTTTAGATTAGCAAAATGAAAAGGCAGAGATGATGGTGCAGTGGTTCTTCATTCCCCTTCACTCACTGCTGTGTGACATGGGCTCCTTGCCATGAGAATATTTGCCTGACAACCTGCATGGGGATGCCCCAGCCTCAGAACTGTCTGTGGGAGAGTTCTCCTTAGAGAAGCAAGTCCTGGGATAGCAGGGTCAGCACAGCTGGGTATCATGACACTTACTCAGCTGAAGGCACAGGCTGAAGAGAGTTGGAGACTTCTGTCCTCTTAGTTTCTGGCCTAATAAACTGTAATCCTTTGTCTGTCCATTCCCAGCAAAAGGGTTGGAGAGGTGAGCCAGCCCACCCTGCATGCACCTGAAACTCATGGATCTGAAGTGATTCTAGCAAAATAGTAGTTTATGAAAAGGACATCATAGGATATTCACAGTAACAGATACTGTTCTGCTCTGATCTCTTGGGACCAGCTCTGATCTCTTGGGACCACTGTGCATTTTTAAAACTGATTTGCTTTGAATGCCTGATTTGTAAAACTCAGTGTGACTACAGCGTCATAACTATAGGCTAAAGAAGAAAGTAATGTATGAGGAAACTGCCTGCATGTTGAGAGTGCTCACATTCAAATACTCAAGGTAGCCAGCCATACATGGTAACTGTCTATTGACTGTACTTGGAGGCCATCAAAGACAGTGCTACAGGCTGCAGGAGAGCTTTCCACTGCGCATGAAAAGCACGCCTGGCTGTCATCCTGCATCTAGGAGCACTCAACTTTGTTCCAATGAAGTACTTTTATGCTTACCATTTCAGCACTTGCCCAGAGCTTAAACATTACAGGACATATTTTTCCTGATAGATATTTTGATAAAGGCATTCTTAACAGAAGAGCTCTTTGATTTTAATAACCATTTCAAAGACTCTTTTTCTGATTAGGAGGCAGAGTATTTTCTTACACGGGCCTCTTCAGCTGACGCTTTCTGTTTTAGTTGCTTTCACAAATTCACCTTCTTGTCATACAGTTTCTTCAGGTCTCATTCATTTTATTCAATACTTGCTGACAGCGTCTGGGCTTCTCATTTCAGCATCGCTCTTCAGAAATGCAATTGACTTTAAGTACTACTCTATTCTTCAGGTCATTTAATTGCAGTGCATTGAGCCCTTTTGAAGGTGACAGTTCTGCAAATTCAAAGAGCTCTGATCAGTTCAGAAAAATTGCTTTCAAATGTAACTTTTCCTGACATTACAGAACCTTCTGTTAAAACTTTTTCCATTTTCCAGACTATCATTTTGTTTTTGAACAGAGGTTTCTTTTCTTTGAGTTCTAACAACAACTTCCAACTTTCCTATTTTTCACCCATTTTTCCTCATCTTTCCTCATCTTTCAAACTGCTTCACTATATTTCATATTATTATAAGCACACTTTTCTGCCTTCCTCCCTGGTTCAACCCTGTGGAGTGATATGGCCTTTTGTAATTCCTTTCCTGCGGTGCTTTGCACAGAGGAAGGCTCTACCTTTCACCCAAAGCTATAACAAACATCTGAAATTAGAAGGAGTTCATCCCCCTGTGGTGCAAAGCCTGGGCAGAGCTCAGAGCAGAAGAAGGATCCAGCTTGGAGGCTGCTGCTGCACCTCAGCCCCTCTCCGTGCTGGCCACGCATCGTCCCTGAAGGGCAGGGGTCTCTGAGCAGAGCTGGGATCCCTCCCTGCTGCAACCCGGCTTGGGGGCTTTACCCTGCTCAGCGTCTGCTTCTGAAAGGGGCCATCTGCCCCTGCTGTGCTCTCCCCCTTCATTCTCTGCCTCTGAGAGGACAGCACTATGAGGCCAGCAATGGCTTCAAGAGTAAGAAATGAAGTAGCTTAGCAGTAACTACTTCTTTTATTGATGAAAAGATCTGCAGAACAGGATTTTCTTTACTAATGAAAAATTGTGTAAGATTTTTCTTCTATTGTTGCTCCTCTATTATCAGTATGCATAGTTACAGATTTCCTGCTCCTCTGAGTTCTTCTTGCTAACTCAGGAAAAAAAAAAAAAGAAAAAAAAAGGTGTAAAATACAAGTGAGCACTCACAGCTCTGGCAGCAGCTGGAAGTTCGTGGTTCCCAGAAGTGCAGCATCTAGCATCTTGAAAGACATATGCATATGACATAATGTAATCACAGCAACAGCAAAGTTTTGAAATTGACTATTTCTATTATTCCATCATGTTCTTCTTCAGTCCTTTCTGTACTCTTTCAGATCAAGCTTTTTAAGTTTGCTTTCAGATTTTTTT
Organism: Ammospiza caudacuta; assembly: GCF_027887145.1. NCBI lineage: Eukaryota > Metazoa > Chordata > Aves > Passeriformes > Passerellidae > Ammospiza > Ammospiza caudacuta. The sequence goes on from NC_080632.1 coordinate 19,052,454, forward strand.
TCTTTCCAATATTTACTAACGCAGTTATTGGTGTGTATTCTTCCCCATTGGTGTTTGCAGTCAGATGGGTAATAGGAAATGTCATGATTAGCAAGCCAGTCTGCATTAAAACTGACTTGTCTCTTTATGATCTCAGCCATACATCAGGAGACCTTTGGGGAACTGAGACCCAGAAAATATGTTTCTAAAATGCTACTGCCGTAAAACTGCAATTGGATTAGGGAACTTACCAGTACATCTAGGGAGTCAAACAACAAAACCTTTCTTAAAGGAAGGTCACCTTCAGTTCTGGTTACTCAAGTCACACTCTGGACTGTTTTTTGCCCTCCACTGTCAATCTCTGACACTTTGTATGGCTATGCACCTTCAACTTCGCCTTTACAGAATGCAGCCTTGGCCGGTATCTCACTCCTCTTCAGTGCACAGTAAAAAAAAAAAAAAAAACAACAAACTTCACTTTATACCACAAACAAAGGCCACAAGCTCCTTTTTTTTTCCAACCAGGAAAATTTTCAATAATAGAAATTGTAGAATAGAATAAAAGATGATAGAATAATAGAAGCATCTGAAAGGGTTACTGAAACCAATGTGTTTCAAAACCCCTGAAAAAAAATATAAATCAAAGCACAGCACTACTGAGCAATTAGCAAAGGTACTGAGTCAACTTGCTAAGCAATTTTCACTATCAGAGACAACTGACATGGGAAGAAATGGAAAGAACACTAATTAGTAATTAAGTAGGGCTGCTTGAATCCAGAATCAGGCAGAATCCTCTGTAGCTGAGGAGGGAAGAACTAATCTTTTTGTAGAGAACCTGGTATTTACTCAGGTGACTGAATCAAAGTTACATAGGAAAATACAAAAGAATTGAAGAACAAAGAAGGCAGTTCTTTGCTGCATTTCTCTATTTTAAAGTCTGAAACAAATAATAGATGAAACCATTCTATAAAAACAGGTACCAAGCAGCAGCAAATACCAGAACATAGGACAGCTCAGTAACTGTAGCTTCTGCTCCTTGGGATGATAATCAGAGATGCTCCTCCCAGCCAGATCCTGTTAATGCTTCACAAATATCTGGGTGCTTGGCATAAGTTAAAGAGAAAAAAATCATACTGTCTTTTTAAAACATAGCTCTTAAAACAATGGTATCTACAAATATGTGGCTTTGTAAAAGAAAATAAAAGCCAGTAAATATTACCCAGTAATTTTTGTTTCTTTTTTGCTACAGTCTCTGGGCTAGAGTAGTCAAGTGAGTTAAGTGTATGAGTGAAAACGTGGAAAGGTATGTTAAGGTTTCAGAGAGGTGTCAGGAATCAGACTGACTATCCCCCACTGGCTCGTTTGCACACACGAGTTTCAGATCTGCAGACGTGGCAGATGTGTGTGCTGAATGCGGCGAGCAGGGCATGCAGCTCCTCTGGAGTGGAATCTGCATGGCAACAGCACAATCACAGCTTCCTTAAGTACCTTGGGCACAATGTTATGCATTTCAGTGGGGACATACCAGATGTAGCCTAACACGGGGGACAACCTGACCATTTCAGTAATAATAAGAATTGATGGGATTCTCTCTCTTTTTTTTTTTTTTTTTTTTTTTGGTGATGTTCTGCACAGTACCTACAGCCTGGAGTGTGAACTATGCTAATGTCTAAAACAAAATCTTCAGGAAAACTCCGCACTCACACTTGTTTAAATAAATAATATGTAGTACAGAAGTGCCTATTCCCTGAGTTGCATGCATTCATGAAATGAAAGATGACTTGCAGAAGAGGTCACTGTAAAGCAATATTATCTGAGCTTTTATTAGAACCTGGTGCTCTAATACTAGACAACAGCATCATTCACAAGGGAATAAAGGCTTGTGGGCATATGAATAGGGAGTGTTGTACAATTACAGAAACACCTGTGTTAAATAACCTTGCAGTCATCCCCTAGGAAAATCTGCATGCTCAACAGTCCTAAAATTTCACTTGTGTATATTAAGTTACAGCGTAAAAGCATGGTATGATAAAACAGGGTAAAAAATATTCTTCAAGGGCATATATATAAAACCTATGGGTTTGCCTTTTTTTTTTTTCCCCTCCTAAACACCCTCTACAGTGTTAAGCCACATTTTCCTTCTGAGACAGCAGAAACCGCCCTCTACATAAAGAAACATTGCTTTGCATCATGCCATGGTGGCAAGGATATCCTTTCTGATTTTTAGCAGCTTAGTCTCTAGCCTTCTTGTTCAGAAAGCCTGTTCAAAGCTTGCCAGAACAATGGCAGTCCTGATACCGCTTTCTTTGGATAAAAAGGGTGTTTCTTCATCCCCTAATTTTTCATGGCCTCCTGCATTTATGAGCCTCTGAAATGCTACCTGCCAGAATGAGTAATACTGCAGAGAGGTTACTGGCAGCCCCCAAGGCAAAAGACTTTTGATTAGGGATCTGACAATCTTTCAGAAACTCATGTATCATACAGACACAGATATTTCAGTCTTAAGTGATGCTTAGCATTAGCAATTAGCTCAGCTTGTGTTCACTTGCATTCGAATGTACACATAAGGACTGTGTTGCAGCTTTCGCTGTAACAATGCAGACGCAGCTTGGATGCCAAATTAAAGACAGAGCATCCTTCATGGGTCACTGTTTGGCCTAGAGGATGTTATAAATCTCACACTGGCTACAAGTTGTACTATTTAAGCCCAGGAGATTGCTATAGGGGTGAGCATTAATAAAGGTGGGGCTTCTGTTTCTAAAAACTTCAAATCTGTGTCTGTCCTGTTTCACACATAGAATGACCCTCCCTTAAATGTACAGAAAGTGCAGAAGGAGATTCCCTGTCACTCTGCCACAAATCAGTTTAATTGACTACAGTTACCTGCCTTTCCCTCTTTAACTCCTCCTTTAAACCAAAGAAAAATTAATCCTTAGCACAGGACTGGACCAGTTAGAGAGCAGAAAGATCAGATCAGTAAGTCTGTTCAGCTGGCAGGACAGAATATCAGCTCTTGACAAATAGAATCATGGACTGATTTGACTTGGACAGGACCTTAAAGGTCATCTTCCCGTGGACAAGGGGACACCTTCCACTAGACCAGGTTGCTAAGGCCCCCATCCGACCTGGACCTGAACCATTCCAGGGATGGCGTTTTCACAAATTCTCTGGACAATATGTTTCAGCGTCTTGCCACCCTCATCAAAGGTGAGTATGTTCTTCCTAATATTTAATCTAAATCTATCTGATACAGGACTTTATACAGAATAAAAAGGTAGGAAATTAGGACTTTCCCGCTGATCCATGAACATGGCTACAATACAAGGACTTGATTTGCAGTCAGATCTGTAGCAAGAACCAGTTTAGGAGGGGAATGGAAAGTGCTAGTGACATGTATATCCAATGACAGGAGAGAATCTCTTCTGTGTTCTGAAGTGTGAGAGAAAGCGAAAGGATACTGTGGTTGTGAAGCTGTCCCTGTTAAGCTGCTCTGAGGCCAAGAAGCTTGCCCTAATTATGACTTGGAGCAGCTTACTTGGTCTTCACCTGCATGCCTTAATTTCTCAACTCTAAATGTCACTACTGTCTGTGCCAGGAGATTTTATGAATAGGTATGTCCTTTATCAAATGCTGACATTGCAATTCTGTGGCCATGCTGTAGATCACAGGCACTGGCAGTTCTAACAAGCTAACTGAAAATTTGTTGTTGGACTCTTGGGATGACTACGAGAGCAACGCTTTCACTAGTTTTACCAAATTAGTTGTGACACAAAGAGCCTGAATTCTCCCTGTACATCTTTGAGTAGCCCATGCAAACCCCTACCCATTACTTTTCAGGATACCGGGCTAAAATGCAGTGGTAGTTAAAGGATGAAAAAGTTTAAATAGCCACATGTATCAATATTAAATGCTCTTAGAAATTATTCTAAAAATAATTATCACCCCTGAAGCAAAAATTCAAGCTGAAAAAGGGAGCAGGTCTTACCCTCACATTAATTGAAACAAGTCAGTGCTTTACTTAATATGAGCTTAACGCATTCTCCTAGTGCTCAAAGCCAAATCTTCCAGGTGGATATCACCTTCCAGAGGGAATAAGGAGAGAACTGCATTTCTGAGTTTGAGTGTGCAATGGGCAAACACCAAGTGAACACTTGGATAGTTCAGCTTCTATTACAGCAATTTGGCTGGCCCATACAAAAATAAACCTTGTGAAGGCATCTTTTTTACTTTTCCTCTTCAACACTGTAAGTCAAATATCCAGTTTTTGCAAGGAATAAAAAGACAACATATTGCTGAGGTAATAGGAAAACTATAATGGCTTTGCATTTACAGAAAACAAGGGGAGGACAACACAGCTTGTCTGGCCACTTTTCTACCTTCACTTTCATTAAAAAAAAGATTGTAGGAGGAAATATTTGAAGTGTAGGCACAAATAATCAATCCAGATTCTAGTTGGAAAGTAATAGTTTTTTTGTGTGGAAGATTTAAGAGAGAAGAAGCTGCATAGTACTCAAACAAACATCCTCTTTACTTTGGTACATTAAGAAGCAGAGTCAGAAGGGGGCTTGCAGAAAAAGCAATGTGATCACGTATTTCCTCAGTTGGATTTTTAATCTGGCTTAAACTTCCATCAACTTTATTTTCCCATGAGCCAAAGGGAGTTCATAATATGTATATCTATAAGGCCACCCCCTGCTCCCTACCCCCACCAAATGATCTACCAAATTGAATCTTTGAGTCCCTGCTGCACTTACAGCTTGAGGCTTCAGCTCCGGAGCAGCTTTCCAGCTCTGGTGTAATGCAACAAACAGGGCTACTATGAGGAAGCGTCCCGCTATTCCATCTGTAATTGTCACTCTCTCCTAAAGTGTTATCTCGTGCTGAGCTTCAGAAGGTGTGAGAAAACAACCATTAACTTTATTAGATAAAGGACATAACCTAATAAAAACTTCTGGGCTTTTTCAGGGGAAGCGAAAATATTCCCTGAAAATATTCCCTATTGAATCTTGAGACTGTATAGCCAGGTTTACAAAACATTCTGATTAAGGAGAAAATGCTGATTCATTCCTATTATCTGTCAGGTTTATTATTTCCAGGGAGTGGTTTATAACACAGTTGGCACCAATACTCACAATCATATACAACACATCAACACAATAGCTGTATCATTTTGACTGGCCCTTGCTTGAGTTATAGTAATGCCTGATGGCACTGTCTTGTTACAGGAGGCTTGCCTCAGCAGTTCTGATTCTGTATAAACCCATTTGTTTAGCAGATTATAATAACTTCGCCATAAACATTTTTCTGGGGTTGAATTATTATTATTAGCAGAAGTAATGCAAATAATATCTTAAATTTATATTTTGTCTTTCATCCAAAGAATCCCCAGGCACTTCCAGGAATGAAGAGAGTACCATTACTTTAGTAAACCCTCAGCAATGGTACTTTTCAGGCTAAAACAAAGCGTACTGAATTACATCAGATTTTTTTTGTGGGGGAGAAAATGTGTTTAACTCTTTCTTATGAGCAAGAAGTCAGGTGCACTTATGTGTATATCCATCCCCTCTAATACACAGTGAGACCAAGATTGCATACAATGAGTTCCTACTCCTGAGTGCTACTTAATTTCAACTTTTAAATTAATGGTTTTAATAGTTTTAATGCATTAAAGTGTGTTCTTAACAAAACTTGTAATCCAAATAATTACTATTTTATGGATACATGAAATTAAGCAAGAAATACTTGTTTGCTTGCCCAAATGGATAGCCAGGTGAGACAGTGAGTGAGGGAGACTTGTGAAGTGAGCTTAAACAGGTCTGTCTAAATGAGCAGAAGAATTAACAATCAAGGAAACATCTACACTTCCGCTGTAAACTCTCTAGGGAGCCAAGTCAGATAGCCCAAATACATAAACTACTTTCTCTATACATGATGAGACATAAAGCCATTAAGATAAATTAAGCAATTCCTACAAAATCCCAAAGGACGGAAAGTCTCACATAAAGACTGTCTGCCTACAATAGCTGTGATCCATTGAATGTAAGGGGGAATATTTGCCATCCACAAACATGTACCCGCCAGTAAACTGAGAAGTTAAGACAAGACTGGTGATGAAGAAGATTTTAGCAGGGAAGATTGCTGCAGTGTGCTGTTACTGGACTTTTCCTGAGCAAGACAGGTACAGTATTCTCCAGCCATGACAGTCTGCCCCAGAGTTACAGTAGAGATCTTGCCCAGGAAGTAGAGCTCTGGCAATGAAGGCTCGCACTATGGTTCAGTCTGCAGGGACCAACTATAATTCCAGTGTTTTGCAAAAGTGAGCCCATTAAACTTTGTAATGCCAGGAAAAGTTTATTAAGCCTATTACAGAATACAATGTGAGAAGTGTACGTCACTTTTTCGTAGCACATGTTCAATAGTGTTCTGTTTCTTATTGTGTCTAAATAAATCAGAATGAGTTTGGACATGTGGAGCTACTAGAGCTGCAGAACAATGAATCACAAACTGTGACAAAGACATAACCTTAAAATCATAAAATCAGAGGGGCTTGGGTAGGAAAGGATTTTAAAGTTCAAGTTCCAAATCCCATGGCCTGTGAACATTTTTTCTGGGAATCCACGAGCTGCATGGACCTGTGCCTCATGGAGTAAGAGACTCAGTCCAAACCACCATAGGGAGCATGTCATCCAGATCTCCTTTTGGATCCAAGGAGACATTCATTAACAGGATCCTTGAGAGAGGGACCTTGTTCCTGGATACTGTCCCCCAAAATGGGAAATATACAGATCCAGATTTAAAATGTCCAGACTCATCCAAAATCATATCCATTATGGAAACCTGGATGATAGAAAAATTACAAAAAATTACCACTGAAGGATCATCACTGGGCTAATATCTTTCTTTTCACTATTGAAATTATGAGAGAAGATTTACAAGGTAGACTTGTTAGACTGACTTGAATCCATGGTCTAGCTTGTCTTCTTGATGCTAAAAGTCCTGGGGCATAATTTCATGGCTGATGATAGTAATGAAATTAAACTAGATAACCATACTGAATCTTTCTGGTCTTGAGCTGTGTTAGTCAATTTAAAAATGATACAGGATTCCTCTGATTACAGTGCTGAAGTATTCACTGCACGTGCACAAGTTATTTGCTGCAATCTGGTCAGCACTTGAACCCTGTGTTAACATAAGGTTCAAAAAATTTCCTTGCTCCATAAGTTTGTGTGTTTTTGAAAAATTTGAATTATTCTTAGCAAAATAATAAAATTAAAGAAAGAAAGCAAAGATATGATGGTGCAGCTGTCCCATTCTCATATTGTCAGTATCACTTACCACTTTTAAATCCACAGACGGGAGGCTTAGCAGCCATGGGTATGTGAACATGGAAACTGCTGCCCATGGCATATAAAAGATCAAACACAGACCACAGGTAACCTCAGTCTAACAGCAGCTAATATTCTCTTTTAAGGTGTAAAATGTTTAAGACAGTCCATCACACAAATGCAGATTTTTCTTCCACATTCTTAGGTCAGTTACTATTAAGTCCAGGCTGTACCCAAAACAGGACAGAAGAAGGAAGTCTAATCCATATGAAGGCATGCTCAGTCAGAGCAAGTATGTTATTTCGATCAGCATTGCAGGGTCAGTGTTCAAACACTAGACCATTAGGAAGTCACATTTCAGGGTCTTTAAACACATAAGATATACAGAAGACACTCAATTTCTGCTGAGAGTCCATGAGCCTAATTTTATTATTCCTGAAAGAGCAGGAATACTTTAATTTCTTTTTGGTTGGCTGAAAAAGACTAGAAGAAGGCAGATCAAATGTTGGCAATTATTAGCTGTATTTTTCTTTCTTTTGGATTACTAAAATGGTCGTGTTAGTGTTTGGCTATGTTTTTTACACTGTTTTACATAGTAAAAGTATCCAGCTTTTCAGCAATTGCTCTTGGAATTAGGATGGCTGTTTTAGTCAGAATCCCAAATATAAGAAGGTGCTTTAAAACTAAAACTTGTTTGAAATATGTTTCAGACCAGAATTTTTATAAATGAAAACTGAATTTTGCGACTCTTTTCTGAAGGTAATCCAAAGTCATCAGACAATCAGGTGTTCACTTTGTAGTTCCTGTTTTATGCAATAAACTGTTCAGGGTTTCACAACAGGCCCATCTTAAACATCTATTTACATTTGAATTTTTTCAGATTGCTGAATTACCAGCTATGTGAAAATAATGCTCAAGATCTCTTACCAGCAGAGGGCAAAAAAACTGAAGTTCTTTGCCAGACTAAGACATTGGTGTTTTCTCAAGGCACACATCACCATCCCCATGTCACCACCAAACATCAGTTTCAGTGCACTGGTCCACTCACTCAGACTAATTAACTTGTCTTGCCAAGTGTTCAAATGCATCAGCACCATATGGCTGGTGGAAAATAAACTAGCTATTATTTGCACATCTGCTGAGTAATATTATGTTAAAACATTACATGCACAATTATGTTCAATTATATTAAACAAATCTACATATTTTAAATAAATAAATAAATAAAATAAATCTACGTAAATTAAGCAAATTCATGTAATGCTGAATCTTCAGGGCTTGCACATATTTAGTTACAGGGAATTTAGTGCAGGGTAGCAGATGTTGCCAATTTATTAATTGGATATAATATGTTTAAAATGTCAAGTGCACAACAATAATTTCAAAATGGATATTCATTTTAGGCAAATAAATAAAAGTCAAAGTTTTTTAAAGACATCAGAGGAGTTGCAGAAAACCTATCATACCAACATAGTCTTTAACGCATGTGAACAAACACGGCATTTTTCAGACTGCAGGCAAGAAAGCAATGTTTACACTTCCACTTCAGAATTTTTCCCAAACTTATTTTCAATATGACTTGAATATGCTTGGTACCCTTCTCACCTTTACCTTCTAATGGTTTTGTTTCATCTGTTCTTGCTTTTTACTTTGCTTGGTGCTTCCTTTGTCACAGATTTTACTTATGCATTTTCTTTTGCCCACTCTATTTATGGAGGGATATTTGTCCAGACTACAGATTAACACTGATAGTACGACTTGGTCAGTCAAAAACACACTTTGTGAAGTACAAAATTTCTTTCTTTTCTTCTTCTAGTACTCACTTTCAACCTGCAAATGCTATCCTGGCTGGCCAAACTGTGTAAATAGTCTTGTCAACACAATACACAACATTAAATCCAGATGTTTTTATTGGAAAGAATGTGGTAGATAATAGCATGCTAGCACTAAATAAGGGATCTGTGGTTAGTGAATTGTAATATTTCTTTAGCATTTTATCCTACCAGGTATTTTAATGACTTACTTGATCAGCTGCTGTAGATGCACAACAGTATATTTCATAATTCAACTTAGTCATACGAGCTGCTAGAAAGCACTATCACTACCCAGTTCCATGTATTTATAATCCTTGCCACACCTGTGGGGTATTTTCTCCTAGCTTTTCCTTCTGAACCACAGATAGGAGTTTGTGGCAATGACGAATATTTTACTTCAGCTCAGTTACAAGAGAACCCAGATTGGACCTGTCTATACCCATGTTTCCATCTGATATTACACAATATATTTGTGAATAATACATACATATAGAAGCAAAAACATTTTTTCAGAAAAAATACGGCCTTTTTCTGAATATATCCATTTCAGAATATAGTGATCATCTGTGGTCTTCTGCATCTCAGGGGCTCAGAAAGGCCAAGGGGGAGGAAAGGCATCCTCTGCAAGACTGTAGGCTCCCTGAAGATGAAAGAAAAGATGTCCAAGAAAGGGCTTTTTCAGCCCACAAAGGATCAAAAGCCAGATGGAGCATTTATCCTTTAGCCACCTCAATAAAGCATTAATCCAGTAAATAATAAACACCTGAGTCAAAGGAGATGAAAAATGGTGTGCTCTTGTGCTACAAAAAGGTTTTGGCCGAAACAATACAGAAAGATCAGATTCCAAGGGTTTACTTTTCTTATTTTGCAGGTGGCAGACAAAAGATGTTTTCTTTTGAAATTGCAGTGCAAGGTAGGGCTTTGCAAACTGTAATATGCCCTTTCTGGGTAGTCCCTGTTACATAACGTTTTGCCATACTTCTTGAAAAAACATAAGACAATAAAGCATTTTAGGAAAGTTTCTGCATGTGAATCTGGCCATTTAAGTAAGTATCTGGCAAATAAACAGAGCTGACAGAAGGGTTCCCAACCCTCTCCATCCCCACCTTCCAATTTCTAATAGATTTATCTCAGTTTTCTCCAACTCTGTGATTTACCATAGAAATGCTTAGTTTACTGTTGAGGCAGAGCTGGAAACATGACAAGGGGTGTACTGGCTGGATACCAAAAGATAGCTTAGCAGGAGAATGAATGAATGTATTAGTATGGAGGGTTAATTGTGGAAATGCCACTGTGATGTGAAAAAATCCTCTGTTCTCATGCTGTTCATGGTCCAGTATCCACCAGACACGAGAAGGTTCATGGCTAAATTCAGTTGAGCCTAAGCCTAAATAATTTTAACCACTCCTAGTGCTAGGCCATGCCAAGGTAGCAAAACACTGACTTGACTTGCCCTCTGAAGTCATACCTACCGCCTGCGAGTTTGTTCGCAGGTGCCTGCTGATGACTTACAAGTAACAGGACAGCACACACACACCTTTCCCACATGTGTGGCTTTTCCTGATGTGTGTCCAGCTCCATTGCTTTTGAGGCTCTGTTGTGCCCTCCCTGTGTCCCTGCCTGTTGCCCCGCTCCCGATGACACCAGGCGCTGCAGCAGCCACTCCCCAGCTCACCTCCTGCTGCAGACACATGGCTCCACATCAGCACTGCAGGGATTCCCAGGGGAAATACTGCTCACTGCTGTGACTCCGTGTAAAACTGGTCTTGTCCTTTTAATCACATTAGGTCTTCCTCCTTACAAACCCAACCTAACTCCTGCTGAAACAACATACATGTCTTTGTTTGCATTTAATGAAAACAAGGCTCTGTCTTACAGGGTGTCTCCCCACCCCTGAAATGCAATGAGAAAAAGCCAACAGTTTGCAGCAGGAATCAAGCCTCTGATTTTCAGAACTGTGAATAAATCTCATTTATCTTTCTCACTTGGGAAGCCAGCAAGCAGAAATACACATTTAAAAAAGGAGACCAGCTTTCTCTGTACCTTAGGAACAGTAGCTAGGGAAAAGGAAGACAGACAACTATTGAGGGAGATGATTGACCTAGATTATTTCTCGTGATAAATTGAAGTATCTTCCTTCCAAAACTTTACAAGCACCAACTGCATTTTGATGAGGAGGAATTCTACTCATCACCAACAAAATTTTTTAACTGCAAGTTGACACCTGAGTCTTAAAGAGCAAGAGTTTTATGCAATTTTCATGAGCATAAACAATATTTGAAGTCTTAGACTACTCTTTTTCAAAGAGTAATTAACCCCAGGATTCATTAAGAGATTGAAAAGAATAATTTGTTTTTGTAGTGTGGGAGCACATTTTATTCCTGGTCTAGTTCTTTTAGATTAAAAGAGAGTTTGCCATAATTTGACTACTGACTAATATCAAAGTATCCTTTATCTCAAAGCCCTGAAGCTACAGAAGAAAATTTGGTAAGTGCTCAAGAGCAATGGCAAGATCAAGATGGAACAGCCAATGAGCAGTATACCAATGGAGGTGTCCTGGAAGGAGTCATATGGTTGAAAATCTTCTCATGCGAGGCTTTGGTGTCAGGCACTTCCTGTTGTAGAGTTGTGAATGCAGCATGGAGGAGGGGTACTCAGTTTGTCTGGGCTGGCACACATGTAAATGCTGCAGAATTTCAAGGCAAATGCAAACCTTCCCTTTCTACCTCCTCCCTTAATCCAGCTGGGGCTAGGGGGAGAGAGAATTACTAACAGACTGAGTGTGATTCTGCCACTTTGCATCAGAGTATGGTAGTATACAGCTGGGAAGAAGGGAAGAAAAAGCCTTTCTTTGTATATGAGCACAGCATAGATTTCCTTCTTGCAAAGGAATGATTCTTTTTAAAGTGGGCCATTTGTGGGAAGAAAGCACAATGCACAGCCACCACCGTGACTAGTTGCCTCACTTGAAACCATTGTGGAGATATTTACCTTAGGGGAGTAAATATGAAAGCCTTGAGATTCTTCCTTCTTAAATGAGAAGCAGTACCAAGCCTCACTGACCTCTCGCTCAAGAAAGCCTGGGGCTTTCTCAAAATGAAGAAAGAAAGAAGCTGAATAGATTTATGATTTGTGGAACAATGCAGGAAAAAAACTGTCATAATAATCCCAAACCCTGAACTTCCCAGCTGAAGCAGAATGCCAGTATTGTTAAATGAAATTCTACCAGCTCCACATAAGCATTCTGCAGGGACCCTTTTTATGAATTTTAACCTGTTTTCCTCAGTGATCCCTCATTAATAAGGACTGGTTCATAGGCCAGCTGAAGCCCAAGTATATCTTTCAGTTTTGTGACCTCCTTGTGGAAGATCATGGATCCATTATACTGTTTTTCTACAATTTGTTGCAGAAATTAATTACTCCGCTGCATCCAGGACAAGTCTCCACATGTTGGATGAATTTTGCAAGCCACACAGTGTACGCAAAAGGCAGGCATAGCCATATGCTTTCATGCCCATGGACAGTCCCCAGAATGCAAATAAAGTCACTTCCCACCCACAAGTTGTGTCTTGTCTTTTATAGACATCGGTCTATAAAAAAGACTAAATCTGAAAAAACACTTTGACTTACAAAGTGCTATCCTGTCTCCATACATCCTTATCTCAGAGGCAGGACTTCAGAAGTTCTACACACTCAATTTTCCTCCCCATTCTTCTGTCTTTGTCTAGTGCAATGCACAGCTCACTGGCTCACTGTGAAGACCATGGAACCAAAATACAGACACCTGCAGTGAAGGTGTAGATCTGACCCTACACTCTGCCTTTGAAGGATTCAAGAGGAGAGCTCTGAAGAGTGGAAGAGGAAAAATGAAAACAGTGTGGCAGGAGAGTCACCAGGGGAAGTATGAAATAGATGGGTCTGTAGTATACAAAAGCTTATAACTTTCCAGGACTGCAAAAGGAAAGATGGGGAAAAGAAAAACATGTAAAGACAGGAAATGGTAAGACAAAATAACGTGGCTATTCTAAAGAGATGCTGTAGGTAGGCATGCACATGAAAAAGGAGTGGAGGCAAACCTTCATCCCTTCTGCAAAAACTCTCCTAATCATTTTACTTGGGAAGCTAAGCTGTATTTACCCCCCTAAATGCTTAGCTCCTCCTTCAACTATCCAAATCTCAGCCTGCTGCACAATGGCCATGGTTCATATGTGCATTAATGGGCAGAGCTTGCCTCAAATCTGAAGGGTGTAGGAAGGTCAAAGGTTAGGCAAAAAACCCTCTTTTTTTATGGGTCAAGGATGTGCTACTGCCAGGTTGAAGCACTGTAGCAGGCATTGCCCCAGGACCTTTGGACAGCAATGGTGATGCTCTCCTGGGAGGCACCAGCTCTTTGTGCAGCAGCACAGAGAGGAGAAATCTGCATTTCAAATACACAATAAAGAGAAATATAGATGCATGTCAATAACTTGAGAGAAAGAAGAAGGCACAATGTCAGTCAGAAATCTACACTGCAATGGCAAAAACTTAGCTTGGGTAACCTTGACATCCAAGGCATACATGACAAGAAAAAAAGAAATTGGACAGGGGAGGGTGAAAACTCTTGCTTTGCAGCTGTTTGCATTGTGAAATAACTGGACAAAATGCAGGGATTGGAGACACAGAGTAAAGCATACTACAGCCACATATTTTGGCACATGAAAATAATTTGTTTAATATGATCTAAAGAGCTTGTGAAATCACTCTAAACATTAATTCAGTTTACTGTGCTATTTTTATACAGAAGACAAAAAACACCTTCCCTTCCTATTCACTCCCCTTTCCCCATGAGATTTAAAATTTTCCAGGGCAGCACAGGTTACTCTACCAGATTAAATAGCAGAGAAAATTATACCCTCATGTTACTGCAATTAGAGTTAAGATGGTATCAACATTTCTTTTACACATTTCTATGCATATAGGATTTATGAGGCTGACACAGTCACAAAAATTCACCGTAACATGACCTACAGGACCATGCCCTGAGACCAAAAGGTCAATTTATTTCATTATCTCATCTCAGTTGTTATTGAAAGCTCTTACTTTTCATTTTTATGAAAGTCACAGATAGAGAAAGAGAGAGATAATTCATGTGTCCCCATTTTTCAGAAAAAATGACCACATTACTAAGGTTTTAAAAGATTCATGAACTGAACATATGTTCAGTAATTCTTTCAAAATTAAAAGGTCATAAAACTTTGGAGTGCCTTGTTATAAAGATACTGCATGGCTATTGGAACTAATGGAGTACAGAGATAGCTCTCATTGAGTCCTGGGTGTGTGTTTTGTCCACTAAAAGAAAGCTTTATGACAGAAAGCTCTTTAATCAAAGACTTAAATCCTTTTTAAACAATGTGTTTGCTTGGCTAAGGGTCAGAGAATCAGTTTACTTCTTCATGTTGCTATTAGTCTTGTTTTGCAATGCTGGAGTGGAGTGATCAACAGTATTGAACTTGCCAGAGTTTCCCAAGTGTGATCTGGCCCATGTGACATGTGCTTGGGCCCCCTCCCGATCCTTGAACTTGAGCAGTCAGATTAGAGTTGAAAGAAAAATCTTATTTTAGGGTCATGGAGATGGAGAGAGGCCTGGCTCTAGGCTGCCAGTGCATTTTTTTCTCTAGCAGCATAGTAACAGGGATTCCCCAGAATGAAGTATGACATCTGATAGGCCCAATCCCAAGAAAATCTTCAGGCAAGGGCTACGGGTTGGATTTGCATCTGCTGTCAACTGCTGCAGTTTTTCTTATTTGCGTGCTAGTAAAAGCTGAGTGAGGGAGCTTTTGCTGAAGTGCTGACCCATCTTGTGAAGTGATGATAGATTCTCTGCACACATCTGATGTTTTAAAATCATGGTTGGACTCACCTCTGCTTGCACACAAGGTGCTCTTCTCCACTGATTTTAATCTGCAGATCCAAGTTCCTTTTGGGACTCTGTCTTGCTGTAGTAAAACCAAGTCATATCTCAGACCAGACAGCACCTTCATCAGATGTTGAGGGGCTTTTTCTAAAGCATGGCAGGAGATGGTCTCCCATTGCTTGCTTCAGGATCTGCTGCAAGCGTCTCTTTTCTCCAGAATTGTCTTCACAACGTATTTCAAACGGGAATTTCTCACATGGGGATTTAATTTCATGCTTGGTGTTTGCCAGCACTGAATCAGTAGGTGATAAAGAAGTGGATGACTTTCTTTTTCAATTCACAGAAAACAAGTCTCTAAAAAATACTACATTCCTCTATTGTTGTGTTAATTTCAACAAACATACACACATAGATATCCCTCTGACTATGGCCTAAAATTAAGGAGATAAAGGTATCTAAAGGTTATTTGGGTGATATATATCTAGCACAGGACACTAGTGCCACATCCTTCTCTTAAATTACCGTATGACCAAACTTCCATTTAAGAAAACTCAGTTTCAAATTTATTTGCATAACTTATTTTGGTGTGATCAGGCAATGGTAGTTTGCTGGGTACACACCAAATAAAACCAACCTATATCCTAGTCCTGAGGAAACACTTAGGTGGTTTGCTTTACCGTAAACAGATCTCATAACTCACCTTCACAGACTGGTACTTAATGGTAAATGTGTTTATATTTTTTGAACTGGGACAATTAAGAAAGACAGAAAAGGAGACTTTCTTTGCTGGCACTAGTGTTCTTTGAAATAACTGAGTTATTTATATTATGACTGATGTGCAAAAACATTCCTGTTGAGGTCCAAGGCAATTAGTGCACCAGAAATCCAATTCTGGAAGACAGGCATCTCCCTCTATCGCAATATTCAGATAAGTATCAAAAAGTCTTACTTAAGACAATGTCTCGAAATAAGATTCTGTAACTCTGTAGTATAACAACCACAGCAATTCTGCAACTGAAACTTTTGTGCAGGTAAGAGTCCAGAATAGGTGATGCAGGAGGAAAAGATATTGGCAGATATTGATATGTTACAGTTCTCCTCATTATATCAGGTGATACCACATCTTATGATAGAAAAGAGAGAGGAAAATGCCTTCCTCAAAATGGAAAACAAAATGGAAAACTCCATTTGTTTGTAAAATCTTACAATATATTCTGTTAGAAAAATAGAAGAACATCCCAATTCTCCTCAGAGATCTGTCACAGCTGTGGCTTTATATGTTAATGGGAGCTGAAGAAAGGGTATTGTGGTTCACAAAGCCCTGTACAGATTAACTTCTTGATTGCTGGCTTCTGTTCAACAGGATCAGGATACTCCCTTTACATGCTACATGCACCTATGAATGGGGAACAATGCATACTGAAATGAGTGTTATAGTATCAGTTTATGAATTTTGCTCCCTCTCTGAAACTTAAGCTAATGGTCTAAAACATTATATTCAAATGGGACCCTATAGAGGTCTTTTTTTCCCTCTGGAAATTGGCTTAATTTATTTAATTTCCTAAATTGCTTGAATTGCTCATTCAGTGGATTTCTACCATTTTACAACATTTGAGCATTACCAGAAAATTAGTCTCTCTTTCTAATTTTTTTTTTAAATCATAACAAGCATACTGTTGACCAGAACTTCACACTCTATAAACTCATTTAATCTTAAAAAATATACCATCACCAATGGGACATTTTTGGTTCACCAATACTTCAATATACAGTACTGTAATACAGTAGTGTAGAAACATGCAAGAACTTTCTACATTGAAAGGAAATTGCGTAATAATAGTGTCAGAGGTGCTATGTTTCTTGGTACATTTCTAAGTATCAACTGAGTGTGCATTCAGGTGTTTACCACAGCTGTTAAACTGCCAAGAAATAAAGATCTTCTTTAATAAAAGCTACTTGAGGTTCATCTTGCAGTTTTTAATCTCAGGTTTTCCAAGTACTGAAAGCAAGAAGATGATAAGGTTTCTCTGCTGAAGCATTGTATTTTGAGTAGGGTGATGAGTTGCTGGATGCTGGGCCAATAGGCTAAATGCTCATAAACAGGCTGGATCTTGGAAGTAAGTTAACATAAGTATGTGGACATATTAGAGTTAGAATTGACCTGGCCATAAAGCTAACTATTGGCAGTAAAGCAGCAGGAAACACCAGTCTGAGACGTGCTGGCTAGCAAGCCCTCCAGTAACCCAGCATCAATAGCCTGCAGTCCTGCATTACTTTTCCTGCATTGCTCTTACATGCGCTTGCCTTCATCCCAAAAACAGGGTCTCCAGAACTGCAAATTATACATAGACATATTGCATTTTCAATAACTTTAATTTCTCCTGTTGCATTCAATAGTACTATGTGGTTTGTTTAGCTTTGCAGTGACTCCTGCTTCTTATAAAGCTCTGAGTTGGGTTGGGTTTTTCCTCTTTTTCATTTTTCATTACAATTTCAGATAAGAGTTTTATTTGGGTTTAATATCATGATTATTGTATATCAAAATGAAGAGTCTGTGTATTACTTACACATAACATTGCCTTTCTCCATTTTGCAACATTCATAATTTATTATTATTGCAAATGAATAGCTTTTGTTATTTAGAAGCTAATACATGCTTTTGGCTTAATAATACTTGGAAATAAGGAAAATGTAATTAAAAAGGCTATGCTCCCTATTAACTTGTTTGTATACTAGGCTATGTCCAGTCTTAGCAGTAATGTCATCATAATTTTCCAATGAGCTGAAGATAGAGGGAGAAATGAGCACAGTGCCAATTTTAGCCTTAGCTGCAAGAAGGGATTAGCTTTTAATCCACAAAGATATCTTCCCTGCTCTGCTGTTTGAAGTATTTGGTTTCTCAATGTTCAGACACTCTCCATCACTCAGCAGTATTTTCAGGCTCCTCCTTCAGTAATGCAAATCTCAGCTCTCACATAAAAGGGTGGAGGAAAGGGACAGTGCCAAAACAGGGGTTAGCTAAACCTTTAATTAGCATAACTAGCATGCATACTACTTTGTATTTATTTATTGGTAGCATAGACTAATCTCTCCTGGGAAATCACTATCTTTCTCCTGAGTTGGGACAATTTTTCCACCTGAGCCTTTGACTCAGGATTGCTGGGGCATGCAGGACAGTGATGGATTTCTTTCTTTTCTGCTAAGGATGTCTGTGACAAGAGAGCAGAGTTTTTTTTCTCATTGATCTCCTCTTGTCTTTCAAGTGTTAAAACAAGTAGGGTCATAACAGCAGAAGGGAGCAGGGCTTCCAGCAACCCCACGAACTCTCCTAAATTTAGAAACCACCTTGATGAGAGAAGCAGCAGAACAGCTTGCACTGCTAATAGCTTCCCTCTCTGAGAAGTGAGTATTCACACATCCGCTGTGAATCCCAGCAGGCCAGAGCTAGAAGAAGGGGTCATATAGATTTTTCTACACTTAATAAAGTCTTTAGGATTCTAAACACTTGGACTGTGGCAGAAATAGGCAGCTTTGGATACACTTACAACTCTGAAGCAATCAAGATATCATCCAAGTAAAAGGCACTTTCACTCCCAGGGGCCTTAGGAAATGAATAACTCATCTCATAACCATGACTATTCTTGGAGCAATGCACAGTCAAACACCCTTGTGTACTTCTGATATATGGTGCCTCTCTCCAAAGACCTTCAAAGTTGCTCTAAGAGACTTAAATACAAAAGGATCAGGATGCTGAATGAGGTTTTACCTGAAATCTATTTATTTCAGAAAAGGTCTGTTTTTGAGATGTAGCGTTTATATATGAAAATTGACATGAGCAACCTATCTGCATTTGCAGAACAGTCTGATGTGGAGAGTTTGACATGATGAAACTATGTTAATTAAGCACCAATAAACAACTCCCTTTTGCAAGTAGCAGTGGGTTAGATTTCTCTGTCTTTTGTATAGCATGGATTAAGTTCAGATGTGAATTTCAGATTTTCAGGCTGACCCAGATCTGAATTTTAATTTTTTTTTTGTGAACAAGGATCAAATTTTATTAGTATTAATATAACATATTACTGGTAGAACTGGAAAAACAGAGATAGAACTGTTTTAGTTAGGTACAAGTCAAGGTACACCCTCATCCTTCTTTTCTGGTGTCCTTTCCCCTCACATAATCATGAAGTTACTGGTTTTGTAGAACTAGAGATTAATGTACAATTTTCAAACTAAGCTGCTCTTCATTTGAGCAAATGTATGTTTGCTGAAAGAGGAGCTTCATCTGACCAAAAGATACATTGCATTGAAAAAAGTACACAAAAAGCATAAAAGGGAAAATGCCAGCCTTTCTTAAGGTTAGGATATATTTTGATGGCCTGAATCTATCCTTAATTGTATATTTAACAATCTTTTCTAAGCTCTGAAATTTAGCTGAACCTCACTTACATTAATGAGGATATGCTAAGTAATATCAACTATGAATCCACACTGAAAATCTGAGCTGAAGAAAGCAGAAAATGACCTTTTAAAGCTGGAAGGTAAGGATGAAAATGAAGCTGCTTTTGTGTAGGAGAACTGGCAGCTTAACCTTATGCAGCTGGGCCTGTGAATTTTTGCCTTAGGCTAGAAGAGCACAAGATGAGCATTTTCTTCTTAGAAGGCTGAAAATGTATTGTTATAAAATCCAGTGGGTCTGCATTGACTTTGCTATTTTCTCTGTTTCTTCAGTGTCTTGTTTCAAGACTTCTCCTTGTTATGGAAACAGATACACAAATTGGTGCGTGGCAATAATTACCTGGAATAACTTTTCCAAGAAATTAATCTTTTACAAGAAAGCAATTTGAATAATCAAGAAAAATGTCAACCAGTTTTTTTTCAGACTTCCAAACTACCCTAGGCATCTTTTCTAAACACTTATTGCCCTCTCACTGAAAGACTGAAACAGTACTAACTCCAAGAAGTGATAAATTTTTTTTTAAGGAAAACTAACTATTACTATATGATTTTCTTAATTCAGGGTTCTTAAGGCTTGACTTCTGACAGAATAGTTAACACATTTAGCTGGTTTAAACTTATGTTATGCTAAGACTTGGAAAACTTTCAGGTTCTCCATGATTCTTTTGGTTTACAATTTATGAAGTATTTCAGCAAATGAATCTGCAAAACTCTTTCTGAGGAACTAGAAGCTGTCTCAAATAATAATGTGTCATTATGAAGGAATAAGTTCTGTCTCCTTATCTCATAGCTGTTCTGCATGGACTTTTGCTCCTGCTTCACCGAAACCACTTTTTCTAAAAGCTGATTTCTTAAGAGTCTAATTTTGTACCTGCACAACAGGAAGATGAATTGTCTGTCTTAACACTAAGGACATTTAAGGGTTAAAGTAACTTTGGAGTTCTGTTCTGTAGTGTTAGAACTCTAAGAAGAATAAAAATTTGAAACAGATGGGAATACACTGGAGTCGTATGAGCAGATTTATGGAGTCTTCCAGCAGTGAACTGGAAAATGTTTTTTGTTTCCTGAGCATAGTTCTTTCCATTGTGTTAAAACCATCTTCTCCATCCAAACATAGCAAGAAAATGAAGTTAGCTGTTTATGGGATACATTGAACTCTTTTTGTCAAGAATGCTTATACTCAGTACTGGATTGGGTAGAGCTTATTTTTCATCTACAATCCATGTACATCTGTGCTTTTATTACAAACCTCTTTGCACTACACAGAAAAGACATGATAAGTTCTGGTGGCAGAGGACATGTACTTTTTTTGAAATTATTTTAATTTCATTATTTATTTCTGAAGATGATATGAAGCTGCAGAAGAATTCTCAAATTTCTTACAGTTAGTCTTAATAAAAGATGCATTCTACTTCTGTAGGGTTTTTATATTCATAATTAAGACAAATGCAATAGTAAGTCCCCTAGAAGGAACACTTGTCAAATAGTTTAATATTATCTATTCTGAAGCTTTCAGTCGAATCCAATTAATACTGGAGTGTGACAGTGGAGGACCTTCAGCTGACGCTTTTCAAATTCATCAAAAATTGTAATGAGTACTTGTATCCATATTCTGTCTAAGCCAAGTCCATCTTTCAGAAATGAAGGAGAATAGGAACCTTGCCAGTCAAAAAATGCCATGAGTTACATTTAAGTTGTTAATCCTGTGCTATCAATCATTACATGTAATTGGTTTCTTAATTGCATCTCCTCAAAATCCTATCTGTTCAAGTTCAGAAACCTCTTGCTGTTCAGACCAGCAGAGTCCAGTCTTCACTTAAATGTATTCACTTTTTCCAGGTGTTATCAGAATTTCAGTAATGAATTCACTGAGATATACCTAACACAGTGTCACTAAGTGAAGAATGTGATGCCATACCTTGTGTGGCATTAATCATGCTTTAAGGAAACCAGTGACACTTTATTGACAATAACAAAATTTTATTAACTTAGATGGGTAGTTTTCAAAATCTTTTTCTGCCTTCTGGTAGTGATATGCATCCCTCTACAGTGAACAGGCAGATTGGCAACAGTCTGTATTTCCTTAGTTATTTTTTAAGAATCCCTGGATCACTTTCATTCTTAACATCAGAGATATGTTAGTTGAAATCCATTGGCTTAGTGAATAAATGAATAAGACAGGACATCTGCTTAGAAATATTGTAAGGAAAAAGAATGTACATAATGACTAATGAATTTATTTCAGGCTCATTGCTCTGATGCAGGTCAGTACCCAAACCAGCAAACCCAAATGTATAAACATATGTAGAGATAAAGCTGCAAACAGATGAAGACTTTTCAGGACCTTGAAAAACAGTCCATCTCTGCATTTGCACTTTTTGTATAGAAAAATAACTCATCCCTTTAAGAAAAAAAAGAGGAAAGACACCATGAATATCAATGCATGAAACTCGGGGATAATAGAACAATAGGTTTCAGTTCATGAATATGTTGTAAATTCACTTAGATACCTTGCTTGGAAATTACTGATTCTTGTATCCAGCCATTACCAGCTCACCTACTCACTCGAAAGTCATCTGGGTGAGCTTTGCCACTCGCCTCAGAAGTTGGTTATTGTACTACAATCAATGGAAACTCCATGAGGTTATATAAAATAACCCTAAAACATATTGCATTTAAAACAGTAGCCTGGTTTTTGTATGATTTTTGTTTTCTGTATACTTCTAGAATAAATAGTTTTTCCAATACAAGTAACTATGAATGCTGTTTGGGTGTTTTGAGCTTACAGTACACATTGCATGCAATTTGCAAATATAGGTATTCAGAAAGCAATGCTGTGATCATTCTTTTCCTGTTGTTAAAGTGCAGTTGCATATAAATACATAGATATATCTAAGTGTCGAGTTCTGTTATAGATGCCTGTCATTTTAAAATTTTATCAAGAGGGACCCTCAGTTTATCATCTGTCCACTCAGTTGCCTCTGTTAGTTATCAAAGGAGTTGATACATGAAAGTAAAATTTCTTTTACTTTGGAGGAAGGAGAGGAACAGAGAAAGAAGATTGTCTAAGGAAGAACAATGCAGAGTAAATGATTTATATAATATCATGGTTGCTAAGTAAACCTAAGCAAATGACCTCATTTAATAAGCATTGTTTTCCTGATCAAAACATGTCTTCTTTATGTGTAATATTTGTGTGTATTCCTTAATATTATTTATAGCAGAATTTTCATTCTTGCTTCACTCCTATATCAAGAGACAATTGCTCACATGCTAATCTATCATTTTAATGTAGTGGAAAAGCATCATCTTGCAGAACTGATGAGTGAATATTTTGAGGAGAGAGCCTCAGCTGAACTGAGAACAGGCACTTCAGTGAACAATAACTTGCAATTCTATTTGAGGTATCTTGGTAGCTTTGAAAACATCCTTTTAATGGCAGTGACTGAATGAAGGCAAAAAGTTGAAGAGCCACTTACAAGACCTGCCTGTGAATGACAGAGTGAAACCTTGCAAAAAGTGGAACAGGAGCCCTTTGCCCAGCTCAGGCCCAAGCTGAGATGGACATGCCTCTCCCAGAGCAGACACAGAGTCATCCTTTTGAAATTCAGAAGTGGGACTGGAAGTGCACACAGTGTTTGTTGAATCGAGACATGGAAACAGATAAAAGGTCTGTTTTTCTCAAGTGGAAATAGGTGCTGCAGCTTTGGAGAAAGTCTCCATTGGACAGCATTTTGAAGACCTTGAAAAATGACATTTTCTTCTGTGGCATGCAATGTGTTTTGTAAAAGTATTAATTTCTCTAATTCTGTCAAATTTTTATCTCAATTTGTTTTATTATTCTTATTTTTTATGTGACAGGGACAACTTCATTTTTGACAGGACTTAAAAAAACGTATAAGACTTTTCAAACAGGTTTTTTTTTCTTCTTTCTATAATGAAATGCAATTCTAACAACAATATATAGGTACATCTTATATTGCCTTTTTGATACTTTCGTTGCCTTAGAGTAGGATAAATTGGACATAATTGGACAAATTACATTTTCAAAAGCATCATTCTATTCTTTCTATCATCCCTTTCCCTAGTAAGTGTTAAAGACAATCTCTGGTTATCTCAAAGATTTAAAGGAAAGTTATGAGTTGTGATGGTTGAATGCAAAATTTCACAGATTAACTTAAGTGTTGACTATTCTCATACATTTTAGCAAGTCCCAGTTACTTATAAGCACTGCTCTACAAAAAATATGTCACCCAATTATTGTAAAAGTAATGCAAATATAGAAATTTTCCTACTTTTCGTTTTATTCCAAGGACAAGAGAAAATGCAAGCAAATATGCAATATTAATTTAAAAAAAACAACAGAATTTTTTTTACAGAAGCATAATGTGGAGGGGAATAGAAGATATTTGTAGGGAAAAAGAACCCAAACAAACAAACCTGAACTAGGGCTGATCTGCTTTTAGAAGATCTTGTGCAGGAATAGATGGGGTGATTCTCTGTTTTGTGGTTTAGTGAACAGTGATAGATTTCAATACTAAGCCAAATAGTAAATCAATAAAAAGATCACAGAAACACCCTGAATTTAAAAAAATTGTTGTTGTACTTGATCAGTTTATACTGTTGCACCAAGATGTTCTTAGTCAGAGTTCCTAGGGATACAATTATGTATTCTTATCATGTTTCCCTGCAGGATAAAAATACATAATGGCTCCAGGCTATTGGCTTTTAATCTACAGTACCGTTTCAGTCAAAATTTATAAGGAGAGAGAATAAAACAATTTTAGGTAATATGGTAAGACCCATGCTTTATTACTTCTCTTTCTTACTTAATGGTTTGTGCTTTTCTGGCAAGGCAATTAGGAATTTCCCTTTCACTTCAGCCAGACTGGACTGCATTTACTGTCCCTCAGTTCATCTGATATCAGCCTTCTTACTGATACCACAAAGTAAGCCCTTCACTACTATGTTTAGGATATTATGTAGCCACATAACCCACCAAAAATACCTTATCAGGCCACATGCTTTGCTTTGCCTCTCTGTTGTACAGGTGTAAATTGCTTTCCAGATTGCACAGGAGTACCAGACAAAATTAATATATATCAAAGATGCACAACACCATGGTGTAAAGAATGTAATTCATTCAACAAATGTCCATTTAAATCAAGAATGTGAAAATGTGTACAGGACACTTCTGTTTCCTTGAACTGAAGTCCTGCAAAAATCCTGGCTGTGAAGAATTAAGAGGCTGTTATTAAATATTCCCTGCATCATCTTAGTTCTGATCCTCTGAAGCAATAGTTAAAATTTCTACCAAGTACAGAGATGTTAGCATGGAATATTAGAATGTTGAAAACACAATCTAAAAAATCATGTCAGCATATGAAGGACTGCTGAGATGGCTAAAAATAAGGCCTAACTCTCTATAAACCAAAAGGCTTCAGTGGACAGTCAATGATGTAGTATATGGTAGAGATAATTCATGCTATTTATGTATAAAATATTGTAAAATCCAAGCTATATCTCTGACCACCCCACCTTGCAGCAGAGCCTTATTTTTATTCAATTCATTCCCAGACAATGTTAATATCGAGTTTGTTAATGTATGAATGGAACCTGCCTGGGCCATGGTCACTGACTTCCCTGGAATGTCTGGGCCACTCAAGAGTGATCTGCTCATCCGCTGCAGCTACTGCCAGCGCCACCCTGTCACATGTGAATGCCGACTTCTCCGGAGTGCTCTGACATCATCTGGACACCTGGAACTGGTCTACCCCTTACACATGTATGGCCCCAGTTCTGCGTGTGAAGGGACACAAAGGAGCATTCGGTCATCTCTGCCTCAGGCAAAATAAACTGTATAAAAGCTCGCTGGGCAAAGCAGCCGGGGTGAACCGAGGGGGAGACTCTGACATTTTGGCGGTCAGATCCAGGTTCACCCAGCGCCAGTCGTGGGTTCCATGCTGCCTTGGCTGTGGTGGTTTTTTTTCTGATCGAAATACTGTTTCGCTGACAATCTAATAAATCATTGCTAAATTTTCTTATAAATTTGGTTCCCAATTTGATAATTTATAACAATGACATCTTTCAGTTCACTGCAGCGGAGCCTTTTGTGGCTTTCCAGCATTTTGCTGACCCTTTCTAAATGGAAGTTTAACAACTAATTATATAAAAATAATGTTATTTAACTCAGTGTTGGAAAGGGATAGTTAGGTCTATGACCTGTGTAAACAAGAATCATAAAGAATCCAAAATCAAGAATCAACATGTAAATTGACTGAAATTCTTCTCAAATTTCAACTGGAATCTCCTTGTCTTTCATTTGAGGGGAAGTTGAGTCCTCAGGATAGAATTCTGTACATTTTTTTCAAATTTTGTTTCTGAGTTGGGTGTAAGAGACTGAAATGTTAACTGCTAATGCTTCAAATAATTGGTCTTTTGAAAAGGCAGAGGCCGCGTTGCTAATGATGTGTAAGATAACAGCCCAGGTGCAGAGGGGCTGAGCACCAGAGAGTGACCGTCACAAATCAACCTTTGTTTAGCAACAAGCTAGGGTTTAAGCCAGGTGAGGGAGAAGGCTGGTAAGAAGCAGATAGTGGGTTAGAGCTTTTTATCAGGCCATTGTCTTCCCTTAAACAACCTGAATAGGTGTAAAGCTCCTCCCTCCTGTCTAGGGGCAGACTGGGACAGTACTTGTGGATATGAAAGTATCTGGCCGTTCTGATGGGACAAAACTGGCTCAGCTACTCTGATGTGAGAGGCAGCTGTCATGTCTTAGAAGGTGCCTGGGTGTTCCCATAAACCTAAAGGTTTATGGGAACATAACCCACAGAATTTTTGTGGCCTTCCCCTGCCCCTGACAGATCCAGACTATGACCATCACTTCAACCAGCGGACATTGAAATTGCAACAAGCATGTCTCATTGCTGACCCATGGGTGGTGACATCTTCCTATTCTTACTCCTTCTCTCTCTTTCTTTCTCTTTTTCTTCTCCTAACTTCTTCTCAAAATATATTGTAAGCCACACTAAAAAATCCCAGTGTATAAATTAGTTAGTACCTTGTGTCTATTATGAGTAGAAGAGCTGCCCATTTTTTTAAAAGGTTGCAGAGTTCACAGGTTGGGCCAGTTGCTGCCAGGGTGGAGTTCTAACTGTTTGTTACTGTAATCACCTGTCGCTTTTGTTAGCTACCTGTTGTTGATGGTTAAGAATTCCCCTTTTTTCGAGTGGCACCCTGCTGCTTCCTGGAGGATGGGACCCAGGTGGTGAAGAGGAGGGGACATCGGAGTTAGCATGCAAATGACCTCAGAACCAGCATCCAATGGAATGCATGTTCACCAAACCTAGCAAGAAACCCCTAAAAACAACGAGCCAACATGGAATTGATGGGTCAAAGTGATGTCTAGACCTGAGGAACAGAATCCAGTATCTGCTATGACCCTTTTTACCCCTCACTCTAACCTCAAAAGATGTCAGCTGGATGGAGCATCTTGAATGTCAAACCAAAAAATTGGGGATCTCCCGATTCTCTTGTGGGGATGGAATCCCCAGTTCTGCCCACAAAGCAGTGGCCAAAGTTGCACACTTCCTTCTCCTCCTCCTCTGTGCTGGTAGCAGCAGCGGCGTGAGTGCGGACCTGTCGCTTCTCCCCACCCGAGCTGGTCACTTTTAATAAAGGATTAAAAAGGAGAAAGATCTCCTGCCCTGTTTATTTCATGTCTGGATAAGTTAAAGTTGGCTAAGATTAAGTCTGCTAAGTTAAAGTTTGTGAAATGCCTTACTCTGTCTGGATGTTGCTTTAAATTTGCCAAGTACCTTTTTCGACCTTAATTATTACTGTGACCTGTGAGGTCTCCATGGTGAGAGAAGGATGAGAGTCTTGTTTGATGATCAGAAGGCTGGATTTATTGATATATGCTATATAATACATTATTACTATACTAATAGGAATAAAGAGAGAAGTTGCAGAGGCTGCTAAGCTAAGAATAGAATAGAAAGAATCCCAAAAACAAGAGAATTCTCTGTCCCTGTGTTCCAGAGAGCTTTCCCTGTGATTGGCTCGTAATTGTACACATGGAACATGAACCAATCACAGGTGCATCCTATTGCATTTCACAGCAGCCGATAACAATTGTTTACATTCTTCTTCTGGGGCCCTTGCTTCCCAGAAGACGGACAAATCTGAAAGAAAGGATTTCTATGAAAAAATGTCTGCGACACTTAATGTTCTAAAGTTTGCAAATAAAATTTGCCATTGAACATTCTGAGGGTTTTGTTGTTTCTCCTGTGCACTGTCCACAGTGAATCAAACAACTTTCACCAAAACCATCTGAGCAGTCCAGGGCATAAAATCGAAAAACTTGAAAATCATAACACCAGAACTCCTCTTGCTGAGTTGAGTCTAGCAAAAAGTTAAAAATAAACAAACAAAAGGAATTGCAAGTCTCAACGTTGCAAGTACTGCAGAGCTGACAAAACCAAAGAAATTCTTCTGTGATATTGCAAACATTTACTACGCAAGTGGTTCTTTTGTTTTTAGTGTGATTTGATCTCCCATAGGCTGGTAAACCTCTCAAGTCCAGTGCACCTGTGTAGTGGCAGTTTGCCATCAAAGTGTCCAAGTGTGTGCTACAGCTGCTTTTTCTCTGCAGCAGAGGGCTGCTCAGGAGAGTTGATCTTTGAACCCTGGAAAATATCGTGCAGGCTACAATAGGAACCATTTGGAACTTGATTGGCCCTGTCCTTTTATCTTCCCACTAAAATTACATAAATTTAATATCAAAGAATTCAGAAACTCCGCAGGTAGAAATGTCAGAGTTTGTCCAAATACCATTGCTTGGGGTTAGTATCTTGATTTCTGTGCAACTGAATGGAACTGCCAGGATGATATTCTTATGTCATCAAGGGTGTGCTTCACCACTGTCTTATTCAGAGGAAATAGGCTTGTCCTATTTCGTGCTAATTGCTGGTAGAGAAGGGAAAAGTAGAAGGAAATACAGGGGAATGTTAAGTATAAAAGAAGGACAAAGTAGTTCCATTTCATCTGGATGATTAAATTCAAAATATGGATGAAACTAACAGAAGCTATACCCTCTACCAGTCCTTTTTTTTTTCTGGATTCAAGTTCAGCCTTTTCTCAATAAATCATGTATAATTTCTAATTACAACACAGCTGTACAAGCCTAAGGTTGTTGCTATAAACATCTTTAATTTGTTTAACTCCAAATATATACTCATCTACTCAAAGAATTTGTGGTGTTAGAGAGATTCTGACTCTAGAAAGGACATAAAACGGCAGGAGCAGATGAGTTTCTTGGCAAAATATGAAGTTGTTTTCGTGAAAATGCATTCAAAAAGAAAGCAAGAGTAGTGCTTACACTACCTCTCACTTTCCCATGCTTATTCTTGAGAGGCAAATGGCAAGGTTAGAAAACCTTTTGAGTGGTAACAGATAAGTGAACCTGAATTTATACAAGAAATACTTTGAGAAATTTGAGCATCTTTAAAATGCCAAAGGAGTTCTGTTGTTCTTACTCTGTCTGCACCAAATATCCCAAATGCTAGTTCATGTAGGTTTGAATACACTGATCTCCATGACCACTTCTGATTGCCACTCTATTTTGACCTTTTAGCAGCCATAGGGTACCTAGGTATGAAAGGACTTCTCACGCGTGCTTTGGAAGTTTGTGGAAGGAAGCTGTGACATAACCTTCTGTAACTTCCCTTCATTCATTTGTACTAATATTTAGTGATCTGTCCCTTCAAAATCAGACTCTTAGTTAAAAAATCGCTCAACCCAGCCTAATGCCAGCACAACTATTTCTGCTTTGTATTCTTGTTTTTGCTTTGTATTCTTGTGATGAAGAAGGAAAGAACAGAATTATTATGTACTACATCTCTGGTTAAGCGCATGATGAAGGCTTAAAAGAGTCAGTTAGAAGAGTGGTTACTGTACCAAAGCTGCAGAAACAGGCTAAGGATGTGGATCAGATGGAATAAAGAACATAATATCAAAGTTTCACAAAAATTTGGTAATTCTGTACAGTTTAAGCCATGTCTGAAACTTTAAGTCCTGTCAGAACTAAATTTCATTAATATCTAAAATTTTCATGCATTGTAAGTGCTGTTTCAAGTTTTCTCTCTAATTCTGTGGCTCAAATGCTGTTGTGTTTTGCTTTTAAATTAATCTAATTAAGGGAAAAGATATTGTCTAAGAGCATCTTTTATGTTTTTCCTCCATAATATATGTATCTGTATGCCTTTTATGGAGAAGGATGACACTATTTGTAAGTATAGAGGTTTTACAAAATTGGGGTTTAAAGAGAAATTAAACCTACGAGCCTTCACATTTCTCCAAATCTTTGTAGTGACTTAACTATACACAAATATGTTCCCAGAAAAAGCGTATAAATCAATCGTAATTCATTCACCAGTTTCAATAAATTCTGCTACATTGTTTTGGTATTATTCACCTGGGATAATCATCATAGAGCCCCGATGGATTTTTATTTTTCTGAGTTAAACTCTGGCAATCAAACAGGCTGTGTACTTTCACCTCAGAAAGGTAAATATGCTGAGAATTAAGTGATAGGCACAGTTTGCCCTTCAACACAAATCAGCTCCTAGGCTTTTGTGGACATCAAGACACAAGATTGGACATTTCATGTCCAATAAATATCGTGCTGCAGAAATCTGCCTAAACTGCAGTTGTGGAAGACATTGAAGCTGTCCTTCCAGGTCAAAGTCCATTTTGAGTCCAGTCTATTTTCTTATTAGAGAAGATCAGGGGAATCTTCACAAAGCCTTCTTCATGCAATCATAGTTACAAGCTGTGATTTTTGGCTCAAGTAATTCATTAATGACATGAAAAGCAACAGTGAGCCAGCTCTTCTTTGAGGAAATTATGTGGTAATGATATGCTGCCTAATCCTTCAGGAGAACAGTCCATTTTGCAGAACAGATAATTTACACGTAGTTGAAAGAACACCATAAAAGCCCCTTGAAGACTGGCAGCTGGCTGCCATACAGAGGGATGGGTTTTTGTTTGTGTTTGCCAACCAGTCTAGGCTATCAGCCTAATAACTCTCTCTCAGTGCCTTATTACAGCTCTGTGTAGACCTATTCAAAGCCCTTGATCACACCAGAAGGAGAATAAAGAGGCCTCCATACTCATGGAAGGAGGAAAGAAACCAAAGCATCTGCTTCTGTGAAAGCAAATCTGGGCAGCTGCTAATGACTCTTTACAGCAGCCCCAGAGATGCCATGAATAACACAAGTTTGAATAATGTTTCTGATCTCGATGCCTTTTTTCATTACTCAGCAATGGAATAGCTTCATGTGAGCTGCAGCTGCTTTGAGTTGGAGAGAAGAGTAGATAGCCATCAAGCTGCTAAAGTCCAGGGTGGGCCAAATAGCTCAGAAAAATGTGACATTCATGTGAATCTATTGAGAAATGAGGTTTGCTGCAATCCAGCCACACAGTTAGGTTTATAGTTCTGCTGTGAAAGGTGCAAGTAATAAAATTGTGATAATGAAGAGTAAGATGGCTTCATCCAAAGCTGGAATTTTCCTTCCAAGCAAGGCAAGATTGAGCAGTGATAAAGAAAACCGTCTCTGAATAGCAGAGGAAAAAGGAAGCTGTCAACCGTTAGTTACTGTTAGTATTCCCTGCTGTTACACTCAGGGAATGCACGATATTCCCTGTGCCAAACCTTTCCCCCCTCCAAGGGCACTGCAACCAGGCAGGAAACCAACAGCCTTCCCCCCTGGCCTGGGCACTTGGAGGAATACCCTCAGTGAGTTCTGACTGAACAGACAAACACATCTGGTCTGCCACCTCTTACAGGAAAATGGTGCCTTCTGAAACCATGTGGACAGTGTTTCCCAAGTACTTCTTGTGCTCTCAGGTTACCTATTTGCCTGTGTGCCCCACACCTCACCACTCACTGGTGACTGCAAAAAAATGCTAATCTTCACTGTCATCACAGTGGCCACAAGTGAGCTAGAGTGATTGGGTATGCTAGTTCTCTAATTTCAGACAGCAGCCAATAGCATTGTGTGCACCAATGTTTTTGACACAAAAACCCCAAACACACAAAAACAAACCAATGAAAAAACAAAACAAACAAAAAACCCCAGTTTAGGCAGAAACTATTCCATGAGGATAAGTGCTCAAAAAGTTATTGTGTCATAGAAAGATGTCCAGGCCATTCTACCCCATAAAAATGTGTATAATAGTCCATGACTTCAGACCTGAGTTCTCAAATGAATACTATATAATTTTGTGTGTCGTTTGCACTAACAGTTCCGTTGTGGTGGGCAAATATGACTCCACTGAAAAAATCTATTTGCAGCAAAGGCACCACTAATTCAGTCAGGAATACCACTGTAGAGAGAACTTAGGTTTGCTGATAAAACTCTAAAATTAAATGTAAATGAATTGGTAAGCATATGATGGTTGTATTTCAGGTGATGGACAGATGCATGTCCTTTACTTAGTTTGGACTGATAGAAGCCAGGGGCTGGGCTGAACTCTGATGAGCAGAAACCTGGCCTTGTGCCATGCTGTGTATTGCAGCAGAGTGCACAGTTTCACACTGTGTTGAGGGTGAAGAAAGCTTAGAATTAGTTAAACTTCTTAAAGTTTTCCAGCATTTAATCCTGGAATGAATATCAAAGGCAATATGAAAACACTAAACATTATTTTCCAGAGTGTGAACAGTTTCTTGGTGGGTTGTGTTTTTGCCATGCAGATGAATCTATTTTTTCTTTCTAGTCAATATATCACTTTCTGAAAGAGCATCTGGAAATCATGGTTGAATGACTCCTTAGCTGTTTCTCTTATACCTTCACTGAGCATATCTTATGTTGTAGATGGTGGATGAGATACAATTTTCTCTAACTTGTGCAAGAGACGTAAGTGTGTGCACAGCACCCCAGGGGGCAGTGTGAAAATGCACACAATCTCCTGCAGCACCGAGACAGAAAACCCAATGAGGGCAGCTTTGGGTAAAGGTTTTAAAAAGGTTGCTTTGTAATGGGAAGTTCCTGATGATCAGGAGCAGGAACTGCAACTGGTGTTGCTTCTGTGTTGTGGAAGTTGTTGCTACTTATGCTGTAGCTCCTGCAAAACTATGGCACTGTGCTTGGAGAACTTGCATCCTATACCTCACATCTCTTTCCAGTGCATGACTCTGATGTCAGCCGGCCAGGAAAGGACTAGTGAAGGATGGGGTTATGAGGTTACCCTCATGGGTGTGCCTCTTAGTCCAAGGGATCAAGACTAGGCGAGACTCCTCTTAAGTCTTAAGGCTTAAAGCCGAGTTTGTGATTGTCAAACTTGTACTGACTCATTTTTCTTTCTTTTTTTCTCCATAGGTTTTCCATCTTTACTGTCTGTAAGCATCAAAAACTATGTGTACTGCTGTTCAGATTAGAAGGATTATACACAAGTCCCATAGCCAGTCTTTTGAATTTGGAAAACACCCATAATGGAATTAAACAGAAAAAGAATATTTAAGCAGTGACAGAAATGCAAGAGAGAAGATTCTTCATGGATATTTTCCAAATGACTCTCTGGGAGATTCATTCTGATGTTGCAAATTCCCTATGAATGTACCATTTGCTACAGAATTCAGTTTTTCCATGACACAGAAAAATAAGTGGCCTTGCTGTAAAAATAAAACTAAGCCATTCTGACGTGGGCATGATGTCTATAATATCAGGGTTTAAATTTAACATAGTACATTTTACTCTGCTATTTATTATTGCCACTCTGTAGGATTTTGGCACAGAGCTTACTCTCAGTGATTTACTTTATACATGTAGTTTATTTCTGTATTGTGCCTGCTTTAACTCATAATTGAGAGTTAAAGCAAATGAACACGAATATATTAAAAGGATTCAGTTGAGAGATCAGAGAAAAGTAATGGAAGCAATGCTTACCTGGTAGTATTTTCTCTAAGGTGCAATACAATGCAGGACTTGTGGTTCACTAAATCACTTTCCATCATATTCCTGGATAGCTGGGGAGGTCTCAGATAATAGCGTTGGTTGGCCAGTGTGACACAAATCCACAAGAAGGGCTACAAGAAAGATACAGGGAACTACAGGCATCTCAGTTTGACCTTGGTGTCTGACAAGGTTTTGGAGCAGATCATCTTGAGTGTGATCATGTGGCACATGACAACCAGCAGAGCAGAGCCAGCCAACAGGTGTTTAGGAAGAGCAGGTCTAACCTGACCAACTCCCTGATCTCCTTTTATTTTTTTAAAAATCATTTCACAGAACATTATGAGTTGGCAGGGACCCACAAGTATCATTGAGTCCAACTCTTTTTACAGAACTAGATGACCTATTTTGTGAATGTGGGAAAGGCTTTGGATGTCATCTACCTTGACTTCACCTAAGCCTTTCACACCATCTCCTGACAGCATTCTCCTGGAAAAGCTGGCAGCCATGGCTTGAACCGGTGCACTCTTCATTGGGTTAAGAACTACTGGCTGCACAGCTTGGTCCAGAGAGTGGTGGTGAATGGTGCTGCATCCAGTTGGTAGCTGCTCACTAGTGGTGCTCCCCAGGGACCAGTGTTGAGCCCAGTCGTGTTTAACACCTTTATTCATGGTCTGAATGAGGGGATTGAATCTACCATTAGCAAATTTGTGGATGAAACCAAACTGGGGGAGAGTACAGATCTGCTGGAGAACAGGAAGGCTCTGCAGAAGGATCTGGACAGGCTGGATTGATGTGCAAAGGCCAAATGTGTGAGGTTCAATAAGGCCAAGTGCTGGGTCCTGCCCTTGGGTCACAACAACACCATGCAGAGATACAGGCTGGGGGAAGAGTGCTTGAAAAGTGGCCCAGCAGAAAGGTGGGTATTGGGGGGCTGCTCAGCAGCAGCTGACCATGAACCAATGTGTGACCAGGTAGCTAAGAAGGCCAGTGGCATCCTGGCCTATATCTGAAATTATGTGGTGAGCAGGAACAGGGAAGTGATTCTTCCATTGTACATGACACTGGTGAGGCCACAGCTTGAGTTCTATGTCCAGTTCTGGGCCCCTCAGTTCAGGACGGATTTTTATACCAAATGGTGGTTCTAAATGAAACAAACCTCAAGAATGTAGCAAATAATGAAATCATCAGTTCCCACATCAGATATCTTGCTGCAAAAAGGAGTGTGGATCAAAATGAAGAACTAATAGCTATGTTAAAGAATGAGTGAGAATTGAATTGGGGAGTGGTGATTTCAGTAGCCACTGACTAGTGTGGGTATTGTGGGTCCCCCGGGCATTGAAACATCTGAGTGTTACCTGTTTGAGTATTCCAGAATCAAAAACTCAGTAGATCTTGGGGAAAAAAGTCTACAGAATAGTGTAGTACTGATCAGAAGTAAAATGACATCGAGGAGCTTAAATACCAGACCTCTGTAATATGTTTTGGGTTCAAAGCACCCTGCAAATCTGGCATGTCTGATTTGGAAATCAATAGTTCTTTGCCTTAATCACCTCAGTAACATAGAGTAATTACAAGCTATTACTTCTGAAGGAACATTAAAAATATCAAAGCAATAAAGGAAGCGTGAAATAAGCAAACACTAAAGAAAAACAGCCATTCTTATTTACTTATTAGTTATCTAGCTGTTCAGGGAACACCTGCTATTCAGAATTACCCGCTGATTTTTTCTTTTCAGTTACATTTTGTAATGTGTTTTGTTTTTAGGGGAACCCATAGACTGAACTGAAAGGAAATAAATATGCAACTGTATGCTTTTGAGCCAGAAATTAAACTTTTTCTAAAGGAATTTCTAGAAGAGGCACTTCTAGAAATTCTGAAGACCTGGCTGAAGAAATGAATACAGACACAAGTTAGTGGCAGAATAGTCAGACAGCAGAATTAAAGTGCCCCTCAATACTTAAGTTTCAGACCTTTGAAAAAAGATGGAGGTTTAAATGATTCAATACATGAGAAAGTGTTTATCCTTTATAGAGAAAATTTTACAGAGTGTTCTACGTCTTTTATTTCATAAACTTTTGGCAAACTCAAGATTTTTCCATTTTGCAGTGAACTAACCAATGGTTGATTGGATCAGTCAGATGGAACACTGAGAGAGCACAAGGTAAAAATGTATCTGCAGATGAAAGAATTCAGCAGTTTTGGTCAGTGAGCAGTTCAATGTGGGCCTGGAGATGTTTTCATCCACAGACTGGTTTGCTTGTACAATATTTTGCTCTAGAAAAGCAGTGGAACGAGAGCAGTTGGAGAAAGCAGAGTATGGAAAATAATGAATAACGAAATGGTTTGAATAGGAAGAAGGTTTAATTTTGAGAGGTTACTTCGCTGTCCTTGTAACACAAAGCAAATCTTTGAAAATATTTAATTGTAGCAAACTGCTAAATAATATCCAAAGAGCTCTTCATCTACCGTGCTGTCAGACTGTGGAAGTCATTGTCCAAGAAGTTATTAAAGATCAGAGCACATCAGGATTAAAAAATTCTAAAACACTTTATGTTTGATGTATTTGGGCAGACCTCATGTATGAAATATGCCTTATAATGCTTTCCTCTCCTCAGTCATTTACTGGAGTTGCTCTAAAAAGACCAGGCACCTGACAGACCAAATGAAACATATCTGCTTTGTCTCTACAGGCTGAAAAAGAGGTAAGAATTAAAGGATCAGAAACTATAATGATTGAATCAGGAGGTATTTGTGGGGATCCCAATTCTCAGTAGCCTCATGCTATTTATTAAAATTATTTCTTTAACTTTATGCAATTTTCCTGTCAGACCTCTGATTAGTCTAATCATCATTTTCTGCACCTTTCTGATTTTTTTCAGGTCCTTTGTAAGTGCAAGTTATTTGATTTTGATACCACTTTGTAGGCGTGATTTGGTATAATGTCTTTAGTATTCCACTGCATCTGCTGGAATTATCCTCTCTTCTTTCATTAGTACGTAAAATCATATTCACCACTGCCTGTGAATGAGATTGCAGGAAGAGATTTGATAGAATTTGTGAGTTATAATGTAGTGATCTTTTGACTTGGCAGGAAAGCCATCACTAGTATAGTCCTGGGTACATTAAGGACAATGTTATTCCATGTGCATAGAGCTAACCAACTTCATCTGCTTGCAGAGCTACTATATCAGACCCATAAAGAAGGAATGAACAGAGACTAGAGTTTAAAATTTACTTGTTTTGCCCTGCTTACTGTTACCCAGAGAGAGTCTGAATTTCCTTGGAAATTGCTGATGACTTCTCTAGTAAACTTCAACTTTAGTCTTTATTTCAGTACTCAAAACTGGAAATATAATAAGAAAGATCCATCAAGCCTGAACTACAAGCAATTTGTAAGTGCAGACTTCACAGTTCAGAATGACTGCCCATATAGCAGTAATTTTTTTTTTTTTTGGGACAGAGAGGGTGGGTGAAACAAAGATTACAGAGTTGAACTACCCCTTGCCCGCTTATAACAATACAAAAATAACCTGCATTAGTGTTGTTTCCGCACCTATTGGCAATCAAAGAACCACTTAGAGTTCTTCCAGACACCATTTTTTGCCCTTAGATTCATCATCTCCCCACAGCCCTATATGATATGATGTTTTGGAATAATCGAAGAGAAATAATCCAAGAGAAAGAGGCCAATTTTCCAAAAGGATTTAGTTTCCCTCATGTAGAACTTAAATCAATCGTCAGTCACCAAATTGTGACCAAAAAATTCTTTTTGCACAACTGTGACTGAACTTGTGAGCAAAAAGTTGTAGGGATAACGAAAGCCTTGTAAAGGATTTCAATTTGATTTGATGCGAACATGGTTGAGTTCTCATGCCTAAAAGGCAGAATTTCCTACTTGTGCCCAACAATACACCAGCTCTCAGTTTCACTGGCAGAGGTGGATCCAAAGCTACAAGGACTAAACGGAGGGCTTGCCCAGCCACAACTGGGGGTGACCTGGGCAGGAGCTGTTAGCAATAATGATCAGATGTGCATGACTGTCAATCTCAAATGCTTCTGTGCTAAATGGACCCTCCCATGACAACTCAGGGATCAAAACACTTTGATGACTGCAGGTTGCAGTCTCCTGCAATCTCCTTCCGGACATGAAAACTCCATCTCCTATCATGAACATCTCTCATTTTCTGATAGTCCTGCTCTAGGTGGGATTTCCAAGCTAATGGCCGTCCAGCACCTCTTTTTTATTCTCAGCAGAAAAAGCCTCCCACCCATTCTCTGGCAGTCCAGGATTAAAAGCAACTCTTTAGTCTTTGCTGATACTACTCCAAATAGGGATTTTGGGTTAAGAGCCTCTTGTTGTTAACACAGGCAGATCTTAAAACCCTCCACAAGACTCAGTGTAAGCTTTAAGTGTAAGTATGGGGTCTGCACCCCGCAACAACAGAGAGAAGTAGAGGAAAAGAAGAAAGGAAAGCAAGCATGTCAAAACCCAAAACCAGGGTTCCTGTCATCATTAAACTTAAGGACATGCAACAATCCTCCTCATTTCACTTGTATGAGAAAGTGAAGTGGTCTCTCAGACACACTTGCATGGTCTTTCACGCTCCTGTTTTCTGAACACTGTCAGAGACATCTATCTTTAGTCATCCTTCTTTAAATTCCTTTAATTTGATAATTTTCTATATTTGGAAATTAGTGTGCATGTGCCCTTTGTCAGAATAATTCCTGGTTAGTACAGCCCCATTTGATGAAAAAAGGAGTTGCTGAATTAGCAAGTGAGCAAAGATATGGTTCTTCATTTATTTTATTATAAATAATTTTATAATAAAAATAAAATATCATGCATTTATTTATTTATAATAAACATGTTTTACCAACACCTGGCTTTAAGCGGCCCTATAACAAATGATTTATGCTTGTACACTCATGTTCCTATGTTTTAGTTTCTGTCAGGTTAGATTCTGAATTTATGCATATTATGTTCCTTGTGTTTTTCTCATTGATAATTTGGCCATTAGTCTATGCAATTTCTACCCTCAATCCTAGGGATCCCAAAGTACAGGCACCTTTTGATCTAATTTCCCCAAATGAGTTTCCATTTTGCCCTTTCTCTGAGTGTACATGTGGCCTTTAGTCACATGGAAAAGACATATGCGTAACTCATGAGTTTATGAAGCTGCATTGGGGTGCTTGCACTCAGAAGGGTAGGAGAAAAACCTACCATTGTCATGAGTAGCAAATAGTACCTTCTCTTCGATTAAAAAGTCTGTGGCAAAAGGGAAGGAAATGTCATCCCCATACGTGCCACCGCTGAAGCAGTCAACAAAATTCACGTAGGTGAGATGTGGGTTAGTAATGCTCCTAGCTGGCCAAAGGACAATCAGGCTAAGTGTGAATAAAATAGACTTTTATACCATGATGGTCTTTGCTGGATAATTTTAAAAGTCAACTCAGGGCTGGAAAAGAGCTCCTGTCTTTACATTTTTGATAAAGGACATAATATGACTCTTTTCTTCTTCATAAATTTTCTTAGGAGCTTTTAGTACAATAAATTCTCAGAGTATTGTATTTTATTAAATTAGTGAGCATCTGAGGTTTTAATATAGTCATTGTTCAGACTTATGCATCCCAGTTAAGTATTCACTACTTTCACTACCTCTGGGAATATTTGCTGTTCACCTTCTGTAGGGTTGCAGAAAGAAGGGCTTAATATATACTCAAGAAAACTTTGTATTGCTTACCTTTGAGAGTATAAAAATATACTACTATTTGTAGTATCTTTCTCAAAAGATTTCAGATATCTTAAAAGGAGAAGGGCTCCCTCTTTCAATATTCTTACTGCAATATAAGCACTCTTCTTTTTCAACATTTCAGGGTGATTTCAGTGTGTCTGGCCTAGGGACATAGTTCATGCTCTATGGATTTCACTTAAACTCAGCCAAAGAAGTTCTGATTTTGTAGCATGAAAACTGATAAAGCCACCTCTATTTGAAAATACTCTGCCTAGATGAAAAGGATATGTTTTCACAGTTAACAGGTACTGAATTAGAGCAGTGCAGCCTAGTGAAGCACACCAACCCAGGACCCATGCAAAGATGCACAGGTCATACTCTCTAATTCCCTGCATAATGCTTTTCATCCTTGTATCA
The DNA here is from genome assembly GCF_027887145.1 of Ammospiza caudacuta. Classification (NCBI taxonomy): domain Eukaryota; kingdom Metazoa; phylum Chordata; class Aves; order Passeriformes; family Passerellidae; genus Ammospiza; species Ammospiza caudacuta. The sequence goes on from NC_080632.1 coordinate 19,092,024, forward strand.
CATGCCCTGAGCCCAGATAAACTTGCACAAACAGAAATTCACAGAGTGTAAATAGTATTTGCTGCCTTGTTTGCTATCGCCACTTTTACAGTTCCAAAGAGCAAAAATTCAAGCTATAAGTCCCTGTTTGAACTTCCTGGTAAAAGCACTCTGCAGATTCTAAAGGGCAAATCCAGAATCTGAATTTATATTGAGAGTTACAGCTTTCTGAACTTCTTCAGAGAAGAAAGACAACATCTCGAAGAAAGATATGAACTACTTGTAGGTTTGCATTCTAAAGGATGATGTTAAATATAACTCACAGAAAAAGAGACATGACGAATTAAAATGTAAATTATATAAACAGGCGAGAGAATGCCATTAGCATTTAATCTCTGATAATCTATGACCAGATATCTGCAGAATACTATTAATCAGCCCAACTGTGCAAAAGGAAGACCTTCAAATCTGTCAGGCACCTGTCCCTGGACACCTTATAAGTGCCTTGCAGATAACAGGCAATCATTCATAGTACAGCCCTGATCATTATCTGAAATACTTCAGAAATTATAGAATTATTAAAACAGTGAAAAATCCCATTACTCATTTCACTGACTCCCACTTGTCTAATTGTTGCCCCCACCTCTGAACTTTAGGCCTGCATGTTAAATTTCCCTTGCTCTGGTTAGCATTTATCCTCTCTTCACCTGGGTTTAAAATTTTTCTGTAGGCTACCAATGATTTTTCTAAACTGAGAAATACAGGTACCCTTTGGAGGCAACCATCATGACTGCTGCTAAGAGAAATTTTTTGATAGGCAGCACTTCATTCTCTTTTTCAGGAATTAAGTGGGTGATGCTATATTTTCAACTGTAAAAGCTTTTTAATCTAGCAGAGAAAGAACAAAATATGTGACACCAAGCTGCTGAATTTAAACTGGAATTGAGAAACACTTCATATAAACGCCCACTCATGCAGATGCTATGCTTCCAAAGAGAGAATAATATCATTACATCCCCTATGCCTACAGTTGGACTGCTTGCTGAATTTTTTACTTTCTCAATGGCTCGCTCCAGTTGCGTAAAAAGCAGAATTTTCCTAAGTACAAGTGTAGTGGTTTTTACACAATGCAATTGTGTAGAGAGTTCTCTTCCAGCTTGAAAGCACTAGAAATTCCTCCTCAGCTTGCTGTTGTTTCAGTCCTTGTTCAGGCCCCTCATTATATATTCTAATAAATCTGGAACTAGAAGCCCAATACTAGAGTGACATGTTTAAGCACAGGTTGTGAAACATTGAGTGTGAGCAACTTACTAATTCAAGTTCAGATGTGTTACAAAAATGTGCCTTTTTTTTGGAGGGCATGGTGGAGTGTGGGTTTGGGGAGACAGAAGGCTACTTTGTCTCAGCAAGCCTGCATGACACATTCTCAGTTTACAGTACTCTGGTCATAAAAACTATCATTAATAGTGCATACTGATTTAAAAATAATGAAGCCTGATCAGTAGAAGAGTTACACCATCAGCTGTAGCACTAGTACTTGTAGCCCCAGCAACACCTTCGGGATTATTTGATTTGTACTCAATATAAATCCTTATTTTCTGGCATTAGAGTGTGCTGTGCTTTTTTGGTGTACACTTACACCAAAAAAGCAAATCAACACAAGTAAGAAAAACACATCTACCAAAATATTAATAATATTTTTCCAATACACAGCCCAATCATCATGTGCAAGTTTTTACAGCCTTTGTTTCTGCCAAACACTGCAATTCTAAGGGAACTACCGCATGCAAGCACTGCTGGGCCAACCTCTTTAGTGAGGTCAGCAGAGTCCTCACTGACAACTCCTTCAAATGACTTCAATTCCTTGTAATATGGAGGAAAAACTGAATGAACTAGTAAAAATAGTAATGGAGGTGAAGGGGAGTTGAAGGAAAAGAAGGCATACCAAAAATTTTGTGCTTTTGACACAGAACTTCTTGGTTACTCACAGACAGATGCGTGATAGAAAAAGATGCTACACTTGGATTTGTCCAGGTGCTCTGACTGGATGAGACATTCTGCTTTGCAGCATCTGCTAGCAAGCAAGGGAAATAAAGTCCCGAATGCTGAGATAGGTGATGAAATGTATTGTTTTTAATAATGTAATTAAATAATAGGAATGATGTATTGAATAATGCTAAGGTTAAAAGTTTTATCCCGCCATCTTGTGGTTGAATGAATTGTTTTATCTCTGGAACAGTCATTATTCTAATTGATGAAATTATGACTGTTAGTGTTTCATGTAATAAATGTTCCAACATGATGGATTATGAACATGAATTCATTCTCATCTTCACCAGGGATGTTTCTGTAAGCTCAGCTGATGTAATTTAGATCTGACTAAGAATTCTGACTCCAGAATAAGAAAGGAAAGGACAATGTGATGAAATATGTCCAAACTTCCCAATTTAAAGACAAGAATTGTTGATATTTGTAGGATTATGTTTTAACTTAGAGTTTCTGTGTATATATTAGCCTAGTAAAACCAATGAAGATTCAATTGCCAGTTCTCCTCAGAAAGTATATTAATTTGGGTTTAGAATTCTATTTACAGCTGACACTGATATGAACACTATCAAATTAAGATCTTAAAGGACTAGAACATATGAAAGTTTGCCCCTTTTTTCCCAGTGGTATCAGTTGCTCACATAAAAGGCTTTACTTTCCATGGGGAAGCCCCTCACAGAGAATCACAAATTAGTCATATAACTAAAGTGAAACAGCAATGCGCTCTAAGGAAATAATTTAGGCCACACCAAACTAATCTGCAGTTTTGGAAGGGAGGGTTCCAGAAGAGCTTCTGTGGTTTTTAGAGTAGTCATGCATACATTTCAGGAGATTTCAATGAAGTTTATTGACAAAAGGAATGGGACATCAACTGCTGTATAATTTATATGATATTTTCAAACTTTGCTGCATGCATGTTTGCTAGAACAAAAGATTACATTATGGGATTATTTTCTTTCCAGAAAAGAGGCCAACAGTATTCTATTACTGAAACTGAGGAGTGCATCTTCAGCACTTTAAACCAAAGAGGTCTGGGAAAGGCAAGAGATCAGGATGGGGATATTTTCCCAAGTCTCTATTATGTATGACCATGTTTTTCATGACCAACCATCTTTTCACCCTCCTGTTAAAACATTGTATTTATACGACTCCTTTGCTTGCAACCACAGTAATTTATTAGATGCATTCAAGACACCCTTTGGGTCATTGCAAGTTGGCTTTACTGTGTGCTCTGTCTCCTGCCTGCTTTGTCCTTTGTAAACTGTGACCATTTGACCACTCTGAGATAAAGTCAATCATTAGTCCTTTATCACCCTTTCTGCACTAGAGAAAAACATAAAAGTATCATCATCTGAATGTTTGAACATTGATAATGAAGCTCTGACCAGCAGCAGTGGGCACGATTTGTCAAAGAATTGCTGATGTATTTTATTCTTGGTTTTCAGTTAGTAAAGCATTTAGGCTTGCAAGTTGTTAAACTTGGGAGAATGGATTAGTGTGTGCTAATATTCAAGGCCAGTAAACAAAAATTGTACATATCTTTTAGATTTGAGCTGGTGTTCCAGCGGTGATGTATATCAGGTCATAGGAACTGTCTTGTGCATTAGAAAGTACCGCATTTCTTGTATAAACTTTTCCTCTTACTGTGCTGTGGCTACTTCCCATCATATCACATTAACTGGACTCCAAATTTTAGGATTGAAACTCTGCCATGATGAGACCTCAATAAATCTATCTAATTTTCCTTTGAGTCAAGATTGAATTAGTGTCTTTCTATACTAAATTGTTTTAAGCCCTGGGATGTTAAACTATTAAATATTCTGAGCATTAGAAAGCCACTACAGAAGCAGTGGGCCAGCTATTTGCATGTATACTGTTAGTATTATTACTTTGAATTGTTTTGATCACTCAGTTTCTCAGATAATCAAAATGTGCATTCAAGATTGACAGATTTTGACTGCACACTATCTAGGACTAAGGAATTTATGAAGTATGTCCCCTTTGTACTCTTCAGTATTTCAATATTTTTTTGACTAGACTAGTAAATAGGTTTTAAAGTTAATAGATTTTAATGAGGGAGGTATTAATTCTTCAGCATAGACTAATATATTTCTATAAATAGCTAGAGGATAATGTTATATTTTTTTCTAAAGTACCTCTTTCAAATTATCACCATCAATTATATTTATTTTATGAAATTTTGGAAAAATATAGAATTTTCTCCTCACAAGTATTTTTGTGGGTATCTGTCAAAGAAAAAAGTAGTTAAATTACAGATGAAATGATCCATTTAATATTTTGACAGTTGTAGCCTCCTCAGGCCCTTATCTTTAAGCCTTAAACTAGTTCAGTAGCATATAGTTTACTTAGTGATTTTGATGTTGACTAGATTGCAAATTTTTCTGTCCAGATCCTGCATTTATTTGGAGATGTCTTTATTACTGTCTTGATTATTGATCCATTATGGTGGGAAGAAAAATAAACCAGAGAACACTACATGAGGCCCTGTGCAGAGATATTATTACAGCATCACCACTCACCGCTTTTCAAAGTGGCATCTTGAATTTCATTCTGCAGCAAATGCATGTGATTTAGAAATTCACTCAGTTTATAACCTTGAATGCTTGATTCTTTCCTCTGTAACTTTACCTTGTCTTTAAGTAGTCCTAGTTCTTTCCTGAAACCTTTTTTTTCAGTCCTTTGAAACTCAATATTTTGTTTCCTGCAACATGACAGTTGTCTGTCTCTGGGGTCAAGGGAAATATACCTGAAGTATCCAGTTACTAGGTGAGGAGAAAAAGACAAGAAAGTTGAGGATTTGGCCAGGATATATTTTCAAATTACAGGTTTCTCATTACATTCCTGAAAGAGATTATTGTAAGAAAAATATAGTTTTGCTTGCAAAAAGAAAGTCAAAAGATGTACCTAAATTAAAATGAAACAAAGCAAAATAAAAACAAACAAACCACCGGCTGAAATGTGGAAATGACTTCTGCATACCTGTCTTCTAGAGAGTTTCTAAAATTGCCTAAATCTCTCTATTATTATCTGAGACAGCTGCCGACACTCTTTATCCAGGCTGAATTTTGCTTTCTGATATAATTCACACTGGTTCTCTGAACTAAAACAAGAGTCTGAATAAATTTATGTGGTTTCCTCCCACACACAGATTCACTAACTTGCAGATACATGTTTAGTCTTCTGTTCTCTTCTCAGTGATTCTTATCTCCAGCAGCAGCACACCACTTTTATGACTTGAGAATGAAGTTTACTGGGATACTTATACATGTTATTTATGTATACCTTAAATTTCCAGTAAAAAATAATAATTTAAGATACATAGTTTTGAATAGTGGTAAACACTGCTTGTCAGGGTACATTTTGAGGAATCTAATTAAAATTTTATATTATTTACCCTATCTTCAAAACAGACTGCCTTTGGGAGCTGGAAGCTCAGTTTAGATGAAAGCTAAACCACCATTTTGCATTTACCTATTACAGATTATATATGGGTGCCATGCCCATGTAGGTGTACTCTGGCACTTCCCCATCATGCTGTTGGGCAAGTGCCAGACTGTTACACTTGTTCTACCTGACTGAATATTTTTTTTTTCTGTCAGCGCACAAGTAAATTTTTATGCTTGGAGAGATGTGCAGCATGCGAAAAACTTCCAACCTGCAGAAGCAGTGCTGGGTAGAAGTGAAGGAAACACAAAGAAGAAAATTGTGTTTATCAAGTATCTGTTTTAAGACAGAGACTTTTGAATGTTGTCACTGTTTTACCATCTACATTGTTTAAAGTCTATTGAATGGCAGTCAACTCAGTACTAGAGAAAATCTAGTTTTCTCCACTATATTCGTGTTGAAAAATGGAGCAGTTTTTTAGCTAAAAGGGCCACGAACATAAATCCAACATTCACGCAATACTAGAATCTGTTAATTGACTTCTCTGTAAATCCAAATTTGCTGGAAGAAAAGCATTTCGCAAGGTAACATTTTTCAAAATTTCTTTTTTTTTTCTCCTAAATAAGCATATTCAAGCTGCACACAGCTTGAATACAGGAGAATGTCCCTAGAAAGACAAAAACCTAATTTATGTTCAATTTTATTTTCTCTGTAACACTTTGTTGTGTAATGAAAAGTAATTTGTTTCCAATCAGAAGGTGGAAATGGAGAATCTGGAAACAAAAGTGGCAAATGTTCTGTGGAAACACAATGACACTATATGAAATGGCAAAATGGCAACTTAATTTGTGCCATGACTAAAATAGTTTTGTCATGCAAAAGCATGTTTATAAGAGGCAATCATGGGCTTAGGCATATGTGATAATATGGAAGACATTTTTCTTAGAAGGGGATGCAAACTCTTAATTACCACGTTAGTATCATTAGTACATATAGCAAGATCTTACCCATTCTGTTTTTTAACTGAAGTGGCTAGAAATTAAGCTAGCTGCTTGGCATATTTCTTTCTCTTGTAATACATGAGCCTGTGAAAATCTTACATCCTTTGCTACTCTTAAGGTCAAAGAAACTAGTTAAAGTTTTGTCTAACCTTCAGACATCAGTTCATCAGATACCATGGCCCTGATTTAGACCAGATTATGTTCCCATCTTGTAATTACATAAGTCAGGAGGATGATACACGTATTTAGTAAGTGAACAAGCCATTAGGGGAAAAGATTTGAGAAGAAGGGGTTATTGACTATCTTAAGAAGAGCACATTTGGGTGATCGCATGATGAGGCCTTAGCATTCTTCAAAAGTAGAATGCACAGTACTTTTCAGGAAAAACACATTCTTGTAAAGCAGAGGATTAAAACTGCTGTAATTAATGATCAGGTTAACATCTGTGGTGCTTTTCAGTATTCCAGAAGTGGCTGCAAAGCCAATGATCATTGTGAATGCAGGGAAGAACTTAGCCTAGAAAGTTTTCTTTCCGAAAACTTTGCAGAAATGCTTTGGCTCTTTTAAACCTAAGTGGGATTTTTTCAACTCAGAGATTCTTCTAACTTTTAGAAACTGTAACAGGTTCCTGGGGCAATGTTGACAATGCTCTCAGGCACACAGTGTGATTCTTTGGGGCGCCTGCTCAAGGCTGGGAGCTGGACTTGGTGATCCTTGTCAGGTAATCACCATGCAATTGTACTGGAATCCATTCTAGTGATTGCAGACAAGTACTGGAACTATTCTGGCCCTTTGTCCTGCAGCCACATATGCCCTTACATAAATTTTCAACTGGACATATGCTGTTACATAAATTGAACCCTTGCATTTACATTCAACCCTGTCTTCCCATGTATCGTCATGGGTGTCCAAGTCTGCTATGAGTCCCAGTCAGCTATGCCAAAATTATCTCCTGGATGGAGCAACCTGATGAACACCAAAATGATTTTAAATGAGTCTTCTACAGTGTAGAATCACTGTTACTAGAATAAGTAAGGTAAGATTCTCAATAAGTGTTTGAAAGCCTAGCTCATGTGTTGTGATGGACTAGAAGTATAAGGGGTTCACATGTACATTTTTGAATTCACTGTGTCCCTTTAGAAGAAACATCTTGCATTTAGGCATGTCTTCTGACAGCTCAGAGGCTTTCTGTCCTGCAGCAAAATGCTTAGCCAATTCCAGAAGATAGAAAGTGCCTTTTCCCTCTCCTCTGAGATCTGCCAACTTCATCCTGCTCTCAGCAGCTCCTCTGCATGCACCACAACCCCTCAATAGCAAGCAGCAGATCTTCTCAACGTTTTATCCTGTTTCATGCTTCTCTCTCACAAGCAGATTTGTTTCCTTTCCAGGGTACTCCCACACTGTATGGAAGCAATGAAGGAGAATGAAGCAATGAAGGAGAATGAAGCACTTAAAAAAACAAAACAAAATTCCTCCTTTTTTTTGTTGTACCCTTTTTTCATTGTTGAAAGTCAGGTGTAACATTATTTATTTAGCAGTTTTCTTTTTAAAAGCATATATTATTCCACTGTTTCTCCTGCCCTTCCTATTCAGGTGGAGGAAAAGGAAATCAACTATCCTTGCTCCATTTAATCCCTTGTCCAAGAGAGTGTTGCTGTAGGTAGTGCATTAGTTTTAACAATGTACTTCCCTGGCTGACAGATGAAGAGGAATTTGATCTAAATTTATTTGAAGAGTTAGAAATATACTTTTATGAAGGCATTCAAGAATGCTGTTCTCTTCACAGTGCCCTTTCTCAAATAGAATTCACAGGTGGTAAATAAAAGTCTCTGCATTGTTGTGCAGTGGACATTGCAGCTGGCTTTTACATCTGCCACATTATCACAGAATCATTGAATGGTTTGGTTTAGAAGGGACCATAAAGATCTCCTAGTCACAGCTGCTCATGGCAGGGACATCTCCCACTAGAACAGATTGCTCAGAACCCTACCCAACCTGGCTTTGAGTATTTCTGGGGATGGACCATCTGCAGCTCCTCTGGGCAACATACTCCAGTGCCTACTGCTCTCAGCAAAGAATGTCATCTGTATTTCTAACCTAAATATACCCTCTTTCAGTGAGAACCCATTAATCCTTGTCCTACCACTACAGTTCCTGATGAAAAGCCCCTCTCCAGCTTCCCTGTAGGACCCTTCAGACACTGGAAGGGTGCTGTGAGGTATCCCCACAACCTTCTCCAGGCCATATAGTCTCAACTTTCTCACCCTTTCTCCCTAGTCCCCTTGTCAACTTTGCGGCCTACCTCTGGCCTCGCTCCAACAGCTTAATGTCCTTCTTTTATTGGGGGCACCAGAATGGTATGCAGTATTCCACCCCAAGAACTGAGTCAAGAGTAAGAATTATGTTCTACAGTGTCTCACTGTAATGTTCACATCCTTGTTAAACTGAATGATCAGCTAGTGCAATGGTTGCTACTTATCTGAGGTTCAGGGTTTTTTCCCAGAGAAGAAGGAGGTAGTCTCAGCTCTGAGACTTTGCACTGTAACTGCTGTGTGAAACACCACAAAACACCATTTGTTTGGATCTAGAATATATTTTTCTTGATGTAGTATTATAGTTTTTCATTTCACAAAAAAACTTTCAAATTTTGAATAAGTTGTTTATAATTGTCTCCAATAGGAATTGATTAATAGACACTACTGATAACCATTCCAAGAAATAAATTCTGACTGAAATTCAGGAGCCATGCATTTTGACAAGGAATGATCCTGCTCTTGTTCAAAACAAATGAGGATAATTGAGTTAAGTTCAGTGAGAAGACAACTGTGAAGAGCCAGGAGTTTTCCTTTCACTAAGAAATGGAGACATCTGCCAGGTGCAACTGTGCAAAGTGAGGCAACAGCAGCTTCCAATGAATACACTCGAAAATGACTGATTAAAACTGCTTCAAGCCAGAATTGCAAGTCTTATGCCAAAAGCAATGTGTCTGCTGATAGTAAAACAAGAATATTAAAATTAGTAGTTTTGGCACACAGGGACCCAATGTTTGTAAAACTAATAAAGCCCTAGAACATCTGGCTTGCTTTCTAGACCTTTGTATTGGTTTTGCTTAACCAGGTTTTGGTAGCAGGGGGGCCACAGAGGTGGCTTCTGTGAGAAGCTGCTGGAAGCTTCCACCATGTCCAACAGAGCCAATCCCTGCTGGCTCTGAGGATGGACCTGCTGCTGGTCAAGGCTGGGCCAGTTGGAGAGGTTGATAACACCTCTGTGTTAACAGATTTAATAAGAAAATCAAAACAAAGTGCGGCACACTGAGCTATTTTTCAAGTCAGAGAGGAGGAGGAGGAGGTGAGAAGATGTGGAGGAGACAACACGGAGACACCAGGGTCAGTGGAGAAGGGGGGGCAGGAGCTGCTCCAGGCGCTGGAGCTGAGATTCCCCTGCAGGCCGTGGTGCAGGCTGTGGTGAAGCAGCTGTGCCCCTGCAGCCCATGGGGATTCACAGGGATGCAGAGATCCACACACAGCCCATGGAGGTGCCCATGATGGAGCAGGTGGATGCCTGGAGGGGGCTGTGATCCTGTGGGAGACCCGTGGAGAGAGGGGCCCTGGCCCCAGGCTGGAGCAGCCTGTCCTTGGAGGGCTGCACCCCATGGGAAGAGAGCCATGCCACGGAAGTTTTGGGAGCACTGTTGGTCTGTGGGAGGGACTCACATTGCTGCAGTTTTGGGGGGACTGCTTCTTGTGAGACTGGAGCCATGCTGGAAAAGTTAATGGACAACTATCTCTTTTTGGAGGGACTCCACAGCGTAGCAGAGGAAGGACTCCTGTCCCAGAGCAGTGGAAGAAAACCTTGGTGATGAGCTGACCAGACCTCTGTGCCCTGTCTCCCTGCACTGTCAGTGAGAAGGAGGGAGGAGATGGGAGAAAAAAGGTGGTTTTTTAAAGGCTTATTTTACTTGTCATTTTCCTCCTCAGACTCCGTTAGTAATAAATTCACTTTTTACCTCTAAGCTGAGGCTGTTTTGCTCTTGGAGTGTTTTCTCCTGGTCCTTATCTCAACTCATGAATCCTTCATTAATTTTTCTCTCCTCTACCCAGCTGTGGCAAGGGAGGGTGAGCGAGGAACTTTTGTGGGTACGTGGTACTGGGCTATTGTCAAACCATGATACCTCTGTGTTGCTATCAGTTTCTATGTAAACTCTAAATATCCTTTTAAGAAAGGGAAGAGTAGATAAGAGCTGAGAAAATCACTCAGCAGATAGACTTGGAAATGGAAGGCTTTCTTGATCCTCTTATGAGAATAAAGAACATTGGTAGCTGCTGGGCTTGTAGTTGCCACCAAGTCTCAGTTAATATGAAGGACAGTCTGAAAATGAGAGTTCCAGGCATGCCAGGACTGCAATGGCTTCACTGCGTCAGATGACAGAGCACTTAGGTAATACATCTGTTTTAGAGCTTTCCAATTCCTGTAGTGAAAACGTCAACAGAATGGGAAAGGGATTTTGTGTCTGCTTTTAGCTGGGAAGGGAAGCCAGTCTGTTGCATGATATTTTTGGTATGAGGGTTTAGTAACACAGTTAGGTGTTGAATTCCAGCTGCTCTGGATGCAGCTGAAAAATAAACACCAAAAAAAGTAATTAACTTTTAAGACTGGAAATGGGTCAGACACATACTAATTAGGGTTTCTGAAAAGCTGCATTTTCTTGCTCCATACCAGGTGAATGAAGTTGCTGGTATCTGTGAGGAAGACAAAGCTCATATTTCACAGCTCTTATCGCTCTCTTCATTTAACAATTATGATTTTAGTATGGTTAAATATTTGAAATGGCACTTTCTCTGCTTAATTATGAAATAAAACTAATAGAACCACTGGTTGTTTGTTTAATTTTGTGTTATTGTGCCTACACAACAACATGTAAGCACAGTCTTTGCAAGTTATATCCAGATTTGTCATCATATGTGTTTACTTATGCTGGATTTGTCAATGTTCAAGGTTAGTCTGCATCAGGTGATGTACAAACATGTACAGAATGAACTCTTAAGGTAATACACCAGCAAAAATAAGAGCACAGAAACTCCTTTTTCCTCTCAAGTGTGAAGTGCCTCCTAGCAGATATGCACCTCTGATTTTTTTTGTTGTATTTCAGACTGAACCAGAAGTAATATGCTCTTGAAAGTACAGATTTATTTTGTGTTTGGAAGTAGTCATGCTCCTAAAGTTCTGTAGAATAGAACAGAGAACTTTATTTCTTATAGTTCTTCAACTATTTCTGTGTTACGAATCTTTGCAACTATGGTCATCCCTGCTGGTGCAGGACACAACAAGGACTTGACTACCAGGCTGAACACTGGTGATGCCTGCACATCTCCAACACCATCATGGCTATCCAGACCATTACAGTGCTATCAGAATCCGCTTCATGTGAATTAAATGCTGCAGCTTCTAACAGACATTTCCTGGTACCTTCCTTGGGCAGATATGCTGCGTAATTTCTTCTTGTGAGAACCTCTGAAATTGTTTCAACATCCTTCATTTTCAGCAAGTGATGTTCTTCCTCTCTGGAAGGCATTCACCATGAAGGCTTCCCTTTCCTGTGTCTCCTTCCTCACCTTGCGTTGTCTTCTGCAACAACCCAGCTGAATGTTTAAGTGGTGCCTATGATTAAATACTGAGAGCTTTTATTATTTAGCTTGATGTCTCTCATCTGTATTTACCAGAGATATAGTGGAATGTTAAAGTTATCTTATCCTGACAGATTCTGAGATTTAAGCAACAAGATGTTGATCTATTTGATGTTCTCTGCAGAAAGAATACTTTTCTCCAAGAAGTGTGGAAATATGCTGTTTAGATTTTTAGATGTTTATTCAATGAGTATCATGCTTCAGCCAGGGACTTCCTGTCTGGTAGCCTGTTCTTTTAATGAAAATTTTCCATGAAATTTCTCTGCAGGATATTTTGTGTGTTTCTCTTTTCATATTCTACTCCTCTTGAAGTGTGATGAGCACCAGCACTTCCACTCAGAACTGCTTCTTCATGTGCCACGTTGCTGTTAGCTGATATACAGTGCTGCTGGAAAGGTGCTCAATGAGATTTTTAAAACAAGTATTTTGGAATAAACAATTGAAATAATTGCTTTTACTTATCCTCAGCCATATCCTGTACCATTCTAAACTAATGGATTATACAGTAAAGTGGTCAGCCCGAAATGGGGCCCTGGAAATGTCAGGTTCTGGTAGTCTTGCACATTATGTGTTTCCATTGGCAGGGATAGCCTAGTGCCTGTGCTTCTCCAGGGCAGAGCTGTCTCCAGGTCTTGGAAAGATGGGATGATGGACTCTGTAACTGAAGTTAGACTCATTTGTCCATTCAGTTCTCCCCCTGGGTTTGCAATTATTTTATATGTGTGGGACTGTGGACCAGTGAAACTCCAATAAGGTCTATTACATATCAGTGCTTGAGCAGATTCTGCCCAGCTGGCTGTTAGGTACTTGCATTTCCAGTTTGCTCTCTTCAGAATCCCAGAAGCACATAGAGGGTGCTATGTGAACAGACCTGGGACAGTGAGTAACTGTGTAGGATGATACAAATAGCAAATAAATTGGGAAGAAAATCTGCAGGAGCCAGTTATTTCCCCAGTTTCTTATTTTCTTCTTCTTTCTTGCTAGTTGATGCTATTATTTCCATCTCTAGGAAGAATCACTTTTAACGGAATGCTGCCAGTTAACCATCAGTTAATATTTTAATCACTGCAACACTATTCATTCTACTCAGAGCATCTTACTCAATGTTAGCTCAGGCTATTTTAATGTCTTAGCACTCAGCACACACTTTTAATTTATGGAAAGCTTTTCTCTGCCTTCAACCATATTGCAATTTTTCTTTCCTCTTATCTATGTTAGTTATTATAATGCATTTTGCATTAAAAGCTTTCTTTATTGTATGCTTTTTCTTAATTCAACTGAACATATAATCAAGCTATCACTAGCGAGTATCTTGAAAAAAAACTTTAACCAAACTACTGTGCAGCAATTATGCAAATAAGTGGACTTAGTGATTTTAGCATTACAAAATTAGCATACTGTATTTAAAAATAAATAAAAAGTTATAATGGATTTTAAATATTTATAATAAGTTGTTTATCACTGAAAATCATCACAGCACCATTTTTAAGGTTATTTTCTCTACCAATTTTCTCCTGGCTTACAACATGCTGTTATGACTAAGATTTGAGACACAATCCTCAGCTAATTTAAATTAGAAGAACCCTACTGTTTTTGATGAAGTTCTGTGAATTTATAACTGCTACAATTCTGCACTTCTTCTATGACATGCTGTGCAAAATCTGGACAGCAGTCTGGAATTTATGAAATACATTGTACTTATTCTTTTACTGAAATCCTTTCATTGACTTACATTTTGTCAGTCTACACTTGGGGACAAATTAGCATTCTACATTTTTGTCACTCTGGAGCTGTAGAGAGTAGTCTCTGTGCAGATGGTTCATCAAGTCCTGTCACTTCTTGGAACAGACACGCACTTGATTCTTTCTTGGGCTTACTCTGTTACACTGGAAGAAGTCCCACTAACCAAATATTCTTACCTGCAACCAGAATGAGGCCTTTAAGTTGATGCTTGGAGATATTGTATCTAAGGTTTTAAAAGTTTGCTGATTTGCAGTGATTAACCTTCAACATCTGCCTCTTGGATTGGGGTCTTTTAGTGAAGCAACACCACTCAAACCACTGTTCAGCTGCACCAGATGAAAAAATTCAGCATGTTTCTGGAAGGCATTTTCAGGGGACGAAATCCTTGAGCTCAGCAGGTGCTCCTTTCTTGTTGCTGCAGTCACTTCAGAAGAGGAAGAGCAGATGAGATTACCAGCTGCTATGGGGCACATGAAGATGGAGCCTAGGCAAGCGAATACTGTCTGCCCCATTCTGGGTGAATGAAACTGTTGCGTATCCTCATCTTCACCCCAACTCTAACTTAAATTACTAGATAGAGTAGTGTCACTGTGTATTTCTGGATATTTTTAAAGTTTCCATTTTAAGGGAAAGGATAAGATGGAGAATCAGTGATACATTTAGAGCTAGAACTTACACCAAAGACAGGTGTCATCCAGATTTTGCTACACTTGTGAGAGTCTAAGACATTTCTTCCAGAGAAACTAACTACTTTTCCTTTCCCCACATTAGGCAACCTTTTCTGTGCTTCAGCAGCATAGCAGCTCTAGGGGGAATTTTCCCATGAAATCTTGTATTGGCTAATGTCATGCCCTGTGGTTGAGTTTTCTGCTTTCCCTTGTTGATGCTTGAATAGACTATGAAAGCAGAACTCACTTGGAAAATGATGGTTTTTAGCCAAATTTAAAAAGTAGCCTCAAAATTAACTATAGAAGACTCACGACCCTCACTTGATAGACTCCCATTTTTATACCTCCTGGTCCCTTTATTTGATAGAGAACACAATATATGCCATTGAAAATATGGTGTGTTGGGCCTAGATGAAATTGTGGAAAGTTTCAAACAGGACTTAGTGCCAGGACATTCTTAAACAATTTTCAGGAAAACATTTTGTGATCAACATTGCCCTTGTCTTCCTTACTGGCTCTTGGAACATTTTAATTCCTTTATTCTGAATCTTGTGTCTAGTCAGTTGGTTTTGTAGTTTTCGGTTCATGCTGTTTAAGAAGAACCATGCTTACTTCTTCTTTAGACTCAGACTTCTTTAGACTTTAGACCAGATGATTTAATTTTGAGCAAGAATCAGATGAAAACTCAGCTTGGATCCCTAGGGTGGGTGTCAGTGCTTGTGCTGGACCCTCAAGAAAGAACTGATCATAGAAGGAACCATTGAATTATACAGACATAGGGAAGGTTTTTCCCACTGTAATTCCCCGCCCTCTTGTATCCTGATAATCATGGAACAAACTTGCGGCAAACGGTTCTGCCCTGAGCACTGGCCTAAGAGAGTGATGTCTCTGTTGTAGCCAGTTTATTTGTTACATTTCTGTGTTATGAAGAGCAACAGAGTTATTGAAGAAAGCTTTTATGAGCTGTTATGCCATGGAAGATGGGTAGCATTCTGCCTATACTGCCAATATTTGTGGTCATGGGGCAAGGTGTCAACACATATTTACTTTAAGAGCAAATATTCAGGGTGGGGCTTAAGAATTAATGTTTTTCTTTATTTTTATCTCAAGAATATTGGAAAACTACAGATTTCAACATTTAAAGGAGGTACAATTTGATTTTTTGCTCCTTCATGATGGTGGGATTCACTTGGAGTGGGCAGAAACATGTTTTACACAGAAACCCACAAAGCTGGGCTATTTGTTAAGTAAATAGAAAGTTTTCTTATCACCTCCTGGATGATGAATATGAAATGCTTAACTAAGTAATGCCTTCTTTTTTTGTTTATATTTGTATTACTTAAGAATACAATAAAAGAGAGATAAGGTATTATCAGATTGCAGGAGAGGAACAAGTGCTACACACTATTCAAACCCAGGAAAATATCTTGGTAATATTATAATGATTTCATGCAGATAAGTACTGACTCTATCTATGCCTGTATGTTTAGAAGACTTAGCTTGCAGATCACGGAATCATAGAATTGCAGAATATCCTGTGTTGGAAGGAACCCACGGGGATTATTATTGAGCCCAACTGCTGGCCCTGCACTTCACAGTCCCTAAAATCACATCTTCAGACCATTATCCAAACAACTTTTGATCTCAGTCAGGCTTGGTATTGTGACCACTTCCCTGGGGAGCCTGTTCCATTGCCCAGCCACCCTCTGGGTGAAGACCATTCTCCTGATATCCAACCTAAAGCTGCCCTGACAAAACTTCATATTGTTGTGTCAAGCCCTCAACTTAGTCTCTAGACCCTTCTCCAGTTTTGTGGCCTTCCTTTGGTGGAGCTTTCTATCTTTCTTATACTATGGTACCCAAAACTGCCCCCAGCACTCGAGGTGAGGCTGCTCCAGAGCAGAGCAGAGCAGGACAATCCCCTCCCTTGCCTGGCTGTGATGCTGTGCCTGATGCACCCCAGCACACGGGGTTCACACGGTGAACATGACCCTCCTGGCTCATGTTCAGCTTGGATCTCTAGGTCCTTTTCCATGGCATTGCTTTCCAATATCTCATTCCCCAGTCTGTGTGTACAATCAAGATTGCCCCGCACTTGCCCTCATTAAACTTCATATGGTTGGTGATTTCTCATCCCTCTAATTTGTCCATGTGTCTCTGCAGGGACTCTCTGCCATTGAGACAGTGAGCAACTCCTCCAAATTTATTATTGTCTCCAAAGTTGCTTAGTAACTCTTTCAGTCCACTGTCCAAGACATTTATGAAGCTGTTGAAGAGCACAAGGCTGAGGATGGAGCCCTGTGGAACCTCACCAGTGACAGGTCACCAGTCTGATGTCACCCCATTCTCTGTAACCCTTTGTGCCTGATCCTGAGGCTCCTGCTCACCCATCACATGAAGTGTTTATCCAGCTACATCCAGATGCTAAAATATAACTAAAATTTCACTTACAAGTACAACCCTCTTTTGACATTTCTAATTATGATCTCAGATAGAAAAACTTTTGGCCTCATAATTTACTATAGCCATAAGTGGTTTAAGGGAATCATTCTATTTTTGGGGTTTCTTTCTGAGGATTTAGGACAAAATGTTTTGGCTATTTTTTGAGTTTCATAAGTAAAAAAAAAATCACTTTATCATACTGTATCAAGACATTTAAAAATGTTAATCCCGTATAATTGAAAAATGAGAGGCAATAGAAACTTGGCTTGTAAGAAGGTAAGTCAGGGTTGAAACTTAAGAAGACTGATGAAATTTTCCAGCTGGGTTATCCAGAATGCAAGTAATCATGCATGCACTCTAGGATGTGTTTTATTTTAGTGGAATAGCTGTTTGGCATACTGCAAAAGATATTTCTGTCTGTTCTACAGTGGCTTTGGATCATGAAATAACTGTTGTGCTTTCAAAGAAATTTTATTTTCAGAAAAATATTTGTCTTATTTTTCATTGAACAAAGGAGATTTATTCTAAGAATTGCATGTAATATTAAGATTTCTCCTTTCACAGTCACTAAATTTAAGAATGATTGGGAAAATCCCAGTAATTTTACTTGATATTAAAAAGCTTTTTCAAAGATCCTTTTCCTCCATTTTTAGGTGTAGTCTTCAGTACATTCTTATGATGATATTTTTAATCACTGCTTTAAAAAAAGTCTCTGCATAATTTTCTGTCGCACCAAAGTTGATGAAAATATTGAATATGGGGTGAAGTGGGAAAATCAGTGGCTCAGCCAGTGAATTCTTTGCTTCAGAAAACTTCGACAGTAGACTGGGAAAATAAAATATTTTTCTTCAGAAGGTACATCAGATTAATAGCAGTGGCAAATGTATTGATGTGATTATGCATTACAAAATGCTATTATATTAGACCATATTGAGCCAAATAACTAATATGGAATTACTGTTTTGCTGAATAAATATGAAGTGAATTCCTTGGCTGAGAGAGGAGTAGAAAATGGGACTCAGAGATACAGAACACAAAATTACTCAGTTCTAGTTTATGTCACTATAACTTTAAAAAATGAGTACAGAAAAGGGGGAATCTCTGGATTATCTCACTTCTACAGTTGTACAGTCCTCTCTACATGTTGTCCAATACATAGGCTATGTATAAATGTAAAGTCAAATGGGATAAAACAGCCTGCACCTAGGTGTTAAATGCTGCACTTATTAACGTGAGAGTAAAAGAGTGAGCACTCACAAACACTTACAAGGGTGAGCAGCAAAATATTTTTTGACAGAAGTTTTACTCTTTTTCAGCCGGATCAGTTGGACAGGACTTGACTTTCGTACTGTTGCTCTTTCAAGGTGAAAATGGCCATCAGCCAAAGAATAAGTGGAAAGTGCTCTGTGTGTTTTACACTCTGTAAAATTTGTTTCAACCATCCTAATCCCATCCTGCAGCTTGATTTTATCAAATCAAATTGTGGGTATCAGAGAAACTGTAATAGAAGACAGTAGGTCGCAACATGCTGAAAGAGAACTCTGTAGGCAGAGGCATCCTACCACTCTTCACTTCTGTCAGTGTCTTGCATTCCAATAATATCTGACATGTTCAGACGATCTGTGGTAGCAATGCCTTCCTTCAGTGAAATTTCTAGGGCAATTTCCTGCTTTTCTAGTCTCTTTAGGCCTACAGAGCTATGATAAGATGAATGACTAGCTATAAACACATAGCAAGGAGAGAATGTTGATAATCTTGCAATAATTCTCTAGCATCCGCTCAGCAGCCTGGTACCTTACTGTATGGTAGTGGGCCATCACCAGTAGTCATGGCAGTCATCACTATTGCTCATGGGTGCAGGCATTTTCTACCATGCAAGCTCATCTTTCCTGTCCTCTGATGAGTGCTGTGCTGGGAAACCCAGGTGGCAGGTTCACAATATTGTGTGCCAAGTAGATGGGCGGCTAACCAGAAACCTTAAATCATATCCAGCACAAAATGGATTAAGGTAAAAATAAAAGTGCTTGCATTGATCCATGACATCCAAAAGAAACAAGTTACAAATGATGCTTACATTTACCTATAAAATTCCCAAGCTGAGAAACAAAAAGGAGAGATTCAATCCATTTATAGTAAAGTTACATCGCCGTAAAATTTCTTTGAACAAAATAATCTTCTTACTTGCAAAGGACACATGCAACCATGCCAGATAATCATAGTAATATAGCTATTATGAAAATAAAGCCATTAGTAGAAGACATTTCTTGGATACATGTTTAGATTTTTGGAACACTTTTTCATGGATATTGCAATTAAAACTGCCCAAGCGGTTGAATTCTTTTCAGACATTAAACAGCTAAAAAGAGGTAGATTATTAGATGTAAGCCCCTGAGGTAAATTTGGAATTCTTCTAAAGTAATTTTTGCTCTCTTGTAGCTAACCCACTCGCTCTGCTAATCTTGGTACTGTAATAAACAGGTAGCACACTGTCCTATACAGTAGTCTGTGCAGGGTGTAAGAGTATGGGAGAGGGTTTTATTGCTATTGGTTGATTTTTCTTCTGGATTAAATTTTAATTTTTTGGCCAATCTGGAAAAATCTGATTATATATTTAATAAATTACCATGCTGATTCTGGAGATATGTCTACTAATTTTCTGCCTCTCTATCTACTGTTTGCTTGTTTACAGGAAAATAAAGGTCTCAAAGGAAAGAAAGGCAGCAAAAGTTATCAAAGTCCTTGCAGAGAGAAGACCAAAAATGACAGCTCAATTAGCTACCCTAATACTTTGTGCAAAGACCACGAGCCACACTTACTACATATGAAATGGAAAGAAAGATGGGATGGCAGGCAACCAGGGGTGTGCCCAGGTGGCCGTGGTCAGTGGCACTCTCACCTGTATCAGAAATACTGTGGCCAACAGGGCCAGGGAAGTGGTTGTCCTGTGCTGGCACTGGTGAAGCAACATCTTGAGTGTTGTGTCCAGTTTGCAGCCGCTCAATTCAAAAAGGATGTAGAGGGGCTGGAGCATTTCCAGAGAAAGGCAAAAAAGCTGTTGAAGAGTTTGAAGCACAAGTCTTACCAAGAGCAGTAAGAGAACTGCAATTGTTTAGCCTGGAGAAAAGGAGACCCATGGAAGCAACCTCATTGCCCAACAGCCACCTGAAAGGAGGTTGTAGTGAGGTGGAAGTTGGGATCTTCTGCCACTTCTCAAGCGGAAGGATGCGAGAAAATGGCAGAAAGTTGCGCCAGGGAAGGTTCAGATTAGATATTTGAAATTAATTCCTTTTCACTAAAAGAGTAGTTAGATATTGGAATCAGTTGCCCTGTGAGGAGGTGGAGTCACCATCTCTGGAGGTATCTGAATGTGGCACATGATTTAAGTGATATTTTGGTGGTACTAGGTTGATGGTCGGCTAGATAATCTTGAAGGTTTCTTCTGACCTTGATGATTCTGTGGCTCTGTGATTTATTCTTCCCTAGTGTCTGCTACAAATTTATTCTGAAGGAGAGGCTGTTAAAAGCAGAATGTTCTTAAATCCTTCTACAGAATGTTCTTAAAACAACCTCCAGAAATCAAACTGACCAAAAAACCTAACAAAAAAATTATCCCCAAACTGCCATGAATAGTTTAAAATATCAGGGGCATGATTCATTTGACATTTACATACATGATGATCTGAGTGTTCATAAGCCCATGACAGACCTCTGCCAAAATCAGTGATGCCAGGAAGTGTTTAGAAGGATGCTGTGCATTACAGACTCACAGGAGCAGAGCCTGGGGGGCTGGTGAATGGTGCAGATGTGCAGATTGATGAAGAACTGCTGTAGTCGTGGCCTGTAGCCTTGCTTCATAGTACAAGGATTCTAAAAGTCCCCTGAAACCACTTAAGAGGCTAGACTCATTGGACAACCAAACAGACATACCAACCTGCCTGCAGCATTGTTTTTAGGGGAAATGATCAAACAGCAGTAGATATTTCAGTAGCTGAAGCTGTGAAAATAGTGTTTGTTTAAAAGTATCCAAATTTAAAAACATGCTTAATAGTACATATACAACTAGGCAGTGCTGTTTATATTCATGAAGTACAGGTACCTGCCTGGTGGGGAAAGCTGAGAAAGTGGTGTGCTTTCAGCCAGAAAAATGTGACTATTGAACCTTAAGGTATGTATTCACAACATTAAAACCAAGTAATTATTCTAAATCGATGGAGAAGTAAAATGCCACTTGTGGCTACAGTTGTTTGTAAGGAAATAGGGGAGTGCTGAGCAACGAGAAGAGAAACCAGTAATGAGTGAATCTCCTAAGGGTTGTTCAGGTAAACAAAAGTGATCCTGTACTGATTTCAAGCATAATACATTATAAGATAATTTGATGGATTTTCTCTGCAGTGTTTTGAACTTGACTGGATACCAAGTGACCACCAAAGGTGCTTTTATCACTCACATCCTCTTCTGGACAGGGAAAGAAAATATAATGAAAGGCTTGTGTGTTGACATATGAACAGAGAGAAATCACTCACAAATTACCATCATGGGCAAAACGGACTCAGCTTGGGGAAATAAATTGAATTTACTAACAATTAAACCAGAGTGGGATAACGAGAAGTAAACCGAGCAAAAACGTAATCCTCCTCCATCCATCCCTTCATTCCAGGCTTAATTTTACTCCCAATTTTCTCTATCTGCTCCCTTCCAGCACTGAAGTAGGGAAGAGGGACTGTGGTCAGTTCACCTGGTATCTCTGATGGTCCTTCCTCCTCACTGAGAGGAATCCTCACAGCCATCCCCTCTGCCACCACAGGGTCCCTTCTCACAGGACACAGTCCTATTAGTTTTTCTCTGTGAGTCATTTCTGCAGTCCTTCATGAACTTCTGTAACAGTCCATTGTGGGGTCTTTTGTGAAGCCACAAATCCCACCTGCAAACCTGCTTCAGTGTGGGGTCATCTCTCCACAAGACCACAGATTCTGACAGGAGCCTGTGCCAATGAGGGGTTGCGGCTTCCTTCAGGCATCCACCTGCTCCACTGTGAGGCTCTCCATTGGCTGCAGGTGGATCTCTGCATCCCTGTGGATCTCCATGGGCTGCAGGGGCACAGCTGTCTCAATGTGGCATTCACCATGGGGTGCAGGGGAATCTTAATGCTGGCACCAGGACACTTCCTCTCTCCTCTGCGGTGACCTTGGTGTCTGAAGGGCTGTTTCTGTCAGATGTTCTCTCTCCATTTCTGGCTGAAGTTGATGTTTTTTTTTACGCCTCTAGTCTCTATTACCTCAGAGGTGGTACCACTGCCACTGATGGGGTCAGCCTTGGCCAGTAGCAAGTCTGTCTTGGAGCAGGCTGACATTGGCTCCACTGGATACAGGGGAAGCTTCTAGCATCTTCTCAATGAAAGCAACATCCCTGCAGTCTACAGTGTTATCTTGCCATCAAAATCTTGCCTTGCAAACCCAATTCACTATCTGTATCTAATCCTTTCTAAAATCTACCTGGAATTTATTGCAAATGACTGGAACCTAATGATTTGTATGCTAAGAGAGAGATCAGCAATTCTAGACTGGGTGTTATACAGAGTGATAACTTTAGCAAGGCATTGAGCTGAAAATTGTGTTTATCCCTTTTTATAAAGGGGACCCATAAATGCAAATGTTGTTCCCAGACTCAATTTATAGCAGACACAGTTTTCATAAATAGTTGAATTAAATGAAAAAATTTGGTATTGTTTGCTACAATTAAAATTGATGCATACGAACATTTGTTATAGGCAGCAACTAAATATCACAGTTACAATTATACTCCGCCCTTGTATCCTGTAAGTGCTTACATTTAACATTCATTCAATTTAATTTCTTGCTGACTGGAGAAAAGTGAGCTTTTTCTTATAGTCAAAGGTGTCATAAAGTCCCAAAGAGAGACTTGTGGAATTCTGGTTTGTGCCCCCTGTGCTAGTTATGCATTCATGGCACAACATGTACAGGCTTCAAAGGCATATGTGGTGAATATGTAATAAAAATTTTATTTAATTTACTAATGTTTGCCACAACCACCTTTAACGAATGCAAGAGAGAAAGTGGGAGTTCTGCATTCTATGAGCTCATTACTTAATAAGCACATAGTACAGTGCACAAACTCTGAATATTAATGAATTTCTAAACATAAGAATCACATTCTTTTGGAACACAACATACAGACAACATAATGGCAAGGGGAAAAATGGAAAATAAAATTGTTGAGAGGAATCAGTATGATAGGAAATGAGGCTGCTATCAGCAAAAGATCATTTTCACTCAGTGATGGGAGTGTACCAGAAGGCAACACAAAGTTATTGGCTTGGACAAATGAGTATTATAGAAGTGGGTATTTGGGATTGAGGAAGGATAGTGGTGGGAGACTTAGCTGTGAAACAAGCACAAAAGTGGTGTGTATCACTTCTCTCAGAAATCATATTGAGAAGTTGACTGGGGTACAGGCATGGTTAATTGCCTTGCTGTGTGCTAGAGCATTCTGAAAAGGACTGAAGTTTCTTCTCTGTATGTATTTGCTAAGATGGTGCATCCAGAGTGCAATGTGATCATCTTCTCATCAAAACTGAGTACTTTCTTGTTAAAAACCAAACCCAACCAAACCAAACCAAACCAAACCAGCAAACAAAAAAAACCCCAAAACCAGGTAGTGATCTTTCAAAAAGGAGGCTGATTTCCTGATTCTGGCTGCTGAAAGCCAAAGAAATGTAAAAATTAAATTAAGGCATGTTATTTCTGCATAAAAGCAAGGACTTCCTTGTGTGGTATTTGGTCCCTTCTAGAATAGGATTTCTATGTGACCTGGCATTAGGAAGCCAGCCACATATGTACAGAAGACAAATCTGAAAAGAGTTACTGCTAAAGACTGTGACTGCCTGTATTTGATCTAGATTATGCTTTTATCTAAAAATGTACAAACAAAATTAATATTTCCTCATAATTTTCCTGTAAAGTTTATTCAAAGGGAGGACACAGCAACAATGAAACCTATCAAACATAGGACGATGTATGAATTACAAGACAGAACATTAACATAAAAACCCTCTTCCACCATTGCGTTTCAGTCCTGGATAGGAAAGACCTGGTTGATTTCTGAGGTGTCCCCACAAGAATGCAAGCTGTCACTGAAAAGGTAATTAAGAAATCCAATATACTGCCTTCTTAGCCTGGATTTAAGCTGTAACAGAAAACAGTTGCAGTATTGAAATAGCACTCAGTACCATTCCTGTTATTAAAAATGTATCCATAAAGTCTTCATCTTCTAAAGAACAATCTTTTCTGGAAGAAAATTGTGCATAACCTCAAGCAGAGGTACAGGGTGAATATTTGTGGGTGACAAGGGCTTTAACTGTATTAGTTGTGTGCTGGATGCAAGAGCTGTGTTGTCACTCTTGTTTTTGTGAAATCCAATAATTCTGTTTATCTAACTGGCATAAAATCCCACCAGCTCCAAAAATATTGTGATACACATAGACCAAAGAAATATGCAGTTACTTGACAATCTCCAGCACTCACAACAGCAAAAGGATATATCTTTTACAATCCCTTGTTCTGGGGCACAGAACACTTGGCTTTGATTGTTCTCACTCTAGTTGACCTTTGTGTTCAAACTTGCTCTGGGCCTCTGTGCTGTAAAATTATTTCTTTCACAGGCCTGTTTGAGTACATCTTTGTCCTTTACCTTTATGGTACTCCAGAGCCACAGTTTCTTTTCTTGGTGGAAAGGTATCACTTCTTAGTAGTGAATATCTACAGGGATTATTGAGATAGTATTTATCTCTGCAATGGAGGCAGAAATTTTACAAGACATTTTTAAAGAGCACCAGCGTTAACTGGCTGGAAGATCTGAGATACAAACAATGAATTTTTATTTGGCTTCACAGACCTCTTTGAGCTCCAGCTGAAACATCAGACTGGAATATCAGGATGGCTGTGGAAAGGACTGCCCAGCCATCATGCTGGAGGTCACCCACTGCAGCTCTGGGCCAGGTCCCAGCAGTCCCCTGCCCACTGGGAATGGTGTGTGCTGTGGAGAGGATGCCAGGGAGGCCATGGGGTGATGACAACTGTGGGTTTTGGGTGCCTGGGAGCTCTTGCCAGCTGTCTCTGTGGCAGGCATTGTGCTGTGCTCTGAAGTCAGCTACTGTTTGCACTGAGAACCTGATGGGTTGGGCAGCTGCTCACAGGGAGCAGTCTGGCTTCTGTTGGCCACCGTATCACCCTGCAGTGCCTGCTGCCCGCACCAGGAAGGGCCAGGCAAGCTCAGGGAGCTGCTCTGGGGGTCGGCACAAAGAGCTGCCATCCACAGCCCCTGAAGCAGGAATCAGCACCAACCAAAGGCACACTTGACTGTCCAGGTGTTATACACACAGCTAGCAGATTTCAGGCTGAACCAGGGTGGACACAATCTGCCCATGCCTGGGGATAAGTGCCAAGTGTGGCTCAGTTCATCATTTTGTTCTGTTGCAGTGGGCCATGGTAGCAGTGCTCATTCTGCTGGGGCTTCCCAAAAGGCACTTCTCCCCTGATTTTTTAGTCTTCTTCTCAGAATTAATGTTTTGTGCTTGTCAACAGGGACTTGGCTGGGTTGTCCCAGAGCCCTGTTAGATGCCTCTGGCATTTACTTCCTCTTGTTGCTGTTAGATACCACTTGGTAGCTCACAAATACACATGTCCCAAGGCTTGTCTATGCCTCAGGTGATCCTGTCTGCTATTCATGCCACTCTACAGCCCTCCACATAGGCTGATTGTCATTGGAACTGTTCCAGCTGTTGCCTGGAAGCCAAATATCAGCATGAAACCAGAGCCCAGAGGTGTAAACACCTTAACAGAACATGTGCTGAGGGCATGTCCATCTCCATAGCAAAGAAAAATTGTTTCCACCTGTGGGGGCAGACGTGTCTCTTCTTTGGCAATGATGAGCACAAAAGTAGAAGTGGACAGCAGAAAAAGGGCTTGAAGTGTGGAAGGGACCATTTAAAAGATTACGGATCAGCAGCTTTTCAGCACCCAGACCCATCTGCCCACACTTGCCTGGGAAGAAGGCACTGGGACAAATTCATACATTTAATGGTCCTGGGACTCAATGGGAACATCACATGTGGAACTTGCCAATCACACCCTGCTTGGAAAGTGTGTGGAAAGGACAGTCTGGGAGATGATACTTCATGGCACATACTATCCTAGTTGGGGGAAACTAGATTGTATATGCAGAAAAGCAACTTTATTAGACTATTTAAGAAAAACCTTTTCTCTATACAAGCAATATACTCGCTAAAAATTATATGCATATTTCCAAAAGTATAGAAGAGGACTGGAATGACAGCCTTAAACTTTTGTCTTAAAAAACACAAGTGAACCAGTCGTGGATTTTTATATTTATTTTTTTCTCTTTTTTTCTTTTATTTTTCAAGGAAAGCATTCTTTGTGCCTCAACAGATGAAATTCATAACTTTGTTTTGTGATTAGATAATTTAAACATAGAAATTAATTACAACAATGCGCTTTCAAGCCTTTATTTCTTCATTTAGGTAATTGACAATTCAGAAGGACACAGACAATAGGCTTGTAGCAGAACAGTGTTACAATTAAAATTTATTTATATGGAAAACAATTACAACAGCTGTTGAAAATCCAGGAAGGGTTGATATTTTCAACATAACAGAATGCATTTTAGGAAAGTATTTGTACTGAAATGAGGTGGTTTGTAGATCTCCTCTTTGAACAAGGAGAGAGGAGAATCCTTGTGTTTAAATACTGGAGGAAATGTATTTTATGGTCCTCCTCTCTGAAGGGAGCATTTTATTACATTGAAAAAATAATTGTCTCATCAATGAGTTCACCTTTTACTCATGTTTCTGACTTTCATTCTTATAGTGTAAAACCCACCAGAGGTATTTTCTTTTAATGCATATCTCCTTTTATGTGCAGCATTTTAGATTTCTGCTTCAGTAATTTAACTTTAAAGGACAAATTTATTTCTCACATGCCTTTTTGTCTGCAGTTCTCTAAGATGACAAGCACATCCAGCAAATATTTCCTTCAGTTCTAAATGACTTGGACACACACCTTCCATTGTCCTGAAAGCTGATGGAGGTCTTGAAAAATAAAATGTAGGTACTGATTAATCTTCTTCCCAAGGAGTAGTTGTTACTTTTAATCATGCCAGAGAGGCCATACCTCAGAAATAGCTCCCAGTGACTGCTGGATGCAAAGCTGTAACCATTAACTATCAAACATACTTCACTGACATTCACAGCAAAATCTTCTGGCTTCAGTTCTAAAGCAGAAGTTGGGAATGGGGAAGTTCCAAGTGTTTGGCTCATGTATAAGCAAAACAATCTTGATTAAAAGATGAAGATGAGGTTGGCCACAACTCAATGTTGTGGCAAATTGAGTTGTGTCAGGACCAATTCCCTATGATAAACACTGGCAGCAGTAATCTGAAAAGTGTATCCTTGTTACTTTATCTATAAAAGAGCTGGGAAACATGTGGAAATACTAGTTTTCTTTCAAGAAACTTGGATTAGAGAGTGGAGAAATTGTGGGACTCAGTTTTGTTAGTCTTGTATAAGGACGAAACAGAAATAATTTTGTAGTAGTCTGAGTGCTTGGTGTGACTCTTGACAATTGATGAGTGTTTTGCATTCATTTCAGCATTTCTCGTCTATAATCAAAGGCAAAGACACAAATTTTGTAGATGCTTTAGGAAATAAAAATGTTTTTCAAGCATTGCAAGCCAACTAATTAAGTGAGGCATTAAGAGGTCCTTTCATTGAAAATACCACTGAACTGCATAAAAGTCAGCATCTAGTTGGTGTGCATCTCTCATGACAATTTTCTTTCATTCACTGCCACTGCTCTGCAAGATCCTTTAATTTAGAACTGTTGGAAAGGCTGACCACAGGGCAGACCACTGCTGTCACCACCTTGCCAAGAGGAGTGCTTTGAGTAGCAGGGTTTGCATTTCTTAAAAAAGATTTTCTTTGTTTGGTACCAACCTCCATCAAAATTTTCATTCCTCACACAGGTATGGGTGAACTATAGCTGCTTGGCTTTATAACCCTTAGGAAAATGATAGAATCATCCTTTTGAAAGGTAACTAGTATTGTATTCTCTGAAGAGTTAGAGGCCCAGGGTTTTGCTTACAGCTAAGAAATCCTGAGTTGCAGCCTTCTGTTTGTGTTATAAACTGAAAGCTATGCCTTCTCCAAGCCATGAAAGGATGATCTGATATCCTTTTACAAAATGTAACAGTCTGCCAAACCTGTAAAAGCCAACAAAAATTCAATAAGGCCCATTAAAATGCAAATGTTTCTGCAACTCAGAAGGCTGCATTGCCTCTAACCCCTCTGCATGGCATGCCTGTTCAATGTGAAAGCAAAATGTTTTTTGCAGTGCTGCAAAAAACAGATTAGTACTGCTGCACTGCACAGATGCAAAAAAATCAATAGATTCTTAAGGTGAGATGTTTGACTTTAGTGATAGCTATAATTTTGATAAGGATGTTAACTATTAATCTTTGTAAAAATAGCAAAGAGGTCTCTTAGCAAACGTAATAGATTAAATTTGTTATCATTGTCTTCCTATAATAAAATAAGTGTGCTCTCCATCACTTGTGCTTTTGAGTAATACAAATAGGAAAGTTATTGGAAAATAGCTCAGAAAAATATAACTTCCACTTAGGGACTGATGAGGTAAATAAGATATTCCAGCTGGTGATTACAGTATTAACTAGCTGAATGAATCCCCTAGCTATTAATTAATAAACCAGATCCTTCAAACCAAAATAATTCCAGAATTACATAGACAACATGCTAACAACCAATGCAACATAATTTTTTAGGTACGTTTTAATTTCTATTCATGTTTACTATCCAGTCCCACATTTTACTAACTTCTTACTGTATTTCATTTCCCATTGATTAGTAAGGTTGAAATTCAACCTTCCAATAAGAGAGGGAAAATGAGGAATTTCCTGTATCTAGGAAAGAAGGAATTTAGACTAAATTTCCCAGACTGCTACAGAGCCTGAGTAGACAGAAAGGCCAGTTCCTTTGCAATAACTCCGTGTTTCTTAATCCAACACTTTCACACTTTATTTGTGCTTTCTCAGCATGAATTACCAGCCTCTCCTCCAGTTTCAGATAGTACCAGAGATGAACAAAGCCCTTTTTTTTTTGTTTTTTAATAGCATGTCATCTACAGCTGTACGTGGGAAGGTTTTATGATGCAGAAAATTCACTGTGAGCATTCCCTTATATGAGAATAACTCAGTCTCTGTGAATTGAGTTTACTTGGTAAGTAGTGGGATTTTCAATTTCCCATCAGCTTTTAAAAATACAAAAATATTAAACCCAGGCATTTCTTAAAATAAACTTTGGATGTCAAGATTTGTTTATTTAAAGATGTCTGTATTATCCAATATAGGGCTAACAACTCTATGGCAAATCCTGTATAGTAGATGTGCAATAATATAAATATTATTAAAATTTTTTGAAAGTGACTGTGCTTTAGAAAATTTTGTATGCTTTTAAAAATCTAAAGTGTGTTTGTCTGTTAGGAGTTATTAATAAATTTTAATTTTTTTTCTTAATTTTAATGAATGTGTCAGTGATTGCCTGATGTGATGGTGTTTTTCTCTACCTGGTTATCATGGAGAAAACTAGTAGCTGCTTCTACTGTAAGAACTGGAAATTGCTCAATAGATCTTGTGATATAGGAACAGGTTCTACCTCTTGATATAGAGTAATCTTAGGATGGAGGAAACTGAAGATAAACCTCTGTTCCCTGTGCAGTGGTAGGGAAAATGGCTCTTTTTTCATGTCATACTGAAGGCAGTACTGCAGTACATTTGATTGCCAATCTGATTAAAAATATTATAAATAAAAGAGATTACTGTAATAAAATGAATAGTAAAGTTTCTCTGACAATTTGCATTTGCATTTGACATTCTGCTCCAGAGGAGGGTGCAGTGGTGTAAATCATTCAAAATCTTTTGGAGGTGTCAAATGCATATGCAGGAGGATAAGACACATTTCAGGGGACATAGGAGAGCTCAGATTCAGCCCCTGTCTGTCTCTGCTCCTAGCAATCTATCAGGATTTCAAGCTGCTTCTTCTTTTCCTGAGGTAGTAACTGTTTTCCCTTCTAGAGAACAGGACCCTAGGTTAGAGTATAACGGGTATTCAGGTGTTAAATCTTAATTCAGATTATCCCAGAAATAATGAAAATAATTTGCTGTTGGTAAAAGTATCTAACTGTGGAAAAATAGGAGTAGCAATAGTTTAGATTACAGCCTGCATCCTTCTCCAAAGCTGATCTCTGATGAAGGCTTGGTAGATTGTGGCAAGTCTCAGGGGGTTGAAATGGGTTTCAACCTCAGCAGAATCTACTTTCCACCACTTAATTTTTTTTGTAATTACAGAGGTGTTTGAATACTGATGATTTCCTCAGTAACCATGTTTCAAATGCAGATTTTCAGTATTTGCTGCCTTCCAAGTGACACAGCTGGTGAAATCTATCTTTCTGCTGTTCTCTCCATGGTGCTGTTAAGTGCCATGCTTTTCTTCCTCCAGCATCTGCGGGATTGGTGTTCCCGTCAGTTACCTGAACACCCTGCATGAGTAAAAGTGAGGACACAGGCTCCCTGACACTTTGTATGGATAATAAATCCCAATATGCATCTGAATGAGACCCAGGTATTTTCTCTGTGTTTGAGGGCTTCATGCAATGAAGGAGGAGATTGAGTAACTGAGAAATACCTGCCAGAGTCTTCTCTTTCTCACTGTGTTCATTCAGATTCTCAGTTCAAGAGGGATGGGCCTGAAAAGTTAGCTTGTTGTGAAGACCTGGCACTAAGGACCTCTGTAAGGAAAGTGTATTTTTCTGGTGATAGTTTTCTACACTACACCCTGGGGAAAAAAGTGATCAGCCACAATAGGGGAAACAATGTAAATTTTCTTCACTTTTGCAAGTAAATTTTGCCACTCCATGGAATTATTTATTTGGGTTTCATTGTGGATAAGTATGACACACATCATGACATAAGCCCTAAAGTAACTTTTAAAATGACATTCAGGACAACTGTCTTAACAACAAAGCGCTTTTTTTTGTTTGTTTGTTTGTTTTTATGTTTTTTTTTTTTTTTTTTTTCCATTATATTTGCATATTTTGCTCAAACATGAAGCAAACTTCCGGACAAACCTGAATTGTCATGTGCTTCATGGATCATGACAGCAAGGCTGTTTCATTTCCCATCCATACTCATGATCATATATATCAAAATAAATTACAGCACAATTTTTCATGTTAATCTTGTCACTTTTTAAAAACAATATACATTTAATACTTGAAATAAGAAAGGAACAAAACAAATATAACTATTTTTTTCACACACAAACATGTACATATGAACTACATGTGCTTGCAAACAGATTTCAGTGTGATGATATTTTAATATATCTGCACTATGGCATTCCCTCAACAAACAGTGAGAGACTTGTTACCATGTGTACTTGCTCAAAAGCCAACTTCCTACTATATGGCTGTAAGCTCAACAAGTCAGTGTTATAATTTACTTCCTACTTATACAGTGCCCAGTGTAATGAAGCCAAGGTGTTTACTTTTAGTATCAAAATTACATAAATGAATTCTTTAAGAAGCAATAATATTTTGTTTTCTGAAAGACCAAAATTACTAAAATGTGTACAAGTTGACCATCGTCTTCATAGATGCCTGTGCAGCTGCCTATGCACAATGCTTTAAAGCCATTGTTCTTGGCCTGAAGTGTGAGGAGGTGATGTTTCTGACTTGCAAATGCCATGAGTAGAAATAGGCAGACTTCTTCAAGGTCAGAGATTTCCATTTTCCTTTTGTCCTTCTCTTCCCAGAATGTATATTTTTATGTTCTGCTGCTGTGTTAGAAGTGTAAATATTAAAGCAATCCAGAATAAAAGGCACAAGATGCCACAAGATGAGAAATAATTAATACATAAGTTCTGCTTATTGTCCACTACAGCCTGCTTAGTAGAAATCAAAAAACATAGATTGATTTATCAAATTTCTAGTGTAACCAGGACCAACAGAATGGTGTCAAGAGGATTTCTCCTGATTTATATTGCCTGACTACAGTAGAGAATCTGTTTTCAGTCTCTTACTGCCACAGTTCTGCTTCATGATAATTTTGGTACCGTTGAATAAATACAGAAAATCAAATTATGAGGCAAAAGTCTGTCCTTTTGTATGTATCTATAACCTATTTAAATATGAAAACATCTTTCAATTTAAGCTGAAATAACATAGAGCATTTTATTGACTGCACAGTCTTTTTCCTCATTCTGCTGATGCTATAAATACAGATTTTTATTTCCAGCTGGCCTTACACCCAACCACCTGCTTCTAGTGAAAAAGATAAAACAAAACAAAACAAAACAAAAACCCCCCAAACCCCAAAAATTCCTGCAGATGGCTTTTCACATGTAGCTATCTTAGTGGCAGGAATCTCACAAAATTTGATTTATTTAATTTGCAAGAGGAGGTTTACTCAAGCTTCTTCTTTCTTTTTTACTTTTATTTTTGGCTTGAAGAAAGTTTAGGATCCTGCTTTAAGATTTAGATTCCAAAACCCATGTGAATATTCAATGAAATTTAGCCTAATCCAGAGATCTTCCTTTGGCATTACAGTCATTGGAAATCGAGAAGGGAATTGAGCAGAGCTAGGAGACAGACAAAAGGAGCATGTGTCTCTGAAATAACTGTGATTCTTCTAAGCTGCCAAGGAAAATTGAGATTTTAATTCTTATTACAGATAATAAGAATAGGGCATCCAAATTTCTTGGCTAACTTGAAAAATCTCATTGATTTCATGAAACATTCTCTAGCAATCAGGCCCTTTGACTTTTCCAAAGATGTCTCTTTAACTCCTTCAGACACAATTGAGTTTTAAATTTCTTCTTTCCTGGTTCTTTTTAGCACAAAGAGCAGTCAATCACACAGGATACTGAAAGAACATCAGAAAGCATGTATTCAATTTTTTCCCACATGTGGTTTATGGCAAAACCATGGATCATCTGCAGCAGACCAAGATTTCTAAGACACTGCTGCTGTGCTGCTCATCAGAATTACAGTTCAGTGAGGAGGAACAATTTGACTGTATATTATTTTCCCTACTACTCCACGCCAAGCCACATGGTGAGCAGAGGATGGGAATGGACAAACAGTCATCATGATAGCCCCAGGTAGACTAGGACCACTCAATAGTAAAAGCGTATTAGCAAACTGGTCAGAAGGGGCTTCCTCTTCCTCACTTCTTGCTGGATGTTTCACTGCTCTAACTGGAGGTGGAACAGACTGTAGCCTCTTATGCAAATGTTGCCTCCTCTGAAGAAAAATGAGTAAGGGTTGTGCATTTTATTGGTGGCTAATGGACTGCATTGTCACAGGATGCAGTAGTGAATAAGGCAAAATAACTGCATGATTGTAGTTTCTTATCTGTCCTTGCTGGAAACTGCTGCTGTCCTTGGGTAGCCAGAAATTGCTTGCTCACCTGGATTTCCAGCAAATGCTTTGTCTTTTCATGAGTTAAATGCAGATGTCTGACGTTCATACAACCTGAGAGTCTTTCTGGGAAAGTCTAATGTCAAAAACAGATATCCAGGCATGGTGTATGAAAGTCTGTTTCACATCTTAGATGTGATTTAGTTGCAACATGGCCTACATACCTCAGTAATCTCCTTGCCAGTTTTTTCTTCTATTACAAAGTTTAGATATGACTTTCTATTAAATATTAATGCTGACTTCTTATGTTGTCTCATCTGCCTAAATTACAATTTGTTGTGCTGAGAGTGTAATGTATACCATTTCTTAATTTTCTTCATGGTGTTATAATTGTTGTTGTCATAGGTGATGCAAAATCAAAATCAAGCAAATAAGGAAAAAAAAGATAGCTACCATTCAAGTAAATAAAGGAAACCTTGAATGGCAGTATGATAATGAAGCCAGCTGAAATGAAGTTTAGTTAAAAAATGTCCAGTGAGATCAGCAGTTCTCTAGGGGCCTTGGTGTCTCCAGTTGTATCAGGAGCTGTTGCCTGTGCTGGCACTTAGAAGCATGTGTGAATGTATAATAAGATGGGTACAGAGGGTAAAAGCAGCTTCCTAGTCTCAATCTAAATTATGTTTTAATGGACAAAGCCTTTCTGCAAAGAAAGTTGCAGAAGAAAGAAGAAGGGACGAAAAACAGAGAACCAACTCAAAACTTAAAAATAAGGCTGAGGTGGGGTGCTGCTTGCAAATGATTTTTTGCAAATCATAGCAAAAATCCCTTTTCTGTATACATTGCTTCAATGTTCTCTTTAACTCAAGGAAAGTTTAACTGGCTTGGAAAAGGGCTAGATTAAAAACTGTTTGAAGTTTTTAAGGCCCAAAGAAAGGTGAATGCTGCCGCAAGCAGTTGGTTTCTGGTCACTGGTTGTGTTCCCAGGGCTCAGGACTGGGCCCAATCTGGTTTAATATCTTTATCAATGATCTGGAGTGCTCCCTCAGTGAGTTTTCAGGTGACATCGAGTTGGATGTGAGTGTTGATCTGCTGGAGGGCAGGAAAGCCCTGCAGGGCCATCTAGACAGGCTGGATTAATATTTCAAGGCCAATGGAATGAGGTTCAAAATGGCCAAGCAGTGGATCCTGTCCTTGGTTCACAACAACCTCATGTGGTGCTACAGGCTGGGGATGGAGTGGCTGGAAAGTGGCCCAGCAGAAGCCCAGGGAGGGCTGGCTGTCAGCAGCTGACCACGAGCCAGTGTGTGCCCAGATGGCCAAGAAGGCCAATGGTGTTCTAGCCTGTACCAGTGATGGTGTGGCCCGCAGGAGCAGGACAGTGATTGTCCTCCTGTACTTGGCACTGGTGAGGCCACACCTCAAGTCCTGTGTGCAGTCCTGTTCCACTCACTACAAGAAGGACATTGAAGGGCTGGAATGTGTCCAGAGAAGGGCAACAGAGCTAGGGAGGAGTCAGAGCTAGGAGTGACTTACAGTGTAAGTCCTATGAGGAGTAGCTGAGGAAACTGAAGGTGTTCAGTCTGGAGAACAGGAGGCTCAGGGGAAACTTATGACTCCCTACATCACCTTTGGAGGAGGCTGTAGCCAGGTGAGGGTCAGCCTCTTCTCCCAGGCAGCCAGTGTCAGGAGGAGAAGACATAGGCCCAAGCTGCACCAGAAGAGATTCAAGTTGGACATCAGGAAGAATTTCTTCACTAAAAGGGTGTTTAAGCATCAAAATGGACTGCCCAGGGAGGTGGTGGAGACACATGGGGCTGTTCATTAAATGACTGGGCGTGACACTTAGTGTTATGGTCTAGTTGTCAGGGTGGTGATCAGTCAAAGGTCAGAATTGATGATCTTGAAGGTCTTTTCCAACCTAAATGATTCTGTGATTCACTGTGATTCTGTAAACACTTGTACATTCATCTGTTCTTATCTTCATACTGGTCTGTGTAAGTGGACTTCAAAACATATTTGCGAGAGGCCTGGGCACTGCTCTTACAGGAGTTATTGACAAGGATATTTTAGTACCTGTTTTCTCAAGTTCCTTTGCTGGTTTGGACATTTTCAGTTTTCTCCTTTTTTGCAGAACTATTGTTGCTTCTCAGAGTTTTGTTGCACTGGCTGCCAGGTAAATTCAGGCTAGTGTCAGCATGGAGACCAGCCAGTATACAAGTCAGAGGTAGGTTAAAACCTT
This sequence comes from Ammospiza caudacuta, assembly GCF_027887145.1. Classification (NCBI taxonomy): domain Eukaryota; kingdom Metazoa; phylum Chordata; class Aves; order Passeriformes; family Passerellidae; genus Ammospiza; species Ammospiza caudacuta. The sequence continues at coordinate 19,127,754 of NC_080632.1, forward strand.
TGATTCCTCTTTTAGTGCCAGGTATGCACTACCAACCTGTTTCTGAATATATGATAGGGGAGCCATGTGGATCAGATGCCTTCTCACAGCCCAGTCCTTTTTCTCCCCCGCAGTAAAATAAACTGTGGTGCATCTCCTTGATCTCTAGCAGAGAATTGACTCCTTCAAGAGGCAGGGTAAGCATTCAGCCACAGTTATTAAAAGAATTGCCAAAAAGGTTCTTGTCTGGGTCTGACTTTGACACTGTATTCCTTATTCACCCAAAAGAGCCATAGTTAGTATGTGTCCCACAAATACATAAGAAGGAGACTATGTGGAGCAAGACAAAAGCGTCTCTGGGTCTTGCTGTCCTCACTTCTGTTAAGAGGTGCCATATGCCTTGTTAAGTCCATGCTGAAATAAGTAGGCTGCAAAAAGTAGAACATTGCTAGAGGCAGGGAACGAACACTGATTCTGAAAAACTGAATACTGACTAAACTCAAGGCAATACACAGAACGCTGACAGCTCTGCAAGGTGGTGCTCAGCAACAGCAAGTGGTGATTTCCATCACCAGCACACATTCACATAGATAACTAAGCACATTTCTGCTCACAAATCCTTGCAGTGCACTAGCTGCAATCACTTCTTAGAGTCATTCCAAGAGAATAGGGGAATACAGCAACTCATAATTAATCCTAAAAATACATGTTTTCTAGGGTGGTGTTTTTTGAGATTATTTTTTTTTATTGTGTAATTTAATATGAAGAAATCAGCTGAAAATGTCTAGAAGTTAGGTGAATTTTTGCTTCTAACACTGATTTTAACATTTAACATGAAATGACTGCAGGGGCAATAGATAACTAGTTGAAAAAAATGACAATTACAAGGGAAAGGCACATGCAAATGTCTTCAAGGGACAGTTCAGAAACATTTTGTTTTATCCCCATTTGTTTCTTTAACTGCCCGCATTAAGGTACAGTAGAATTTTGGACTTCAGTGCAGTGGTTATTACGTCAACAAAAATAATTTCCCTGGTGTTAGAATTTAGTCAGGGGTTGTTCCATTATATTAATGTTCTACAAATGTCATAGAACAAAGAGTATTCTTATCAAGCATGTCCATAAATCTCCAACTATCTAGTTCAGAGCATAAAACAAAAGGAAGCAAGAAAACCCAACTCTAAACTTAAAGCCAAGTTAAGTGAAAAAAATTCTATGAACCCTTGCAACCTCCTCAGTTGGACAATCTAAAATGAAGCAACAATGCAACCAATGATCAACCACTAAAAAAAGAGATTCTCAAAGCTGCCTAGCCTTGGGTCCTGCAGCTAAGTTATGGGTATCTCTGGGGAGTGCAGCTGGATTTTACAACTTTTGGCACATTTCCCTTGATAGAAGTGGGAGACTTTTTATCCTGCTTTTAAAATCTCTGCAAAGAATATGGATACTAATTTTAGAAGCACTTGCATCCTATCATATATCAGCCTGACTTTGGTTTCAAAATGCCAAAATCTAATACTAAGATTGAACACAGGCTCTTCAATCACATTAATCTGAAGGTTCTGTCTTATAATATTTCATATTAATCTTGGTTAAACATAGATGTACTAATTGTCATCCTTTCTCCAGATTATGCCAATCATTTAAAAATGGTATTTGCTATCAACCATGTATGACAAACTTATGGCTCCTAACTGGTGGAAAACTTGAGAGGTGGGTGAACAACTTTGCATCTTGCAATTGCTAAGGATTTAAAAATAAAATCATGGTATTTATGATAAAGCATAAAATTTCACTTCTCAGTCTTTTGAAGATTTCTTTGGAAACATAAAACAAACAAAAGGTTACTTGTACTGAACTAATGTTCCACTTCTGTCTTCTTTCCATTTAAAAAGATTCCTAAAATCTGGAAAAACTTGCCCCTCTTGCTCTAAGATACTGCCCCTGAAAGAAACATAACCACATTGTTATTAAAATGGCATCAAGAATAGCTAAGGAATCTGTTCTTGGAAATCAGCTTTGTGTTATCTACAAATATACAAGATGAGAATGACAGTGGCTAGAGGTTCATTATATCTGGCAGTATGTCAGCCTTTTTGAGGCTATCGTGTTTTAAACATTATTTTAGTATTATAAATCCCCATATTATGCATGACCAACTGTAGTTTACTTGGCATTGGAGAAGAGTTCATTCTTAGTAACAATGTTTGTATGTTTTAATTCACTTGTATAAAGAGTAAGATGACCATATTTCCCAAGGAGTCTGCAGAATGTATTATGCTCTTTATTTGGCCCAGTACACATTAACATTTTAACAGTAGGTTTGAAATTAATATCAGGGCTAACAAAACTGATTCTCTCTCTTCAAAGTAGAACTCAACTCCTCCATGCCAGCATTGACTAGTGGGTTGCCTTCCCTGTGTGAGAGCCAGGGCTGTATTACAGTAAACTGGTCCAGTGTGATATCACAGATATAAAAAATATTCCATTCTGTATCAAAACTAGGCACATGCCTTATATTTATATGAAGAGTAGATCAACAGAGTTGAGCGGTTTTGCTCTCAACTATTCAGGTCTGGCCTTCTACATGAGGAGAAAAATATCTTATATTATTTCTAATTAGTAACTACAAGGATCTAATTTGGGTTTTTATGGTAGTTAAAAGATGGGTGACATCACACTTGGGTCAGTATTGGTGGATATCTAAAAGTACAACCTCTCATTTGTATTGCTT